>NC_138905.1:7755594-8252814 GCF_965231255.1 Vanellus vanellus
ACTGGCCACAGTTTCATTCCACTTCAGATTTAAAATCCAGACCAGGAAGGGGACAGAACAGTCCTGGGGGAAGGTGGGGGGGGGTGGGGGGGGGCTTGGGATTTGTTAGGTATTCATTATTCAGAAGGTATCTCTGGCTATGCAGACCTCAAGTCACAGGAACAGGCAAGCCATCTTACTACAAGAGGGAGAGTAGGGGGACTTGGTGATGCTTTGTGATTAGCCTGGGTCACGCTAGCAATCAGCTGCCAGAGGAAGGGAAAATACGAAAAACACAGCATCCCAATGCCTGCCCACGGATTCGCACCCATGCCAACATGGGACACAGGGTGTTTCCCCTCTTCCATTGTGGGTGAGCAGGAATACAGAGAAGCCCCCTTGGGCCCTCAGCGCCCTCACGCTCCTCCCCAGCTCCTGTCATTATTCATTGCTCAGACTCCTCTGAAACACCTTTGTGTGAGCACCACGCAGGTGAAGGCATCCCGAACGAGTTAGTCCAGCATGCCTGGGCTAGGCATGTGGCTTTGGGGAGAAAACCCAAAAATGAGAGTGCAACACGGCATGCGCCAGACAGCTTAGTGGGTTGGCAACTACTCAGCAGAGCATTTCTCTCTCTGAGCTGTTTCCTGCCATCTGCTGGAAGTTCTTCTTGATTCCTTCAGCTGCCACAGAATTTCTATCTTTATCTTTTCTAACCAGGTACTGGTACCGCTGGCCTTTAAATACCAAAGACTTCCTCCCTTTCAGGGTATACTATCGTGCAGGGTGGATTTAGTGCAAAAGCCTTGGGATCCAAACCCAAATCCTTCTGGTTTGGGGGCAATTTTGGGGTGATTTCTGCCTATAATTGATGCAAGGGGAAAGTGACTAGAGCAACGAGCTGGTACGCATTCAGAACCATTATTTTTCACAGAATCGCAGTTGCCTGTACCGAAGAAATACTGAACTGGGCTGCAAAATCCTGTCAACAAGACAGTATCTGGGTTTGAACTTGCTGGCTTAACACAAGTGCTGAGACGATTCACGTTATTCAGACGACTATGGCGCCTGCTGTAAGCACTCCCAGAGGCCACTCCGACCAGACACGGGCAACTCCTCACAGGTGAAGCGGGCTCACCCACAGCCAACGGTGCGGCATGGTGCGGACACAGGCCTCGCGCCACAGGGCGACCCCAGAGGGCAGGCCGTGACACCTCATGCAGCCCCACCGAAGCATCTAATGATGGCGTGATATCCTCACCCTCACACCCGTGACCTCACTCAGCACGGCTGCTCATCCCTACGCCACCACCGCCCCCTCGCTCGGCCCAAACCCCAGGGGGCGCCTCTACCTCCCCCGCCGCCGCCCGCCCGCCCACAATCAAGATGGCGGCGGGCGGCGCCCTCGCTGCCAGGACTAACGATGGCGCGGGCGCGGGCACCGCCCCGGAGCGGCGCCCGCGCATGCGCGGCAGGGGGCGGGGCCGGGTTGGAGTTTTGGCGGGTGCCGGGCAGCGCGCGCGGGCGGCGGTGAGCGGGGCGGTGTGAGCGGAAGGCCGGGGGTAGTGGGGTACGGGAGCCCCGAAAGCGATTCCCGGGGGGCAGAGGCTGGGGGTGAGGGATCGGAGATCTACGGGGGAGCCCTGGAGAAGGTCGGGGTTCCCCAGAGTAGGGCAGGGCAGCCGTGAGGGAAGCCCAGCCGTGAGGGGAATGAGGATCCGGGGGGGGGGCGATTCTGGGCAGCGCTGGAGGAGAATCGGGGATGCACTGCGGGCAGGGATGGGGATCCCGCGGTCCCTGGGGAGAGGGGAGGCGGCGGGCAGGGCACAGCCCGGGAACGCGGTGCTGGCCGCCGGGAGAGGGGCAGGGAGAGGTGCCGGGTGACCCGCCGCGGCCGCCCCGGTGGGCCCCCGCAGGCCCCAGTGTGGATCCCTGGGCCAGTGTCACCAGCAGGACGGCGGGAGCTGTGTGGGGGTCACTAGCCATCCGTGCTCGTGTATGCTCTTGAGTTTTGTTTTGTTTTTTGCTGAAAATTAAATTTTTGGAGTCAGAGAAAAGAGAGAACTGTTAAAAGTGGAGTTTATAGGCGAAACGAGTCCCTGCAGCAGGAAAACCTATAAGCACAGAGTCAGAGTTTGTGTTTGTGCCTAATCCATCGCCAGTGGATGTCTCTGCTGTTACCCATTTTTCCCTTGGCCATTTATGTCTGCCTGTGCTGGTTATTTTTCATGGACATGTGTCCATGAAATGGAGGAGCTATGAGCGATGTAAAACATATCTTTTTAAGAATAAGAACTGTGTTGTGAGCAGACAGCAAAACCCTGCTACCTTCTATTTTCAAATGAAGACTGAATCCATTTCAAAAGTTTTGCTTTAGTTAAATGCTGTTTATGATTATAACACAGGACTGATGAGGTGGAAATGGTTACTACTAGGAGAACGTGGTAGGTATTTCTTAAAACCTGTGTCTGTTAAGGGCTTTTTTCTAAAAGTAATGCCCTTACACTGCAGTGAGTTCAGCATAGGTCAGACTTTAAATGTAGAAAATGTATGTGAGGGTTTTAAATTTAGTGGAGTCCTCATCTGCGGCTGTAAACAAAACCCAAGCTGCTGGTTTGCAAAACATCAAATAAGGAGCCTGTACACAATATGCATTTCTAGTTGAGCTATAGCCACTTTAACAGTATCATTGTTGTTCTCCCCATAGCAGAGAATATTTTTCCTTGAGGGGCTCTTGAAGAAATCCTGGTGAAACTATGGATGGTAAGGGCGATAGTACTCTCTTACTTTCAGTAGGAAAGTTGTCTTCTGACCAATACATTGGTTAATAAGTTGAAGTGTTCAGAAAACTTGGTAAACGTTATAGCAAAGGAAATTATGTTGCACTGACTTCATTTGCGGAGGCCTTTGAGGTTGACTCTTGCCTTCATTGTTGTCGCCTTTCTGTGAGGCTGCTCTGTCCCTTCCGTGGGTTTGTTTTCTTCAGCAGCAAAGGCTAAATAAATTTCTTGTTCTGAATTTCAGTTCCGCTATGTCTGTCCCATTCCTCTGTCTCTCTGCTTGATTTTCTTTTTTTCCATTATTTGTGCCTTTGATCCATGTTTCTTTGTTTTCTATTCTCTTCCTTGAGCAAAGCATATCTGAGGATATGCTTTCTTGCCTGCCTTGTATCTTCCTCTTCAGCTTCTATTGGCAAAAGCCCTGTGGGTCCCTCTGTAGAGTTCCTGACTACACCTTTAGAAGTCCCGAGGCTTTTCTTTGTAACAGCAGCTGTTGTACAAGGGGCTGCATAGGAGGAAAAGCAAGCACTAAGTAGCCTGCAAATTTTCTGCTGACTAGCCAGCCTAGGTCATAAACAGTGTGTCTGCAACCACGTTTCCATCCAACCAGATGGCGGGAAGCTGCTTTATCTTCCTTTAACCAAAGTTGAAGTATTTTTTTAAGAATGCCCCTTGCTGTTCTGATTTACTTTTGGTTGTCATTAGCTTGTGATTAGAGCATCATGGATATTTTATTCCATGGCAGCTTTCCTCTAACTGGAAAGAAATAATGCTGAGTTTAATTTTTGCCTTAGCTGATGATGACTTGGATCTGTTGGCCTCCCTCCTGGAAGAAAGTGAGGCAAATGAGGAGGGGAATCCTCCTGAGGAGGAAGATACCCCAGAGGATGAGGGAGGAGAACCAGATGAATACAATGAACTCTTTGATGCAGAAGATGATGCATCCTACACTGAGGAGCCTGATGCTGCGGATAACATGATTGATGAACAGAAGGAGAACCTGGCTATGCTGTTTGGAGATGTGGATGACTTGCTGGAAGAGGAGGCAGAAGAAACTGTCCTCACTTCAGCTCCCAGTCAGGCAGAAGAGAAGACCAACCAAGAACTGCAAGGTTTCTGTAACAGCATCTTTTATCTGTTTTATTGTATGTATCTTGTCTCTACAGAGCTAATGGGCAGAAGGCAGGCTCTGCTGCTTCTCAGTTTAGGATGGTGCCCAGATGAGGAATACAGAAAGTCCACGTGAAAGTTTGTCAGTCCGGTTTTAAGTGCTCAATGGCCAAACTCACCAAACCTGTTTTCCGAAAGGAAAGACAGAGCACTGAAGTAAGCCAAGGAAACTAAGCTAGCTCTGCTGAGTAGCATAGAGAAGGTTCCTGTCTACCAGCACCTTGTCTGATGAAGAGCAATGTTGCTTCAGTCTTCAGGGCTGTCATCCTGGCATCTTTCATCAGCATAGCTCTCCCTTCCCCCTCAGGACTTATCAACAGGAGGTTCTGCCGTACCAGTCTGTGTGGACGCAGAGCTGGCCACAGAGCATTCCTGTGTCCGGGCTACATATTTGATTATATTGGAAGCATTTCTTTATAGCAAGGAGTGCAATCATCAGCCATTTAAATTTTCTTAGGTTCAGCATAATAGAATCAAAGAATGGTTTGGGCTGGAAGGGATCTTAAAGGCTGTCTAGTTCCAACCCCTCTGCCCTGAGCAGGGACACCTCCAACTAGACCAGGTTGCTCAAAGCCCCATCCATCCTGGCCTTGAACACTTCCAGGGATGGGGCATCCAGAGCTTCCCTGGGCAACCTGTTCATTGCTTCACCACCCTCAGAGTAAAGAATTTCTTCCTAATATCTAATCTAAATCTACCCTCTTTCAGTTTAAAGACACAACCCCTTGTCAAGGAATCATGGAGTTTCAGAGTTGGAAGGGACCTCTGGAGATCATCTAGTCCAACTCCCCTGCCAAAGCAGGATTGCCCAGAGCACATTACTCAGGACTGCATCCAGGCGGGTCTTGAAAATCTCCAGAGAAGGGGACTCCACCACCTCCCTGGGCAGCCTGTGCCAGTGCTCTGTCACCCTCACTGTAAAGAAGTTTTTTCCGTGTATGTGAACAGAACTTCCCATGTTCCAACTTGTGCCCATTACCCCTCGTCCTGTCACTGGGAACCATTGAAAAGAGCCTGGCTCCATCCTCCTTCAACCCACCCTTTAGATACTTGTAAGCATTAATAAGGTCTCCCTTATTGTCCTATCACTACATGCCCTTGTAAGAAGTCCCTCTCCAGCTTCTTATAAGCCCTCTTTAGGTACTGGAAGCCCACTATAAGTTGTTCCCAGAGCCTTCTCTTCTGGAAGCTGAACAACCCCAACTCTCTCAGCCTTTCTTCATAGGAGAGGTGCTCCAGCCCTCTGATCTTCTTTGTGGCCCTCCTCTGGACCCGCTTCAACAAGTCCATGTCCTTATGTTGGGGGCCCCAGAGCTGAGCGCAGTACTGCAGGTGGGGTCTCACCAGAGCGGAGTAGATGGACAGAATCCTCTCCCTCGCCCTGCTGGCCACGCTGCTTGTGATGCAGCCCTGGATGTTGTTGGCTTTCTGGGCTGCGAGCACACATTGCTAGCTCATGTCCAGCTTTTCACCTACCAGTATCACCAAGTTCTTGGCAGGGCTGCTCTCAATCCCTTCATCCCCCAGCCTGTATTGATACCAGGGGTTGCCCTGACCCAGGTCCAGGACCTTGCACTTGGCCTTGTTGAACTTCAGTAGGAAAGATATATGCAGCCTGGCAGGGAACATACCATGGACAAGGGAAATATTTATATGAAAGAAATCAGCTCCAGGCTGTATGAAAAGGTGTCCCTTCACTGTGAGCTATGTAGAATCGAGTAAATCCGTATTGTGGCTTGAGTCTTTGTTTTCTAAGTTCCTATGATGTAGTAAAACTGCCAGACTTCCAGGGATCTCATAAATCCCTGTTTGCAATGGCTTCCTGCTGTTTTCATTATTATCCTTTTTCTTCTCCTCTCTTTCCTAGCTGAGCTGAGAAAATTGCAAGAACAGATGAAGATCTTACAGGAGCAGTTGCAGAAGACTGCTATTGGGCAGCAATCCAGTTCAGGCCCTGAGAAGAAAACCCCTGGTAATGAGACTAATTAAATGGGTTTATGATTTGTTGGCCTACTGATGTGCAATTTATAGGCAAGACTCCAGATAAGCCTAAAGTGGACACTGAGTAGCAAGGAGGAATGGTGGTCTGGTGTATTCCCACACAGGTTGCTTTCTGCAGCTACAGACTAAATCAATGAACTACAGTTTTGATATCTGCATTATGGATTGATTGTGCATGGGGCAGCTTTCATGACTGAGGTGCTCCAGGGAAGCTGGAAGTGTCCTGTCTTACTGGCAGATGTTGGTACACTCAGAAAATACAGCTATGTCTGCTGCTGTAGCACATTGGGTGTAGTAATAAAATTATATGGGAAAATTGAAAAGCAATGGTTTGTTTCTACTTTCCACAGCTTTGTGGAAAGCTGTCTTCATAGAGGACCTAAAATTCCATATTCCTAAAATTCCAATGACTATTCCATATTCCTAAAATTCCATATTCCTAAAATTCCAATGACTATTCCATAGGGAATAGTCATTGGGGCTTTTCCATCTCTTGCATTTCAGATGCTGGCAACTTAGCTGAAGAGTTTCTGTGTGAGACCCTGACTCGGGCTTGTTATTCAGAGTATTACTTAGTTTGGAGCAGTTCTTAGTGTTTGAGCCCAGATCCCGGAATCTCTTAAATATTATTTTTTTTGTTTGTTTTCTTGGCCAGGTAAATCTCCCTGTCCACCCTTAAAGGAAAGGAAAGTTCAGAAGCTGCAAGAGTCACCATGTTTCTCAGCCCAGCTGGGCAATCCTTTACTGCCAGCCAAACGAGGAATCCAGAAATCAAAAGCATCTTCAGCAGGTACCATTCTCAGTCTTGCTTTTTACTGGAACACACTGGGCTTTTGTGGAAAGCCTATCTAGTTCACAGCAGCAGTGTAGACATATCCAGGATAGTTTTACACTAGTCAGAGCACCAGTAGCAGTGTGGTCAAAGCAGAACAGAGCTCACTACAGAGTTAATTATTGTGTTCTTTACAATGGGTACTATGCTCTGTACTGCTACGATTAACTTGGATACTGACAGCAGTCTAGTTTGCATCTGTGTATCATAGAACCATAGAATTGTCTAGGTTGGAAGGGACCTTTTAAGATCATCTAGTCCAACCATCAACTACAGTTTAGCTTGCCTGGAAAATGAGAGCCGCTCTGGGCGGAACTCATTGCTTGAGTTACATGTGATTGATCTGGAGCTGTCAGTTAGTTCCCAGCTGACTGGGAGACCAGTTCTGTACAAATAAGACAGTTTTACACCCTTTTCTAAAGTGCGTTATATTAGACCACTCTGGTCAGGTGTAAGTTAGTATAATTTTTATTTAGAAGTTTTCTTTCATTATCAAGATTCTTTTTCTTGCTTTTTTTCCTACTAAAGAGAACAAGACTCCTCCTCCACGACAAGTCCTCAGCCTGGCATTCCAGCCTCTCAAGTCTGCTGCTGGGAACACACGCAGTAAGGTGACCAGAGAGAAGAATCCTCTTGTGCCTACATGCTCCAGTGCAACAACTCAGCCAGTGTCTGTGGAAGCCTTCTCGGGACTGAGATTAAGGTCAGCAGCCCAGCACTGAGCTCTGTCTGGGGACATCACCCTCTGGTAATGGGAGAGAAGACGCAATCAGTCCAACGTCCTGTGTTGCTAGTCACACAAGTGGCGAGCAGAGGACTGGATTTCTGATTTGTTGTATATACGTATATTTATATTTAACCATGTCAGATTAGTCAGTTGTCATTAGGGTATGTAACAGAAAGCCACAGCATTGGCTGGTTGATCAGTAAATAGGTAACATTGACTTTTGGCTTAGTACCATGTTTCTATTTTCACCTTTGCTCTTTTCTAACAAAAAAAAGCTATAAATTTATTAGTGCTGCCTTCCCTGGGATGTCCTCAGTGGTGGAGGAGGGAGGCAGTGGGCATGTGCAAAACCCAAGTTGAGCTCCAATTGAGCAGATTTTGCTCCACACTTAGAAACCTTGGGAGCCACTTGGGATTCCCATACTCGATGTGGCCACAAGAGGTCTCTGAATACTCACGGTGTTTTTCCTCACTAGAAACCATACTGGATTTCCAAACCATGCTTAGTCAGTCATACTCAGTCATTAGAGTTAACACAGGCTCGGGGCTAATTTGCAGTGCTGTTATTTGGGCAAAAGCCAGTGTGATTAGTAGGTTTTGATATTTGTACAGTGTCCTGAACCGAGGGACAGGGGGTTTATTTCAAGTAATCTCAGACTGAAATAAGGCACAGAGGCATTTTGCTGCAAGATATCTCCCCAGGAGAATGCTGGATGGTTTTGATTGCCTCTGTCCATTTATGCCAACGCATGTGTTCTCTTTTACATGCTTTTGCTTGATCTAGAAAACCCCGGGTTTCGTCAGCTGAAATGGACAGGAAAATGGCTAACCGGAAGCTCATCCGACTGTCCCAGCTGAAGAGCAAACTCGCTGCAGAAAATCTGGAGGAAATAGACTGGGTGACATTTGGAGTCATAGTAAAGAAGGTCACTCCTCAGAGCACAAACAATGTGAGTAACTTTGTTGCATCCCTTGCTCAGTCCAGGTGAAATGCTGGTCTTCTTTCCCAAGAAACTAGTTAGGTCTTCAACTTCATCAGCCAACCCCATGTAGTTAATGAAAAGCTGCTATCTTAAAGATCTTGGCTCATCTGGTTTCATGCAGAAATGCTGCTTTTAGTCCTCAGAGTAAGTCCTTAGCTTGTCTGGTGCAACTGTCCGAGACAGTAATGTAAGAAATGTAGCCATGGCATAAACCTGTCTAAATCTGTTCATCCACTGTTACATGTTAAATGCCAGTGAGGAAAAAAGAACTGTGACTCTCAGTCCTTCTAGTCAGCCCTTTTGTTTTAAATGTGCTACCACATTCTGCTTCTGCCATTTCCCCAGAGGTCATTCTGTTCTATATGGTGTACATGTCCTATAGAAAGTCATTGATAAAACAGAAAGCTGGATATGCCTAGGTTTTATTTGTTCAGTGGGGTAAAAACCTCTTTATTCAACAAGCAATAGTGCCATTCAGCTTTAATATCAGGAAGATTGGTTTTAGCAGTAATTGTTATGCTATTTCAGCCTTTAAGGATCCCAGAAATGGCTGCGTGGCATGGCTGGAGGTATTTTATCTAATATCTACTAAGGTTACAAACTGTGCTTTTCTGAATCAGGAAAACACAGGGAAAAAAATCAGAATAACTCTTTAAAAGTAGCAGCAAGAGGGGATGCAGTCAGTGTCCCCATGCTGAGAGCTGAAAGGAAAGCAAATGTCTGTTCCAGGGCAGAACCTTCAGTATTTGGCGGCTGAACGACCTACGGGATCTCAATCAATATGTCTCACTCTTCTTGTTTGGTGATGTCCACAAAGAGCACTGGAAGACAGACCAAGGCACAGTCATCGGGCTGCTCAATGCTAATCCTATGAAACCTAAAGAAGGCTCAGATGAGGTGAGAGGATTTTTCACTTGCCCATCAGCTGTAGGTAAAAAAACATATCTGAACTTTTTCCTATCTACTTGAGGTTTAGCTTTATAACACATATTAAGGCTGAAATTACAGTAGTCTGTCTAAACGTTTTGAATTGCATTCAGATGTTTGTGTGGTGCGTATTTGCTCCTGGCCTTCTGGAAGACTTAAATTCAAGAAGTCCTATTAAGCATCTAAAACAGAGTTTATTCAAGTGTTTAATCTTGTCCCGGTGGCAGTTGGCTCTTGCACAGATGTAGGGTGTGTTTTTTCATTTCAGTTTATTCAGCTACCTCAGTGCAATGCCTATTTCAGACAAGAGGTCTTTAAAAGCTGAAAAAGGTGGGAAAGCACATTTCTTGCTTCTAATTTAAGCACGAGATGTGATTGCAAAATGATTTCTCATTCCAAAATCATGACTGAGAAGAAGCAATATTTGATTTATTAAACAAATGATGTATTATGTATAGTAAGTTGATACACAGTACTTCACTCATTTAGTCAATTACTTATAAATGCGGAACATAATGAATTACTTTTCTTTATGTATCAAAACATTTAAGGGGGTTTCATTTTGCTAATAAATTAATTTTTTTAATGTCTTTTTAATTGCAGTGGAATGGAAACCGTTTTTACTGACTTCTGTCAACAGGAATTTCAGTCTAGTAGCTGGTGATGTAGTATTTTGCATTTTAAATTCTCCAAATGGAAAAATTAAGAATCTCATTAATTGTCTATTAAGCTATATAATTGCTTAAATTAACATGAATAAGCAATAGAAAGTCCTATTGATGAGTTGAAAACCATACCAGATTTAATGTAAGGGCTGTATTTAACTATTAAGAAAGGCTCTTCTTAGCTAAAATGTACACATTTAGAACTACATTAAAACTGACTTCTCAGTGTTTCTTACCTACAGACACAATTCCTAGTATCTTTGGTTGTGTGAAGTAGGCACTCTTCTTGTACCACAGGAGTCAGTTTTGATTGTACCTAAACACATGGAGAGGGACAGAGAGCTCTTAGTCCATCTCTTCTTCCCTTCCACTGCTGAACGTGGTTGCCATGGTGGTGTCAGAGCCAAGTGGTTGTACAGGACCATCATTTATAGCACACCTAGGTCTGCCTTTGTTGCTCTCTGGTTTCCTGAGGTTCTGAACATAGAAATGCAACATCTTTCAGGTCTTTGTGATAAAGAAATTAACTTTTTTTCTTTTTAACTGAGCCTTTTCTCAATCTGAACAGGACATGTGGCTTTCTTAAACCAGGTCTGCATTTTAAAGCTGCATTGTTAATACCGGAGGTACCAAACTGGACTATAACCAAACCAGTGACATCTAGATAGAAGCCTGTACAGTCCTCCTGAAGGCATGTTCTGATTTCTTTCTAGGTGTGTTTGTCTGTTGACCATCCCCAGAAGATCCTCCTCATGGGTGAAGCTCTGGACATGGGCACCTGCAAAGCCAGGAAGAAGAATGGTGATCCTTGTGCACAGATTGTGAACCTGGTCTGTATCTCAGTAGTTAGGACATCCTTAAGCTGTTGGTAAAAATCTGGCTGCTGATTTTGTAGTGATGCTCCAACTCTGACTTGTTTCTGGATCTTGACTTATAACTAACTAAAGTGAGTGGAGAAACTGAGAAATGAAACCTAGAGGAGCTGCTTCTGTGATGGCACTGTAGCAGCCGCACAGTAGTTCCCTAAATGCAAAGCTGGTGCTGCAGTGAAAAGAGATGGTCTTGACCCATGACTGTCACCATCTCCGCACCCTTTCACTCTCCTGTGTGCCACTACAAGCTTCCACGCACTGCACTAGAGAACTCATCCAAGGTAAAACAAAAGGAGGTTTTCTTGGGAATGGTCATGTTTTTCAGACATGGTTTTAAGCCAATGAATTCTCTGGTCCAGTGTGCCTGTAAGCTGCCAGAATATTTATACCTGAATGTGAGGCACTGGAGATGGGAGGAAAAAGGTGTTGGGATTCTTCTTTTAGGGACAGTGTTGACTTGTACTAGTTTAAAGGACTTGTGGTCTATGTCACTTCATGGCTATGGTGATGTTGTGATACCTGAAAGGAACCCTAAGTCAGAAGAGTTATAGTTAGTAGGGTAGCACTTGGAAGGAGGAGAGAAAATGAAGGAATGAAGAACTGGGGTGGAACTCAAAGTGCGGAGTGGCAGGAAGACAAATGCAGAAGGTACTTGTAGCAAAACAAGGCTGTGATTGCAGACCCACTCCAAGAGATGCCTGTGCACAGGGCTCTCAATGTTAGTGAGATGTTCCAGTGCTACCTGAAACAAACCAATTTGAGGCTGTCTGGCAGAAGAACCTCATGAAGGAATTGGCTGTTTTCTTAATAAGTGACGAAAATGTTTGATTGTGGAGTAATTGTAGTTATACAAATCTGGGGCAGATGAATATCAACAAAAATGGAGGGTTTTTTTTGGTAAAAAGTTAAAGAACACCCTGAGTGAGTGCATTTATGGCACTGCTGTCTCTGGCTAGCAGGGTTACTATCTTCGGTTCCAAACTCCCTCAGATTGACACTAAAAGCTGATGAATTAATTTGACATGAGTGCATGGAATATCTTGCTCTGGTGTTAGTTTTCCTTTGTGTTCATACCGTAAGAAAATTGCATACAGTTCAGAGTCAAGAGTACAGAATCTGGGGCAAGAGGGACCTGGGACATCAGTGGACTTGAACCGAGGAATGGCCTTAAAATTCCAGGGATGGAGGAAGTCCTTGATGTATGGGTTTTTTTCCAGTGATTAGCATGGGCAATTTTAGTTTTGTTTCTCATTGCTGGACTGTGGGCATATGTTTGCTGAGTTGGTCAAATGCTGGAGTACTACAATAGAGATGTTAATTTAGCCATAGAAGGATGCATGTTCATGAGAGGAATAAAGTAAATTGTAATTGCTAGTGTTCTGCAACTGGCTTCTCTCATTTCTTTTCAGAATGACTGTGAATATTGTCAGTATCACATACAATCTCAGTACAAGAAGCTCAGCTCGAAGCGGGCAGATCTGCAGTCCACCTTCTCTGGTGGCCGCATTCCCAAAAAAGTTGGTCGGAAAAATCCCAGTTTGAAGGAGAGGCTGTGTCAGGATGGGTTTTACTATGGAGGCGTCTCTTCAGCAGCATACGCAGCCTCAGTGTAAGTTAAACCACTTATTTTGCTTGGGCTAAAGCACAGTTCACTGCTTTTAAACAGAACTTACCTCCCATATACAAGTGAGCCTGAAGCTATCTCTACGTGGTCTATTAAGTTACATCTCCCTTTGACTTAACTACATTCACCAAATTGAAATAAATGCCCCATATTTGGTGTAATCCTCCTGGCCTCATGGGATAACAGTGCTGCTGTTTGATAGGAAAATTTTAACAATCTGCGCTAAGATGTGGTAAGGGGTGTTTTTACCTCTAAATTAATACTGTGTTGTGAACCAGGCAGCATTGTGTTTCAGTTGGTGAAATGAACTTTATCATGAGATCCCAAGCATTCGAGTCTCCGAGATGAGTATTTTTCAGTGCCATTCCCTTATCATATTTTGTTATGGCTCATTGCATTTAATCCCAGGCTCAGTGTCAGTGTATTTTGTATTTCTTCCTCCGCTCTCGACTGAAACGGTACAGTATCACTATGTGTTACTGAAGAGACAGTAGTACACCCTGCGTATTATTGACTGAAGTCGGTAGATCAGTATGCATCTCACAACTAGCATGGAGGGGCCAAGTCCTTCATCCAAATCCCAATGAAGACAGCTGTGGAAATACTTGAGGCACAGATGGATTGAGCTCTGTGCTTACACATGGCTTTCATTCCCTTACCTCTGCCCCCTGATAACTGGTGCGACTCCACAATAATGAAGCAATTCCAGCCTCCTCTCCAACCTTGGAACTAACTGTGAGCAAGGCTTAGCTGTGACCTATGTTTATGTTTCAACCCAGGGAAAAATGGGAGATCCTAAACATTGTGCTACAATTTAGATTTAGATACATGTCCTTCCCAAAGACAGCAAGATGACAGCAGAGAGGCGCCAAATTGGATTAAATGAAGGGCAGCTAAAGTTTTGCAGAAGCACTGGGCTAGTGTTCAAGCTCCTGTCCTTGCTCTAAGCATGGGAAAACTCTTATGTTCTGGTTTTGTTTCCTCTTTCTAGTGCAGCAGCTGCAGTGCCAAAAAGGAAGATTCAAACCACTCTCTCCAATCTGGTCGTGAGAGGAGCTGATGCAATTGTCCAGGAAACCAGGCAGAAAATTGGTACGTAACTACCCGTGTAGTCTCTTCAGCATCCAGATATTGCCAGCTTGATGTGTAGATGTGTCCCAGGACCCTGCTACTCACTGAATGAATCTGGCAATTGGTTTGCTACAGAGGTAGCTGTTTGCAGGCTGCTTTCTCAATTGATCAAAACTCCTCTTCCCTCTTGAGATCGCAGCTGCAAGGCAAATGTAACTAAGCAACTGTGTGGCTCCCTGCATCTTTTTTCATCAGTGCCCCTGAATTAAGTCTCCTGTCTTTGGACAGTGACAGAAGATCTTTGCTAGATTAATGGGAATTGGAAGTTTTAAGAACTTTGAACCAGAGAATTTATTTTATTTGATTAAAATAAATGACTTCTGTCAATCTTGAAAGCTACCGAGGAATACTAAGTATAGATCAGAGTCAGATCTGCAATGCAGGGGACCTCCTGAGTACACAGCCTGTTTCTAGTGCTTTTCTTTTGTGATCTTCAAAGCATCTTCCTTCCATAGCCTCTGGGATGTCACTGATCTTCTCTGCCTCCCTTTAATTTCTGTAAAGCACTCAATATTGCACCCTTTTTATACTTGGTGGCGAGATGACAGATTATTCAAACTATGTGCTCTAGATGCTACTTAGATGTCTTATTCACATCTTTCACTTCCCTCAGTTGCCTCCATTTCAGCCAACAGAGTGTGTGTCCTGTCTCTAGCTTTTAGCTGCTCTTAATTCTCCAGGAATAAGGTATAGTGGCTTCAGGGCTTTCAGGCATTCTAAAAATGGGAACACTGGGAGCACCACAGCCAGCTAAGGCTGATGGGGAACCGACTGACTGACAAAATTGCTGAAAGGATAGAAATGTCTTTGTGATGTGGTCTGTGAGGACAAGGTCTTGGGCAACCAAATATAATGTAAAAGTTGGCCTTGCTTTGGGGGGCTGCTCATTCAGGTGGCTTGCAGGGGTTTCTTCCAACCTAGACTATTCTACATCTCTAAAGCCAGGTCTGCTTCCTTTCCTGGCTCTATATCTGTTGGATTTCTACCTCTTCCGCTCCAGGTGCAGCAAAGAGACCCATGCAATGTTCTGAGGAATTCAAGGAACTGCTGGCACAGCCAACCTTTGGAGCAAGAAACCTCTGCAAACACTGGACCAAAGCGGGTATTGTACTTTTGCCTGAAGGAAAACCCACTCCTGAAAACACTCCTTCTGAGCAAACATCAGTGGCTTTTTATTTTGTTGTGTTTTGTGGTTTTTTTTTTTTTCCAGATGCTGAAAAGAAGCAAGGGGCCAATTTCCAGTCTGTCTCTGCTTCAGCACTGCTCAAGCAACAGAAACAGAAATTGTTGGAGGCCAGAAAAAAGCGATCTGAAGAGATTCAGAGGCGGTAATACACACTGACTTTCACAGGAAGGGTTTTGTTATTGTGGCCCTAAGTATAACTGTGGAGGTGTTTTGCTGTTTTTAGAAAAACTTCATTTAAATAGAAATACCCCAGTACTCAGTGGAGAACCAAATGCTCCAGCACAGTGTCCAGTAACTAGAAAGCAGAATGGGAAGGGGCTGATTAGAGTAGGAAACGGGTCAGGACTCCTGGTTTGTTTGTTGCTGTTTGTTTCTGTTTGTTGCTGGTTTGCAAAGGTCTTCTAAACCTTAAGATTTGCCAAGTGTTTTGTGCGTACCTTTTTAACAAACCTAAGAAGAACCTCAGAAGAGCCATCCTGGGTGAGACTGAGATTGATGTAGCCAAAAAGCCTCAACGGGAGCCAAAACAGAACCTGAAGGAGAATAATAAGACTAGGCACAATCATGATATTTCCCAAAAATATTCTTCCAGCTTATGTATTTCAGGGACTTTCCAAGCTAGAGGTGGTGTCTGTCACAATATCTCTGAAGGGTTTGTTTGCTTTTTATTTTTTCCCTGTCCAACCTCTTCACCATGACCTATGTAAACCTAAGCATTTATGTGACTCCTGTGACAAGAAGTCTCACTGCTTAAATACCTGTTCTGCAAAGAAGCCCATTTTTACACTTTCAGTTCCCACCTCCAAGCTTCATTTGTTGCTTCTCTCTGGGTTTTTTGTGTGGTTTTTTTTTTGTTGTTGTTGTTTTGGAAAGCAATTAGTCATTCACTGCTGGTGACTTCTTTAAGTCAGTCTTGATTTTAGCCACTCAGTAAGTTCCTTACCGGTCTTATTTTCTTCTGAATGCCTGAATTGCTGCATGATTTTCTAGCAAAAAAAGGCCAATTAGTGAAAAATCAGTCTGCATCCCTTCCACTCCCATCTGTTACTCAAATATCTCTCCTATCTGTTACTCAAACATCTCTGTCTCTTGACTTGTGTCCCTATTTCAATGGATTTTCTTGTCTTTCAAGGTTTCTCCAGAACACTAGTAAAGCCGGCAGCCCTGCTGTCCCATCCTCCTCCAGACAGTCTTCGCTGTCTTCCCCAGTGCCTGGGGCAGAGTTTCCTAAAGCTGTGAAAATGTCAAATTCTCAAAGGCCCAGGCTGGGCACAGGCTTCTCAGAAGGAGAAGATATCCTCTTCTTTGATGGATCTCCACCTCCAACACCAAAGCTAGACAGCATGGCAGAAGCCAAAAAGGTAACAGCTCTTTGAATCTTTTGAGTATTAATAAAGGGAGGTTAAGGGAAGTTTGGTTTGTGGTAGTAAAGGAGTCTTCAGTCAGATATAGGACAGCTCAGTGCTGATGCTGGTGAAGTTTCTGATTTGTGGGATCAGACTGGGCTTTGTTACAGTACACAAGAAACCTGCATTTCCTGACAGCTGTTAGTACCAAGATCCATGCTACCATCTTGCCTGTAGTCAACCTTCAGAGCAGTGGAACAGCTGCTAAAGAGGGGCCTGTGTGTGTGAAGTTTGGCCACTGGAGCTGGTCTCTCTTGCTAAATCAAAATCCACCTGAACTGGTCAGCAGTGAGTTGTTATGATCTGTCTTATGTGTGATGCTCATGAGCTCGCTCTTGATCTCTGAAGGCAAGCATCACTGCCTGACATAACTGGCAATTTCAGCAAATGCCAAGTAGGCATGGACAGGGGACAGAGCAGCCTCCTTGGATGGGACTGGGGAAAAGGAGGTGGGGAGATAGGGCATCGCATTTAAGTCATGAGCCCGATGCTAAGTTTTTTGCTGAAGAAACACCTCTTTATGCACTCTAGCAGCTTCTCTGAGTAGAGATGACTCCATTCTTCATGACCTGACATAGTCTGTCACCCCTTGGACAAATTAACTTTTTGGAGAGCAGTTTGGAGTAGCTGTGTGGCTGTCCTACTCTATTCTTCATGCACGTGGGACAAAACTCTGTCCATTAGTGGCTGCTCTTTTGCTCTTGTGTTCTGGGGGTTTGGGACACCTTAAAGCATCAGGCTGTGGATTGGTCTGGGATCAGGATGGGACGTGCTGAAATGATTTTTACAGAAGAAAGGAGAGCAAGGCCTGTCACTATTGATTGTTTTACAAGCATGAAAACCCTTAAGTGCTTGGGAAGGAGCAGAGAATTTGTGTTGAAAATCTGTGGAGTGCTAAACTGTGCTTGTTTGTTCTTTGGCATTGCTAGTGCAGTGTATTGTGGGTGTTTTCTGTTTGCCAGGTAAGCAACAGTCAACTAGTTTAGATATGTTGTGCTATGAGTTTGGATAATTTTGGTTTCTAGCCAGAAGAGAATGCATCTTTCCTTGGCACAAATCTGTTCACATGTTTGTCAAAGAAACTTTTCTCTTCTCTCAAGGAAGAAGGAATCTTAGCAGTTTGGGAGTATGGAAAGGAATAGTTGTAGGCAATTTTCTTTTAGTTCCTGATTATTACCAATTTAGGTGGAAATCTCAAGTGATTTGATTCCTCTGGAAAACTTACTGATCTGTGAAGAAGTTAAAGCACAGCTACAGAGATAACAAGCCTGGTAACACCCCTGGAGGAGTGATTTTATGGTTTGGGAAGTCATGAGAGGTTGGGTGATGTGGTGAATTAGATGTACAGCAGAGCTGGGAATTTTGTTGGGCCTCTCTTCGGCCAGCTCCTTGCTCAGTCCAGTGGATCTTGTCTTCTACCTTTGACAGACTTCCTCTGCTACTTCTGGAAGTAGAAATATGGGACCCAAACTGGTCACCAACACATTTACTGCTCTTTGCTGTTTTCTAGCTGGCTGCAATACACCGACTACGAGCAAAAGGCCAGATTCTTGCTAAAACCGACCCAAACAGTGTCAAGAGGAAAAGAGCTGATGTTGACGATGTCCTAGAAATTGTTGAAAGAGTTGAGAAAAATGTTGCTCAGTCACAAGCTACAGAAGCAGACAATGGTATGTAACATTAGCTTCTAGAACAGAAAAAAAAAAAAAAAAGACTATGTCCTGCTGAACGGACCACTAATTGTTGGGTTAAGGACTTAATTGCTGTACCAAAGACAATCCAAGTTAGGTCTGTTTAGAATTTAAAAGGTTTGTTGCAAAAGCTAAACAATCTCTAACCCTGTGGAGAGAATGTGAGATGTAATCTCTGATACTTCCCTGTCCTCATCTCTGTTCCCTTTTTTTTTTTCTGGTACATGAGCATCTGCAATGCATGGCTGACTTAACCAAGGGAAACCAAGAAATAGTCCCACCTGGGAAGGTATTTGAATTTTCTGTGGGAACTTGAGTTTGCCTGCTGATGATTTGCTGTGTGATCTTGGATGAATTACTTAATTCTCTTTCAGGTTTCTCCATCGGTCAGGGAGGCAACACTGCTTGCTTCCCTGAGACTGATGTGAAAATTCCTAGTACAGTGCTTTGAGAGAAGATGCAACGTTATTTAAAAAAAGATTTTATTTTTTCTAAAGCTGTATTTGAACTTGGCTTCTTGTTCTCCTGAGCTATTAAAGGCTGCTGTTTGACTTGAACATCTGCCTGAGAGACCTGAGACTTCCAAAATCTCCTGCAGGGGTCATGCTTAGAGAGCACAACCTTGTTTCGAACTTGGTCTCTGTAGGACTGGGCCTTTTTGTCTCCCTAGGTATGGGCGAACTGGAGCCTGCCCAAAAGAAACGACGTGAGCAGCTGGCCTATCTGGAGTCAGAAGAGTTCCAGAAAATCCTGAACGCCAAGTCCAAGCACACAGATGTCCTGAAAGA
Source organism: Vanellus vanellus (assembly GCF_965231255.1). Lineage (NCBI taxonomy): Eukaryota > Metazoa > Chordata > Aves > Charadriiformes > Charadriidae > Vanellus > Vanellus vanellus. Next base: position 7,774,357 of record NC_138905.1, read on the forward strand.
GGTATGGCCTCAATTCAGCCATGAATGAGGGCTCAGAACTAGGGATCTGTCTGGACTCCTCATAATGGTTTCAGCAAGAAGCAGGCACCCAAACATGTCATAAGCACCAAATCATCCCAATGAGTAGGGTCAGGGGTCTCTGAGCACACAGGGCAGAGTGCCTGCAAGTCAGCATTATTGCCATAGCCATGGTAAGGTCAAGTTGCCGTCATCTTTTTTTGCTGTGTTTGGAAAAATCAGTGAAGTTTCCTGGTTAGTCAATGATCAAAGAAATCCTACCTTAAAACCAAATTAGCTGTGTGCCTATTTATCCCTCATTTCTTGACATCTTGGCCACATAAAGACAGCTGCCACCTTCATCTGGGACTCATGTAAGTTGTGGAGCCTGTGAAATGCCAGCAGTTGGCCTGAAGAGCTAAGAGGTCGGGTTTCTTCCATCGGGATCTTTGCTGAGCGTGTTTCCGGGGATACAGTACCTCCAGTGGCACAGGGCTCTTGTCTTGTACACGTTGTATTCGTATGAAGTCCTAGTTGTTTTAAAGTCTTTTGAGGAGTAATATTTTGGCTAAGAACCAATTCCATTCATTACATTTGCCTCCTGACCTCTCCCTGCACTGTCCTCGTAGGTATGTGCTTATTTCAGTAGTACATGCTGTCGTTAAACCTTCCAGCTCATACATCTCAGAGGTGGCTCATCTCATTGCTGCTGAAGCACAGCATGTGCACTATATGGATGTTTTTAAGCAAGAGAATTTTGGTGTTTCTCTGGCTCCCAGACTGCAGTCTGTTTCAAGCAGGCCCGGTAAGGCCATTTATGGAGCAGCTTCTCTCATCTTTTTCTCCTCACAACCCTTTTTGCGTACCCCCACAGGCTGAGGCTGAACTGCAGGAGCAATACTTCCAGCCACTGGTGAAAAAGGAAGAAATGGAAGAGAAGATGAGGAGTATTAAAGAAGTGAAATGTCGAGTTGTGACATGTAAAACGGTGAGTGAAGGGGAGCCAGGATGACAGCAGGGGAGTGGAACGTGGATTGTACGAGATCATGCTGAACTATCCTCAGACTCCCGTCTGTCACTGTCTTGGCCATAGTCCAGTGCAGGGATCAAATGGAGAATTTCATTCCTTATGCCTGTTGCTGAGAGCAGCCCATGCAGTGACTGAGACATGAAGACACTGGCAAGGCAGGCTTTAGTGCTGTGCTGAACATCTCAACTTGATGTTTATGTGAGTGGCTTCCTTGGGTATTAGTGTCCTGAAAACATTTATCAGTTTCTTCCCTGAAGTCCTTTGTACCAGGACCCTCAGTTCCCCAAATTATGTGGCAAAAGAAGCCAAGTGCCTTGAAAACCGAACTAGGTGCGATTCCTTTACCTGTGTTTCCAGGGATTTTACTGTCAGGAAGAGGAATGGAGCTTTGTTACTATCTGAAATGTGCTGAGGGGAAGGGAGGAGTTACTTCCCATTCCCAGAGTTTCAGCCCCCACTGCACTTTCCCCTCTAACTGCCTTTTTTTGTCTGTTTTGGGGTTGCACAGTGGACCACTGTGTGCCCCATGAGGTGCTGGGAGCAGGGACACAGGGTGGTGGCAAAGAGGGGAGGATGGCATTAGAAGGAGCAGTGACAAAGCCTGGCCCTACGATCAAGCAGGTGGGCTCCTCAGGATGGGAGAAGACAGGTGCTTTCCACCAGACATTCAGCTGTCACCAGTCTCACATGCTGGTGAAGCGCTCACAGCTCTCTTTCTCCTCCCTGACAGTGTAATTACACCTATTTCAAGCCTCTGGAGACGTGTGTGCAGGATAACCACGACTACCACTGGCATGATGCCATCAAGCGATTTTTCAAATGTCCTTGTGGAAACCGAGCTATTTCCCTTGACAGGCTCCCAAAAAAGCCCTGCAGGTAAGAAATGAGCCTCGTGAAATAATGAGTGGGGCTTTTGTACTGTCCACTCCCAAGTAACGTGTTGGGAGTCACATAACCATGTCCTAAAATGGGAATGTTAGTCCTTGTGCTGAGTGGTGTGGAAACAGTGTGGGGCTAGTTTTGAACCCCCTCATACTGTGCAGCAAACGGACACCACAGTGGTCCTCACCTGCCATCTTCATCTTTCAGTACCTGTGGCCTCTTCAAGTGGGAGCGAGACGGGATGCTAAAGGTAAGTGTGAGCCCGCAGTTTCTGAGCACCTCAGCACTCTGCCTGTTTCTCTTGCTACTTTCGTCCCATGCTTTCCTTCACTCCCCTTACGAGCTCCCAGCAAAACCAAGCAGCTCTGCATTTTTGTCATGTGTGTACAGGTACCTGCCAGCAGTGTAGGCTTTCTCTTCTTGCTTTCTGTTCCTGAAGCTTTGATTTATTTAACCATGGGGAATTTGCTTTTGACCAAAGTTGTAAGAATTCAGAATGTCAAGGTTCCTAGAGTAGTTGTCAAAATTTAATCAGATAATTTAGCCCTACCGCAACTTCTGTCAAAGAAATGTTTGGGAGATATCTTACCACATATTTAACTTATTTTTTCCATGTTTCTAGGAGAAAAAAGGTCCAAAGATTGGTGGAGAAACACTTTTACCAAGAGGGGAGGAGCAAACAAAATTTCTCAATAGTCTTCAGTGACCTGGAGCTGATTTTTTTTTTTTTTTTTTTTCTTTTTTTCACAACATGGATGGATTTCTGTGTCTAAAGCACACATTCTTTACTGGAATGACGAGAGGAGTCTGGTTTTAGGAATGAATGAGCAGGGGAGTCAATTCCTGATGAGAAGGACATCCACAAAGTCTCCACCAGGCCACTGCATGTATATTTGGCTTTGATCTTTTTAAAATTGACTGAATAAGGCTGCGTGTGAAGTACACATTCATGCCTGTTCTTTCTTACCAACAACTTGTTTACAAGATTTAACCTAGAAAAGAGACAGCTAGAGAGGAATTTGTACCAAGAAATCCCTAGTGATCCCACAATTTCTCTTGAATGGCTGGTGTAGAGTGACCTCACTAGAATTTTAAGTGACAAATCATCATGAACTGGGAGGACTGTAGACTCCATAAGCACTTGTGAAGTTAATACTGTGGTGTGTAAATGCCAGCCTGTCAAGGTTTTCCAGCTGTTGGCGGAAAAGGGGTGTGAGAGGGTTGTAGCCACAGAGCAGTCTTCATTGACTCCAAAATTATTCACTTTGAACCCTTAAGAACAGATGTCAAACAGTTCCTGAGTTGCTGCCTTGGCTTCTGTGTTAAGCCACCTTCAGTGGCGTTGGCGTTGGTGTTGCAAGCCAGCGGTGTTTACACTGCAGCCTATCGGGAGCCCTTTGGAAAGCCCTTTCCCTATCAGACAGCCCCTACCGGGTTCCCAGCACCATCCACACTACAGCACCTTTATGGCTGCAAACCTGCAGCTCCCACTTTAAAAAACATTTTAATGAATCTGGCACTGTTTTGTAAGTGGTTTTATAAAGCTGAGAGATTACATTTAATAGCTTTTACCCTTTTTCTGGCATTTTAAATTTTGCTGAAATCTTTCCCAGTCATCACCGTGTCAACCTGGGCTGCCGGCACAGCTGCATGGGGACAGTAGTTCTCTCAGACCAAGCAGGATGAGGTCTCCAAGAGCTGTCTTCATACAGGTGTATTTCTGACAGCACATCCCTGTAGGGATGCCTGTGGCATTTGGCCAGCTTTTCCTGGACCTGACCCTTCTGCTGCCCCTAGCTCACACCCCGTAGGATTGCAGGGCATTTTTAAGAGCCTAAAACCACTAGTACCTCAGTGATCTGGTGAAGCTGTCACCAACAGTCTCATGTGTCCCGGTGGCCTTTGTCCATACCTCTTTTGTTTGCTTGCATAGGGGCTGGAAGAGAAATAAGTTACTTCATTTGGAGCAACTGGACCGGTTTACCTCAGTGTTCTGCAGCCCTCATCTCCTACTGGTGCTTTTGCTGGGCGACTTTGCTCGGCACGTTAGATTCATTTCAGTCTCGTGTCAATACCATTTGATGGGTGGGATGTCACTGGTAGGTGGCTGTAGACACGTAACTGTGACATTGCTTGGCAATGTCTCCCGTTGATTCCACATTCAGAATAAACAGTGCGCAATAAAACGCTCCCTGGGTTTGTATGATATCATTTCTCTGAGGAAGAGGATGAGCTGCTTGCTCAATGTGTTCATTTGCCTGAGAGGTCAGTGCTGAATCACCAAAAGGAATTGGTTCGTGGTCCATAACTCTCTGCCACGCAGTTTTCTCATTCAGACCAGCAGGAGTTTCACACCTGGAGTCCACAAAACCAGCGTGAAATTCCACATCAGTATCAGCATTCAGCCAGCGTGCCGAAAGCTTCGGGGTTTTTCCAGTTCTTGTCTCCTTGGCCAATGGAAAGGAGATATCTGCAGAAATTAAACTGTCACAGGTGGGGTAATGCTTTATCTTCATAAATGCCCCCAGGACTGCGATAGGTAGGGAAGGTATGTGCCTCCTTGGGAGCCAAGGAATGAAAGTACTCTCAATTCATCCTCGTATCTAAAAATAGGATGAAGAAACCAAGGCCCATTGCTTTGCTTAAACCCCATCAGTAAACAATGGGTGAGGAAGATTGATGTAATGGATTTTATGTACCTCAGTCTGGTTTTGGAGATAATTTTCTTGTGCCAGAGATGTCTCCAGCTCAGCAGAAGCAGGTAGAAGGGGACCTACCTGCTCGGTCACGCTGCCACGTGAGCGCACAGTCCCAGCACGGTGCCAGCAGAACCTGTAGGGTCTCCACTCCATACTGAGCCAATACATTTCCACCAATACTTGGGAGCAAGAGCAGAGGCGGAAACCCATGAGAGGCAGCTCAGGCGTGACCTGACAAGCCCACCTGGATCTACGCTCTCACCAACGCTGTCCCAGTTTTGAGAACATGACACAAAGACCTCCAACATCACAATGACGAAGCCCAACTGCATGCCAGGCTCTGCTAGCAAGAGAGCAGCCAGCAGGTCGAGGGATGTGAGCCTGCCCTAACACCACCAGTGTGTATAAGGCGTTAAACTGGATTAACATTACAGAAGCCTCTGCCAACACCATTACCGTTGCTGTTGAACCAAGACAGCGGTGGTGTTGAAGCTGCCATATCCCCTAAATCATTAAGCAAAATGTCACTGGAAATATAATGCTGAAAGCCATTACTACGATTTGCAGACTAGTAAGCTGACAAATCAGCCCCTTCCCCAGCCAGGAAATGTTCTCCTGTCTGCAGGGTTGTTTCTCCAGCTACAGAGTGCCCTGTGTATATATGAAAAGGGGCAGGAAGATATCCAGCTTCTCTTATAATAACCTCTAATGAAATGGGGTTGGTTTTTAGATACGTTAAGCATTCTGCCTCTCCTCACCCCTCAGCTACTGCTGAAATGTTAATTTAGAGCATCTGGCCCTACTGCCACAAACTATCTTGCAAACAGTTTGAGGAAAAATTAAGCCTTTAGCATTCTCTCCCTCTGCACTAACCAGTTTAGGTTTATTAACTCTCAGGTAAAATCAGCTTAATGAAAACTTAATACCTTCCTTTTTGCCCATCAGTTTTTCATGGCAGAGCTTGTGCAATGGTCTCTTGGGCCCGTCACGTGCAGCTCCCCTGGCAAGATGGACTCACCCAGCCTTTTCACGTCATTTCACATCACTGTCTGCCTGGCTTTTCCCTCCCAAAATTAAGTATGTGTGGGACAAGAATGCAGGCAAAACTTTTTTCCTGTTCATTTCCTGTGCAAAGCTGCGTTGCAGGTCCCATTTCATTTTGCCCTGAAAACAGCCCTGCAACGCCCACGTGGGAGAGTCTCAAGGTGCCACCGGGGTCCTCCGCTGCTGGCTGAAAAAACAGCCTGGGCAATCAGTGCGCTTTTCTATTTATATGACTAAGAGCAACTCAAAAATGGCAAAATTACCTTTTTTCACAGTCCCTTAGACAAAAATCAAAACTTGACTTTTAGACTGACAGGCAAATACAGATGGAAGGGAAATCCTTAGCGTCTCTGGGGACCCGGCTTCTCCAGGACAAGTATTTTCACTATTAAGTTTGCACGTTGCTGTTAGATTTCTTCTGGACTTTCCTACCTGGCCTGGTGTTTGCTTATGCCTTTTTTTGGCTGCCTGGCAGCTCTCAGCACAGGCAGCCGGACTACTTGTGTATCCGCGTGTCACGTGGCTGCTTCTCCAGCACAGCTGCTTATATTGTATTTTTCTGTTCTGTCTTCATAGATTTAGAGCCGAGCAGCTCTGGTTTCGGGGTACCCGCACCGTTTGCACAGACAAGGAGCTGGGGAGTAATCAGAGCAAGGAGAGGGGGACATTTTGCATAGGAAAAGGTAATTGTTCCCTCTTTCTCCCTACAGCAGCTAAGGGCTCAAGAACAGGCACGTCCAGGCTGGTTATCCAGGCACAGATCAGGGCTGGGAAAGGCACAGGGGTTGGGATATATGTGCAAACATGAAAATAAGTGACCCTGGTGCATGCTGCTGGTGCTGGTGCTCCCAAAAGGGAGTACTCACCAGGTGAGCGCCTGTGTTGTAACCCCAGATAACTCAGCACATGTTGGCTGTGCTGATTTTAGGCAAGGACACATGTTGCTGAGCATGAATGAGTGTAAAATTAGCAGGTTCCTCCTTCCCTTGCAGAGCTGGAGAATATGGGGTGGCTTAGAGGCGGTCAGAAGCTGGATGAGACCCCACCATGGGCAAATCACAGCACCTGGTGCTTCTGTGTCTGAGCCCATCCTGTACACCAGCAGCATGGCATGTGCCAGAAGAAATAATTACAAGGGGTCTTAACTACCTTCCCAAATTAAGGCCTCAGTTACTTGTTAGCACATGCCAGGAAAGACTTATATGCCCTGTGTCCTGCAGAGACCAGCACCCTGAGCACCAGGAGGAGGGGACCTGGGCATGTGTACAGAGAGCAGATCCACCCACTGTCTTGGAAGAGAAAATACCATCTCCCCATGAAATCTTCCTTAGCTCTTTGTTCCCCTCATTTGTCAGCTTCAAACTATGATCAGGAGGCCTAACACCCAACAGGAGGATGCAGCGATGATAAAATCGGGGCCAGGTCTCTGTCCCATGTCCCTGCTGCTCAGGTCCTGGTTTTTCCTGCTCGTCCTCCCACGGTACAATGGGGCAAAGCAACATGGGGAAGACCAGGCCACCAAACCATGGATGTGTTAAGTCTTGCAACATCACTCACAGACCTGAAACCACACACCTCGCCTGGTGATGTGGGTGACCTGTTTGCAAGGAGATGATGGGCTTGAAAGCTTCTGGTTCCAACGGAGGTTGCCTCACACCCCATGGACAAGCTGGCCATCTGCTCTGCATGTATGCAGGTAAACTGATTGTATGAAACCTTGCTTCATGCCTGTTGCCCAACAAAAATTAAAAATTAGAATGGTTTAGGTTGGAAGGCACCTGAAAGATCATCTAGTTCCAACCCCCCTGCCGTGGGCAGGGACCCCTCCCACCAGACCAGGTTGCTCAAAGCCCCATCCAGCCTGGCCTTGAACTCCTCCAGGGATGGGGCAGCCACAGCTTCTCTGGGCAACCCGTGCCAGTGCCTCACCACCCTCAGAGTAAAGGATTTCTTCCCAATATCTAATCTAAATCTCCCCTCTTTCAGTTTAAAACTGTTACCCCTTGTCCTGTCACTACTCCCTATAAATAAACTCTTTCCATAAACAGCGTGTGCTGCTTTTCCTTACACAACAAGCTGTTCTTAGGCCTTCGGATGCAGCTTGTTTTATATTTCACATAATGATTCTTTAGGACAGTTGGCTTTTAATCACTGACGCAGCGTAACTCAGTTACTGCTGCACTGAGACCCTAATTTCCGAATATTTAGCTATAACGGCATGGAAGGCAGGACATGGCTGGGACCAGGATGGTCACGCAGTAAGGAGGTGAAGAGTGACTGTTGGTAAATTTGACCAAAGTTGTCTCCAAAATGGTTTTGGCATTGCCATATCTATAAGCAAAAGCTGTAATAAAGAGTCGTGAAATATCTGCTAGGATGAGGGGATAGAGGGCACCCTCTGACCTGCTGGAGAGCAGCTCTGTAGAAAGAGACCTGGGAGTCTGGTGGACAACAGGATGACCAAGAGCCAGCAATGTGTTCTGGTGGCCAAGAAGGCCAATGGCATCCTGGGGTGCATCAAGAAGAGTGTGGCCAGCAGGTCGAGGGAGGTCATCCTTCCCCTCTACTCTGCCTTGGTGAGGCTGCTTCTGGAGTACTGTGTCCAGTTCTGGGCTCCCCAGTTCAAGAAGGACAGGGAACTGCTGGAGAGGGTGCAGCATAGGGCTACCAAGATGATTACGGGACTGGAACACCCCTCTTATGAAGAAAGACTGAGGGAATTGGGTCTCTTTAGTCTGGAAAAAAGACAGTTGAGGGGGGGACCTGATCAATGCTTATGAATACTTAAAGGGTGGGTGCCAGGAGGATGGGGCCAGGCTCTTTTCGGTGGTGCCCAGTGACAGGACAAGAGGTAACGGGCACAAACTTGAGTATAGGAAGTTCCACCTAAACATGAGGAGGAACTTCTTTACCTTGAGGGTGGCAGAGCACTGGAACAGGCTGCCCAGGAAGGTGGTGGAGTCTCCATCTACGGAGACGTTCCAAACCCGCCTGGACGCGTTCCTGTGCAACCTGCTCTAAGGTGTCCCTGCTCCGGCAGGGGGGTTGGACTAGATGATCCCCAGAGGTCCCTTCCAACCCTATGATTCTATGATTTAAAAGTAGAAAAAATGGCCTTAGCTCACAACAAGGAGATTGACTTCAATGTTAGCGAAAAGACTCGTAAGAGCACTGAAACATGGTGCCAAGGAAGCACCTACCAGCCCCTGGGAACCATTATCGTGTCCTGAGGATTTTTTGAGAAAGTAATATAGAAAAGCCATCCCCAAACTTCTCCCCAGACCTGCAGACCTCACCGGGAGGGCTCAGCGGCGTGAGCACAGGGATTGCCCTCGGCTGCCCTGTCCTCTGCCTGGAATTTGGTTCCCTGAAGCTCCCCAGAAGACAGGCAGGACACAGGCGGTTGTTACCTGTGTTTTGGGTGACTCAGCTGCAGCGTCCTGATGCTTTTCTCAGGCCAAACACTGCCTTCCCAGGGTTCGCTTCTTTGGGCAATCGCATCTGGTTATTCAGCCACACCCGTCACCAAAATTCCTGAACCATCAAAATAATACAACTCAGCTACCAAACGTAGTTTTTCTCTAATGTAACCTTTATTTTTGAAAAAGAAAAAAAAAGCCACTCCACATCTCCATCAGCTGTACTAATGACTTCCCGTGTGAGCTCATACTGAAACTCTGATTCACTGTGTTTACTTTGCATGGAAAAAGGATGTTAGAAACCTTAAAAACATAATAATGCATAGAATTCTATATCAATAATATTAATTCTATCTAAGCATAATAATTATTCTAATTCTATTAAGATTATTAATACTCTTACACTAATAGATCATCAGCCCCAAAGTATATCAAGACAGATTAGAAAAAAAATAATCAAGAAGTGAAACACATCTCCCGTCATCATGTTTCTTTGATTCCCTAAAATAACTGCAGCACATCTGTTTTTGTAGGTCAGGTTTTCTTAGAAGTACATCAGCTGTTCAGCCTCACTGCAACTATTTTGTATTAGTATAAAACAATTTTGTAATGCAGTATTTGGATAAATTTCTTACATAAAGGGCCAAAAGCACATAAATCTACTCAGAAACTGATGCTCAGGCACACGTTTTCCATGCTGGTCTTCAGAGGCCACTTTAAAGATTAATCCTTTTTCCTTGCACGACCTGTGCTTGCTTCTTCCAAACACTCCTCATTAAAACAAACAAACAAGTAAAAACACCAAAAAAAACCCCAACCAAACAAAAACCTCCTTAGAAGCCACCACCTTCGGATACAGTGTTTCCGGCTTATTCCTGGCATGAGCTTATCTGTTTGGCCACGTATTCATAAAAATACCCATTAACTTATTTATTGTCTCTTCAAAGTCTCCGGTAGAAAAGCACAGACAACACTAAAAAAAATTACAATTACAAATCCCAATGCACAAAACCACACCAAAAAGCCAAAAGGCTTCATTGGACTGATGTGGTGTGCAGAGGAGACATCGCAGATGGCTACTAAATAAACTGGGTCCTCCTACTCTCGCACATTCAGTTAAGGTCACCTAAAGAGCTGCTGGCTTAAGTTTTCCCTAGCTGGGCTGATCTGCACTGAATGATACCAAGGCGCACGGATGAAGTCAATTTTGGCAGCTCAGAGGTGGGAATGGCAATGAGCAGAGCTGGAGGAGGAACCTACAGAGCTCCTCTGCTGCTTCCCAGAGATGTGAAGGGGCTGCCTGGACAGCAAGGGCACACCTCCAGCAGAGGCAGCCAGGCAGCAAGAAGAAGCCTTACCAGTTAAAAGGTCAAAAATTTTTGCTAGTTACAAGGTAAGGTCATGATTTAAGATTACCACAAGGTCTGAGGCAGAAGTCACTCTGTATTTTGCACGTCCAAAGTCAATCACTTCTTTCTCCAGGTGCTCTTGGATTATGTTCTTGACGTCAATGTAGCAGCACTCTGAGCTGGCGAACTGACAGCTTATACTCTGCGTGAGGAAATCGGGCATCGCTCACTACCTGGTGCAAACAGAGGCTACAAAAGCCTTGTGCTCCTCTCAAGTTGTGACATGCTTAAAAATGATATATTCAACGTGCGCTGTCCTTGGCAGTGCACTTAGTACTCTCTTTTGCCTACATTAACTCCGTGAGTGATATCTGAGAGGGGATAAACACTGAGATTGAATATGAATCCATAACAGACCTGCAGCAGTTCAGAAGATGATTTTTTACATCTTTGCCCATGTCCCCTGTTGCCACTGTGCCATACAGCCTCACTGCTCCTGCAAAGTGGACTTCAGCCCCACCATGTCATGATTCAGACTAGTTTGTGCCATCGGTGTGACAGTCGGTTCATCCTCACTTTTCCCTCAAGCTCTACACTGTGAAACAGACACTGCTGAAAGGTGGGGTTTGTCCTGCTCAAATTTGTTGTCCTGTCATCATCTTTCCCCTCTCCCTGGGCCAACTTCACAGCCCGCAGGTCAAGACACTTGCTGTGGGAGGGAAGGTGGACATACAGCTCTTCCTGGAAGGACCAGGAGTGGGTTGAATGCGGCATGTCCTCATTATGAACTGGGGTCAGCTTTTCTTCAGTCTCTTCTGGCTCCAGAAAAGGTGGAGGCCACATGGTCCTTCTCTTGCCGGGGCTCTTCCTTTTTTTTTTTTTTTTTTTTTTCACATGAGCTTTTCACAGGATAGCAAAAAAAACCCCAAAACTTTCAGATGGAACTAGCTCAATAATTTAGGATTGCAAAAATCACTGAGGGATGGGCAGTGTGTTTGAGAACAGCACTTGGGTTCCCGGACTTGCTCTTCATGGGGCCATGGCATGCTGGGCAGGTTTCCCCCTGGAAAAAAAATTAAGCTTGGGGCAGCAGATGACTTGGCTAATTATTGCTTTTCCTCTCCCCATCCCCTTCCTGCTGCCGTGGTGGTAATTCAAAGAAGAGGGAGTCTGGTCCTGAAAGCTGATAAGACCTTTCAGCTGTCCTGAGGACACAGCTCCCTCTGCAGTCACCCACCTGACGTGCCCCAGTCAGCTGCACTGTACCACCAGGAAACCTAAGAGATACATGGTTGTGCTTTTGTTTTTTACCAAGAGAGCAAAATGCTGGAGACCGAGATGAATTTCTAGCTGTGAATCTCCACTGGTGGGGCTCATGCTTTGGAAACCTTTGATTGCAGACTCTCTGCTGGCTGGGCTGGGTGGGAATAGGAACAAGAAAGCACCTCCCAGGTAGATCCCTCACACAGAAGGTCACATTTACATGAGCTGATGAAGCATCCTTTGGACTCCAGTCCTTGCTCAAATATCCTGTAAGGAAGTTCTTGTAGATCCTTATTCTCCCAGGATAACGGTACAAGCACCAAAGCGTGTAGTTTTGCTGAGAAGGAGCCTAGAAGCCTCGCTGGGTCTGTCTCTGCCCAGGGATCAGACTCAGACTTGGACGCAGCTGAGCTGGCCTTGCACACAGTCGAGGGGACCTTGCCTAAGCTTAGTCCTCGCCAGGCTCTGGGGTATCCTCAACCTGTTGTTGTAGGAAGGAGTGAGGACATGAGTCACTCATCAGGTGGGACAGCTGCAGAGTTTAGATGGTCTGTGAGGGCTTTGATGGGTTTGTTCTTCTGAAAGAGGAAATTTAAGCATAAATCCATAGGCAGAGATGTGCAAATTTTTAAAAACAAAGCTGGAGTTCGTCCTTTCCTTCTCTTTCCTAGCTGTAGTAAGACAACTTCAGAGCTTAGAAATTCTGGGAATCTGGGACACCTGTAGCCCTTCTACAGGTCTCTTCTAGGTCACGGCTCCCTCTGCAGTCAACTCACACCAATAACACCAGACAGGGGAGTCTCTCCATGGATCCTGTGTTGTGAACCAGACGGGGTATTTTATATCCTCACAAAAATCCCAAGGAAAGCACCAGATGTGCTGTGAGCCAGAGCTCAGCAAAGTCAATAGAGGAGCTTCTAACTCACTGGAAATCATTCACTTGGACCCATACAGCAAGCAAAGGGCAGGCTGAGAAGGTCCAAGTCTGGAGAGGCATTCATGGCACATCTCTCCAAGAGCAGGATCAGTGCCAGGGTTATATAGAGGGCACGGGAAGAGATGCAGGAACTCAAGATCACCCATGGAGGAGGGATGTGGGTCTGTCCTAGTCTCCCCCTCATCAGACTTCTTGGTGTTGTGGTCAAACCAGACACTACCGAGAGGACATGTCTGTCTCCAAGTAGGAACCACAGCCCAGACATCCCACCACCAAGGGTTTAAGACCAATGCAATAACTGTGCTCAAACCTCACCTTGTTTAAAAAGCATACAAACAAACAAGAAAACCTACAGATGCTGCAGAAAGAGGAAGAAGTGGAAAAGCCTCCTCTGCATTTTGTTGTCATGTCTGAAATGGCTGCAACAGCTTTGACTTGCAGCAGCTTGTTTAGGCAGTGCCCGCGGAGAAGATTTTTAGCTTTGTGGATCGAGAATAGGGCTGCACCTGATCTCCTGTGACCTCCTGAGCTGCCGGATAACAGAGCAGAAGGAGCCATGAGAGCCGTCAGTGCAGCCTTTGGCACTGTTTTGGCACTTTCTTTAGGCGGAAGGAGGGAGTGGAAAAGAGCTGAGGATTGACGTTTTGCCCTGGGGTATTCAATGACGCTCCCACCACCAGAATTTCTGAGCGGCAGAAATAATACAACACAGGCCTCGAACGCAGTTTTGCTCTGATTAAATCTGTATTTCAAAAAATAGATTCTGAAAGCAAAAGAATCTTTCAGAAAGTGAGGAAACACATCGTGAAAGGTGAGAGGATAATTTCAGTGCACATCGCTCCAACCCGCCACCACTGCATCCTGGGGAGCATCCAACCACCTCCCTGACCTGGCACCTTTTCCCACACCCGCCAGACTCAAAGGACTCCCCCCTTGTTTCACACAGCCTTGAATCGGTCGTGCCAACGAGAGGCTGGTTTGCTGGCCCAGTAGCTCCCAACACGGTCAGCCACATACTTCACTTGTGCCCGCGCTGCTCATAAGCTATGATGCCACAGCAGGTCGTGTTTGAAGAACTCTACTAGCGATCACATCCCAGCCCGTCAATCCCATTTTTCTATGTGAGTGGTTGCTGCTTCCCCTTTGCCCAGTTGTTTACACCGTTGGTTCTGCTGGTACCGATACCCTCATCTTTATCAGTTGTACTAATAACTTTCCATGTGAGCTCATTCTGAGGGCTTGTGTGAAACTGTGATTCATTTTATGTCTTTTGCATAGAAAAGGAAGTTGGAAATGTTAAAAAACATACCCTTGCATAAAATCTTCTGTTAGTATAGCATCATTCCAAAGGTATGTCATGTGAGAAACTTTTAAAAAACAAAAATGAAAACATCAAGAAAAATCAAGGTGTTCTTTCAAGACCTTCATTCTTCAATTGTCTAAGATAACCACAGCAAATCCGTTTTCCTAGGCTAGGTTTTCTTTAACGTACATCAGCTGCTCAACCTCAGTGCAATTACTTTGTATTAGCATAAAATGATTTTGAGATGCAGCATTTGGCTAAGTTACCAATTCAGAGGTCAACAAAGCGCACATAATTCTGCCTGGCGAGGCAGGGTCCGCACTCTGCCGTCAGAGAAGCACTTTCTCAGGCACGTGTTTTCCATCCTGTTCTTCAGAGGTTGTTCTACAGGTTAATTCTTTCCCCTTGCACAAGCCGTGCTCGGAAGTTCCAAATATCCTTCAAAACAAAAAAAAAAAAAGAGACAAAGAAAAAGCCTTAATGGCCAGCAAAAACGGTGACCAGGACTCCAGTTTACAGAGATGGAAATACACACAGCACTCTCGGCTTAGCTAACTGCCCACATAAACATACCAAAACCACTTTCTGAATACCGTTTCAAATCCTAAATATCAAGAACAAAAATACCGCCCACACTAAAGAAGAGGTGCAACCTCTGCCCCCAGGAGACAGGTTGTTTGCAGGTTGTTTCACGAACGCCAAGATGCTCATAGTTCAATTCTGGAAGGCAGCAGAAGAGGAAACAGGAGCAGCCCAGAGAACATCACCCTTGCAGAAGTCACCTTCCTCGCCTGCTTGTGCACACAATGTCTCCCTTGTACGCCTTTGGGTGATCAATAAAGCTCACCAGCTGACTACCCCTCGCATACTGCTGCCCATGAGCAAGTGATACTCCTTGGGCAGCAGAAACCAGCAGGAAATAACGGATACGAACACAAGCCCTTAGCCAGAAATCAGGTCCCGGGCAGGCACTGCTGCGGACTGTAAAGCAGAGAAGACCACCGCTGTTTGCTTCGTGGAGGTAAGTCTTGGGCAAGCTCCCACCTCAGTTTCCTGTGTAAGGATTACTTAGTTCTTATCATTGGTCTTGTGAAAGTGAAATATAAGAGCTGAGCACTCCCCTGGGAGGAAGCTCCAACTCTGGTTAAAAAAAGCTTAAAGTTATACGAAAACACACGGACTCGTTTGTGGCTCATACACTCAGAAAAAGGGCAACGAAGCTGGTGAGGGGTCTGGAGCACAAGTCTTATGAGGAGCAGCTGAGGGAACTGGGGTTGTTTAGCCTGGAGAAAAGGAGGCTGAGGGGAGACCTTATCTCTCTACAACTCCCTGAAAGGAGGTTGTAGCAAGGTGGGGGTCGGTCTCTTCTCCCAAGTAACAGGAGATAGGACAAGAGGAAACAGCCTCAAGTTGCACCAGGGGAGGATTAGATTGGATATTAGGAAAAATTTCTTCACAGAAAGGGTTGTCAAGCATTGGAACAGGCTGCCCAGGGAAGTGGTTGAGTCGCCATCCCTGGAGGTATTTAAAAGACAGGTAGACACGGTGCTGAGGGACACGGTTTAGCGGTGGTTTTGGCAGTGCTAGGTTAACGGTTGGACTCAATGATCATAAAGGTCTTTTCCAACCTAAACAATTCTATGACTTTATGATTCATCTCCACTCATGAGGAGAGCCTTACTACGCATCACTTCGGATTTCACTGTGCACCTCCAGGAAGAGTCCAGCAAGGTGTAACTTTACAGACAACATGTAAGATCAGGCTTGCAAAACACAGCTGGATGCCCCACCATACCCAGGCACACAGTGGGGAAAAAAACCCAAACCAAACCAGAACCCCCAAAGGTGAAAAAGAAAGTCCTCTCCTCCAGAATGGCCCTAGATATTGTAATACCTGCACAGTATGCAAATTTTAAAAGAAAATCGCTGCCTGTTACATCTAGACTTTACTGCCTTGATACTGGCTGTGCAGATGTTTGGGAACTGCTGCGGATTAAGAAATTCAGAACATTTCCACCCCAGTAGCAAAGTGGCTGAATCCCCGAAGAATTGAGATTTGCTTTCTATTTTACACAATGGTTCCAGTTATTGAGCAAGACTCCAGTACCCCTTTCTTTTTCTTTTTTTTTTTTCCTCCTCGAGGCAGATGTATATCGCTGCTGACATACCTGCTGTAGCCTCAAGCCTAAACAATTGATGTGGGATTACATTTAACCAAAAAAATCAGTCTACTATTGCAGTCAGATGTGGCTACTTGTTTTAAAAGGAAAATCCACCTGCCATTAGGAGGGGAAACTGTAAGAACTGTGGACGGGCACTGAATTTACTGCACTTTCTTATACTTGTGAATTCAGGACAAAAGATGACCACATCTTCCTATTTACATCACGGCGTCCAAATATAACTGCAAAGACCTCTGGTTTGGACACACTCCCCACAACAAACCATGAACCAGGAGATGCAGTGAAGGGCAAAGCTTGCCTAGACTTCACCGTATCCCTGCCTTGCCACGTTAGCCCTCCCCACTGGTACCCAGTGGGGTGAAGTCCAGATCCCCTCGAATGGCGCAAGAAGTGGACGCGAGCAGGCTCAGAGCCGAGCCGCCACGACAGCAGAGTCCACAGCTCCTCCTCACTTATTCTACAACATCAATTGCAACCACACAACCAAGTGCCGCCCTAATCTGCACCAGCTCAGCCGACACTGGAAGGGACACCAGGGAGTGCTCACAAAACCCATTTTGACAAGCAGAGCTGGAGGAGGAACTTCTAGAGCTCAAGGGACGCGAAGGGGCTGCCCAGAGAGCAAGGCCACTTCTCTAGCACAGCAAGAAACAGCCTTATGAGCAAAAAGGCCCCAAAAAAGCCTGCCGGTCATCCTCTGAACATCGGGTCTTTCGTTCTGCCAGGCACCTCTGCTTGGCACGGCCTGATCTGCCAAACTGGGCACAGCAAAAAGCACAAATCTGTCACACGGGAGAGACTTAGGAAAGGGAACTGACCTGGATTGTAACAAAGGGCTTATAGCCAAGTCTTACCCTGAGTTCCACGGAAGTCGCGTTGTATTTCTTATGAACCATTTCTACCAGTTCTTTCTCCAGGTGCTCTTGGGTCGTGTTCTTGACGTCAATGTAGTAGCACTCTGAGCTGGCGAAGTGACAGCTTATGCTCTGCGTGAGGAAATCGGGCATCGCTCACTACCACAGCGATCACAAATGACTGGTGGAAAAAAAAATCTTGTGCATCCCGGCTTGTGCACACCCCACCCCTCCCTTCCAGACCAAACTCCTTCCTCCCTTCCGAGCAGTCCTGCTCTTCTCCCGAGTGTCCCCTTGGAGAAATTCCCTTGCTGGAGAAATACTCTTGCTTGCTGACATGCTCTTCTTCCTTCCCTCCTCCCCCAAACACTCCCCCAGCACAAACTGTGCTACTTGATCTCAGAATACCAGCAAGTAGAGTGGGAACAGGGAAAGCCAGGGTGGGAGCAGACCTGTGTGTTCAGTAAGGGTTCTTACTTTCTGCACCCAGACAGCCACATCAACCCGCTCGTTCTGCAATCAGTCCCTGCTTAAGCAGAGTCTAGAGGAAATTAAATAGAAATGCCCCACCGGCTGCAAGCGAGATCATGCCAGATCTCAAAGGGCGCTGGACCATAAAGCGGCTCAGAGAGCTCCAGGATACTCACCTATTTACCCCAAAATGTTGGGATTTGGCACAGTACGAGGAAGCTTTTGTGTTTCTGGGGGATACTAAACCAGACTACTGCTCCGCTAGCCAGGACACAG
The DNA here is from genome assembly GCF_965231255.1 of Vanellus vanellus. NCBI lineage: Eukaryota > Metazoa > Chordata > Aves > Charadriiformes > Charadriidae > Vanellus > Vanellus vanellus. The sequence continues at coordinate 7,792,064 of NC_138905.1, forward strand.
CCAGCAGATGAGAGTCTCAGTACCTGATGTCCCCTCCGCTTTCAGGATTACAGGAGGAAGGAATTCCACACCAGTAAACTGCTACTGGGGCTGAAAGGACAGGCTGTATAGTAGTTGATGCAGGCAAAACAAAATAAAAATAGAGCAGCCTGTGTTGCAGTGCATGAGGGGAAATATCTGCATTGCTACTCGTAGTTACACCAGAGGCTACGGTTCCCTTATGTGCCTGGGTGGATCCGCTTCTGAGGAAGGATCAGGCCTCTGAAGTAGGGCACTGTTGCCCGTTTCAGCTAAATAATCGTGATGCAAAACAAATAGATGATGCGTAATCAAATCTTTACTAGAAAAACGGGTCATGTTATCATATAAATAAATATTATTTATTGGATGATGGAGGCTCTGGCTATCCAGAGATGAGATACCAAGAAGGCAGAGGGAAGAAAGCTCCTGATATTTGGGACACCTGAAAGGGAACTATCAGAAAAGCAAGCACAGCCAGCCAGGCTCCAAACAGCGATTCAACATCATATTTCTACTCCTGCTTTGTTTTTCTGAAGCAGCCCCACAGCATGCTCTTCTCTAAAAGACAGAGAAGTTTAAAAATAAAAAAAGAGAGTATAAAAGTATATTAGGAAGCTAAAAACTCATTAAAAAGTTCATCCACGTATTCACAAGCTTGGAAAGGGGCGGGGGGAATAGTTTGATCAGTTCTAAAATATCAAAAATATCATAAGCTATATCAAGAGATGGTTTCCTACCTTTCGGAACCCTGATGTCTTGTTTATCCCAGAGCCATGAATGAGCAGGGGATGGAAGAACACAGTGTCTCCCTTCTCCATGACAAGGTGAACCCTGGGAGTCTTCTCATCCTCATCAAGCAGCCCATGGAAAAGTTTGTTGGTTTTACCCTAGAAAAAAAAGGCTGAGTTGAAATCACTTGGTTAAAATTAGAGCAAGTGCCGATTCTCAGTGCGAGGGGACAGCAGGGACAGTTACTGGTCTGCTTTCCTCTGGGCAGTGTATTCGGTGTGCCTGACTAAGAGCCTGCCCGCTTGCCTACAAGCCTTCCTACTTCATGCCTGAGGTGCAGCTAAATAATACTTTTTCTATTTTCTGCAGCTAGATTCAGACAATTAAGAACATTTCTCAGCTGAAGAGAACAGACAAGAGCACCAGGGAATCCCACAAGTGTGGCCTGATGCCACCGCTGGGGTCTAGCCTCCTGCTCCCAGTGTAACCATCACCAACACCAGGCCAGGTCAGGAAATACCCGTTCTTAAGAAGAAGGTACCGTTTAATTGCATCCAGCTGTTTACTATCCAATTTCTCCTTCTCGGGACAGTACATGTGCTCACCAGGCAGGAACTAATTCTCAGGAGAAGAAAGAGTCCTCAGACTTGGCAAGGGCAGTGGAAAATGGTTGCATGTGTTTACACTGTTATGTCACGACGTGCTGGACAATTTCTAGGTGAAGGTGGAAATAGAGACAAATCTACCCAGCTTACAGGGAGTGAGGCAAACCAAGTCAGTGTTTGCATAAACAGAAAAAACATCCCTGAAAATCTCAGCTTTGACCTGCATATCATCCCTCCGTGGTCCCCTCTCCCCAGCCAAAATGTGGTCCCCTCATGCATGCCCTTTCCAACCCCCCGTGCTGCTCTACCTCCAAATTTGGATAGCCATGAGGTTTCAGGGGCTCCTTGTGCGTCCCTGGCTGCACCACCAGGCACCCGTTGTCCTGGTCGGCCCTCTCCATGGCGGTCCAGGAGCAGACGATGCGGGCCGCAGGCCGGAAGGGGAAATAGTGCAAGTCCTGATGCATGGGGTGGAGAAAAGTCTGTTTATCTGCAACACAGGTTCAAAACCTTCAACCTCATCAAACGTGACAGCCTTTTCCTTCCCATTAAACCATCGCGCTTGTTGTAACACATCCTAAGGAGCTGCTGCTTGCCACTGGAGAGACTCCGTGTACTCAGTGTCTGCTCCAGCCCACCGCTGGCTTGGAAGCCAAAACGGGTTAGTTTACACCCCATCCCAAGAGGCACAGTGGTGGCCCTTGGGTCAGCAATGGCACCGGGACACAGTGAATGCCGGGAGGCTGCTGGGCTGTGCGACCCCTCAGAAGACTCCTTCTTCTGGCCTTCACCACCAGCAACGCCCTGCCAAGTTTTCACCATTCACTTGGGCAAAAACTCCAGTTTTGTGAACTTTAACCAGCACACTGTTGCACAAACCTTTCCCAGTACAACAACTTTCAAACAGCCGTGCTGTCTGTAGCCACTTGATCTATCACCGCGTTGCAAGCAGAATCAACCCTGTCTGTGCTGCACTCAACACATGTTTATTTAGCCTTCTTTTTTTAAAAAATATAATCTCAATTTATGGAATGCAGCCTCCACAGACAGCCTACTGAGCATTCTTATTAGCCTTCACCCTAGAGGCTTTTTTCCGTGAAGCCTAAACAAAAATAAATATTTCTGGAGTTTTGTTTGTTACTTCTTTTCCCGCTATGGAAACGGAATCATATCATCCATGCCAAAACAGCCCTTTATATAGTATTCATATATTTATTTTGCCATTGAGTTTGCTCCTCGAGTAGATATAGTTAGCATGTTTCCAGTTGTGTCATTTGCCTTATTATTTAGACTTTGGGCATCCTTGAAAACTATCCTGAGATCTGCACATCTCCCAAAGCACTCCTCAAAGATATTGAATGGAGAGTGTGCAAATATGGAGCAGCTTCCAATCTCTTGTCCGTTATTGTTTTGGTTTTACTTTAAAAATACATGGTCTCCTGTTGAATTTCCAAACCAAAATGACACAGCTTTCTGTGGAGTACTTAAGATGACAAGTGGAGATTACTTGAACAAACTCAGGATTTTAATAACTCAACGTACTGCATATCTGCTCAGGAGCCACACACCTGACAATAACAAACATAGCTCAGGTCGCAACTTTGCTAAACCGAAACAGCTTATGCAGAGACAAAGCTACTTTGAAAAACTGTAATATGGTTAATTCTGTTCTCTTCCTCTCTCCCTTGTATAAATTATTATCTCAATTTCCAGCAGCAGGAGCCAAAGCCAGCTTCAAAATCCTTTTTTTGGCACCTATTCAAGGACCTTCATACCGAACCGCTGAGCGTGCAACAACTGTCACTGAGGTCAGGAGCATATAAACTCCAGCAAAGGATAATCTCTGTATTTATTGCCTTTTACCGAGGTCCACAGAAGCACTTGTTTTCAACACATTTGAAAAGTCAGGCTTAAGGGACTTTAGGCGAGTGTGGCTGGCTGGATCGGGAGCTCACTTGCCCGCTTTGAACATGTGAGTGGTGCAGCCAAGACAATCACCATCTTTAGCAAACAAACATCCACTGAACATTGAAAGACAAGAAATGTTATCTTAGTAAGCCAAAGTTAAAACCCAAACTGTTACCAAAGCAGCCTCAAATTCTCAAAATTATTTGGTTTTAATTTGTCTTCATTCAAACAGCTTTTCTAAAACACTAAGTTCAATTTTGGCCAGATAGCCAGCATACACTGAACAATTTCTCTATTTTTCTCTTATCCAAATTTTCCTTACCAGAATCTGGAAGTTTATTTATCAGCATGGTGTGCATTGCCATGATGTTCGGCCCTGTGAAGCACTCAACGTATTTGAGGACCTACAGGGAAGAAAACAGTAGAAAAAAATATTAGAGACGTGAAAGATGAGCAAAGATTGCTGGGGAAGCACTGGGGACCTGGACGTTTGGCTGAGGACTAGGATACAGGAGGAGGAGGTCAGGATGGAGGGATGCAGGACAGGAGGAGGGATCTGGCATGGCACACAAACGGGCATGGTGGTAGGAGGCCAAGACAGAAGATGGTGCAGCAGGCTGCTGGGTGGAGTTGGAAAGATGAGGACGGTCACACTTCCACAAGGCTACGGCTTTCCACCACAACATGAATATTGGCTACAAAGCTGGACCTGCCCAGAGAGCAGATGCTTTGCCTAGATAAAAGACATTCAGAAAATGTTGCTGATCTGTCCTACTAGCCAGACACAGTTTGGGCTAGTCGCATTCCTGACTGGCTCCGCACCACAGGAGCAGAGAACTGCTGCTTTAAGTCTTCTGCCCTGACCACCATCTGTCTCATGTTCATGCACAACACTCTTAAAAGATGGCTTAATATTCCTTCCTCACATATATACCTATGTGAGTGACATACAGGGGCTCTAAGGCATAAAGGATATAGCTTTAGCAGAACCAAAAAGCTTCTTTGCGTAGGCATTAAAACATAGATACATTCATATAGGCTCTTCCACCACCATCTCCCTTTTTGCCGCTATATTTTTATTTTACCTCTGGCAGAGTACAGTATCTGAACAACTCTTTATCTTCCTGGAAGTCCTGCACTTTGTTAACCACTTTTTCAGACTGACCATACTGGGATCTCAGGGACTCGTCTTTCATAATCATAGCTCCCGGTAGATTCACCTCTTTTTTACAGATCCTTACAAACTCCTTCCTGCAAAGCAGAAGGAATGTCCGTGTTGAGAGAGCCCAGCTTCACCCAGCTTCCCAGAGCTCCCTCGGGATGCTGCTGTGCACAGGACCCCCCAGCACCTTAGGCAAGCGCCCCATACCTGAAGCGCTCAATGTCTTCATCAGAAACAAGCTTCTTAATGAGCAGATACCCGTTGTCTTCGTAGAACTGCCTTTGCTCTGTGGTGAGGACATCGTTGTCCAGGGTGTAGCTGAGACACAGAGGAGAAACACATTAGTAGGGCTGGCAGAGCAACGGGAGCAGCATCGGCAAGACCTGGTAGGAAGGTGGTGACATGCAGGGGATCAGCAGCTGCTGGGGAGAATCGGTGAGAAACCCTCTCCACTTGCATGTCCACCTCAGCTCCGCAGGCGTGCAGTGTCACCCATGCTCCAGCAGAGCCGGCACGGTGTGTCCGTGGCTGTGCAGCATCACTGCCCACAGCCACCCACTACTTCTGTGACAGAATTCAAAGCATTCCCCTCGTGCCCTCCCAAAGTGGGGAAGCGAGCAGGAAAGCTGGGATCGGTCCTCAGCAGCTTTACTCCCAACAGAGATACTGAAGCACATGGGAATAGTCTCTGCAGTCAGATTATCCCCTCAGACATTTTCGAGATCCATCGTTAAGCTTTTTTGTTAAACTACAGTTAAACAAAGGAGAATACAGCCTTGCAGAATGAAAGGCTACACAACGTCTGGTGATCCACGCGTGCACTGGGGTGGAAAAAAGAATTGAGTTCTGAGGGTTATTTTCTTTTATCTCTACAAAGGAAGATACAGCTTACCGAAACCTCTCTGGTTGAGGAACCGCACTAACTAGGGCTGAAGTAGGAACGCTTGTCTGGGATGGAGATTAAGGAATATACACTCAAGCACAATAGAGTAGAACATCTATACGCATGCGTCCTGAATCCTACAATGCTGCTCATCTTAAAGGCAAGTGCTGCGCTGGACATTCAATTCACGTTCTTGTTTATTTTGCTTCTAAAAAAGTTCTTTCCCACCTTCAGAGTAGGACGTCTGGCAGAGAAGTATAAAATGACAGCAGAGTACAGCCTTGTCCAAGCTTATAGAAAAGTCAGTACAAAATGCCTGAGACTCTGGAGTAGTCCACAGGCCTCGATTCATCTCCCAGAACATCGAGACACTCAGTAAGATGCTCAGTGGAGGTTTACTTGCCCGATTTTCCTCTCTGTGCTCCAGAGAGCAGCCAGACCTACCCAAAACCTGCATTGCCTCCTAGAGGTACTTCTCCATCTCTCCCCTCCTAACATCATTGTGCCAAATTCAAAGCCAGAAGTCATATGGGGTGAACCTGGGACTTCACACTCCCATCCAGTGGTGCAAATCCTCACCTTCTCTCCAGTTACCGCAGAGATTAGATCCCTCCCAAACTTGACAGGGAGACCACAAAGAGAGGAGAGCTATGGGCTTGTCCTCCACTCAACTAATTTCAACAGGTTTAAATAAACACAACGGTGTTCTCCTATGCAGAGAAGTATTATCATCCACAGAGCAATTAAATTCCACTTGCTAATGAAGCCTCACAAGAACTTTGTACATAGAACTGAATTGTCACCCGGGGTAAGGACAAAAAAAAGAGAATATTTTCATGCAGATCTCTGGCTCTGTTTGGAGATGCCTGTGCTTCGGGATTTTATGTAAACTAAAGACTTTCTTCTACTGTTCACCACTACCTTTTAAATGTGCCATAAAAGCAAGCGTGCTTCTGGAATGAGGAATAGATTTAGTCACAAGAGTTGTGTCTATGGTCCCTACACCAGGAAGCTTAAACATTAGCTGGTCAAGAGTCACATACAGTGGGAGAAGAAACATGACACATGCAGAAATGTGAGCCAGAGGGAGGAAAAGGTATTGAGAACTGGATGGAAGAGAGATGGAGGAAGAGAACATGGGGAGACCAGGTGAAAACTACCACAGCAGGTCCCAGAGCAAGCGATTCCCCAACTGAGGGCACTGCTGCTCCACATACCACATTTCAGGTCGAATTTCAGTGAAAATAGGACTCCTGGCCATTCTCCACAGGTAGCTGATGGAGACACAGGCACTGGTTGAACCCCAGCTGCGATGCCCTCCTCCTCCCAGAAAGTGGGGGACAGCAGACACGTCCACCAAGCGCTGGACTCCTTTTGAACACCTTCCTCCCAGGCTTTGCAGCATCTCTTCCTCTCACTGGTTTTGTTCTTGCTACCTTGCAACGCTCAAAGGACAAGTTTGGGTTGCTTGGACAAGTGAAAACAAGAGGCACACAGCCTGGAAAGGAGATGCCACCTCCATCAGCTCCTTTTGGAGAAGACATGGATTATTTAAACATTTCTCTTCCCCTCACACTCAGGGAATAACATATTCACAGGCACGTTAGCCAACCGAGCAGGCGATATAATGCTTTTGGACAGACTGAAGGACAGCAAGGTTCAAGATCCCCAGAAGCTTTCCCAAAGCATCTCCCTGCAGAACCTCAAGGGATGGTGCAAACTCCTGCAAATCTAAGACAAGCACAATAAACTTGCGCAGTTCTCTTAGAAACCATCTCACAGACAGCTGGTGAGACAGTCCTGACCTGACAGCCAATGCTCTGCTGGCACCATCGGGGTTTGACCAGAATCAGCCAAACACCAAATCACTCGAGTGGAGCAGTTGCTTTCTGAATCTCCCCTCTTTGCCTGCATGTTGAGGAAACCTTCACTTATGCAGTTGGCATGTTGTTGTTTTTTTTTTTTTCCCACTGCGTCCCAAACCAGGCAGCACCCAAGGTGAATTCACAGCTGTAGGAGTGGAGGTCTTCTACAGGCACTTGTGACTGTGGCTGTTTCTCAGCTACCTTCCTGTAAGGAGGTAAGTGCTGGTGTTACCAATGCAGCGCTCCCCTCTGGCTCCTACACCAAACTCCTAAGAAAAACCTGCCGCGTTTCACCTTTTGCTAGTTCCTCTCCTTCCTGAGGCCACGTGGGAGGACTCCGTGAAGGCAGAGCTTTTCCGCTGTTGTGTAGAAATAACTCATCTCCCAATAAACCAGTACAACCAACATACACCAATCTCTAACATACCGATCTCTCAAAGCAACTACAGGAGGGAACTTAGGTATGTACCAGGTGGTATTAAACTCCCTATTATCCAGGTTTGATTTTAAATAAAACAGAGAGGACCAGGTTGCCTTCTTCTCCAGGCTGGGGTGGTCGGAGCCCGGGGTGAGCCGGCAGAAGGCAGCCAACCCCTGCTGCAGGGCTCACGAAGCAGCGAGAGGTGGATGCGCGCATCCGCACCCCAGCAGGGCAGCGCAGAGACCCCCGTGGGCTTTGGGTGGATTTGACATTTCGTGACTCTATCAAGACATTTCTATGAAGACATTTCTCCCTTCATAAAAGGAGAGGCATTTTCTGGAAGGAAAATTGACTGTCCTACCCAATTCACCAAGCCAGAGATCACAACAAAGCCACTGCACTGAGGTAACACATATCAAATAAGTCTGTTCTTACTAGATTCTGTCATTTATTTTATCCCCACACCTTTCTTATTCCACCCCAATTTAGTCATAATTTTTGTGCAAAGCTTTTTACATCAGGGCAACTGGAGCTGGATTTAAAAGCAAAACAGCTTGTGCAGCGCCTCTCCGTCCTTACTTGCTCCCTCTGCATAACCAGGGTGCTGTTCCCAGCATTTATTTCCAATTTTGTGTTCCTACTTGCACCTTTGTCTTATGGCAGTCTGAGTCAACTACTATCCATCTATCTTCATATTTTTAATAAATTTGAAGGCTCCTACATGCTGTTTGATCACATCCTCTCCCCCAATTTATTATCATTCAGAAGTAACTTGTCAGCACTTAGCTCTCACTGAGAATCAGCAGCATTTAAAAATCTGCGCTTTTTTTCTTTTTTTTAAAGTAAGATTTACAGTAGCAGCTTTAAAAATACTGTCAGCAAGCAGCCTTCATTTAACTTTTGGAAACACGGGACATACCAACGTTAAAAACTTCTTCCTGCTTTGCTTTCCTTTCTCTGATCTAGCATAAAGCTGGCAGCCTCCAGCATCGCCACCTCGTTTCCCTCGCACAACCCAAACCTCGATGTTTTTCCCGCTGCTGGTCTATCAGTCGAGTCTGCGCCTCTCAACACAGTCTGAGACTCACTCTGCAATCGCTAAACCTCGCAGAGGTCATCTCCCCCAAACCCACGAATCTCTAGGAGGAAAATTCAGGGCAGGTAGCCCCCCCCCTCCTTGCCCAGTGCTGGGGGAGATGTGCCGTGGGGGGCTGCCGGGGGGCAGCTGGCTCATCAGATGCACATCCCAGGTTGCAGGGCTGAAGCTCAGGGAGAAAGCACCAGGCAGCAACAGGCTTTTGGGGCGGGACGGGTGCTGACCCCAAAACATCAGTGGGGGCTGCTAGGGGAAACGCTGTCCTGGTGCATCCCCGCTCACCGAGGGGCTGCGTGGAGCACGGCCCCCCCTGCACGTCACCACCCCATAACCAGGACACACAGTGTCCCCGGGTCCTTCCCGGGCAGGGCATCCTTGTAGGGCAAACCACCACCAAACCCCTCCTCGGTGCCCACACACACACAAGCACGCAGGGTGCGGGGAGCGATGGGCAAAGCTCGTTGGGGCGAGGGAAGCAGAGCCCTGACCCCAACGGGGCCAACGTCCCTCTCCCCCCACCCTCTTCCCACCCCGCATCAGAAAGGATACAGGAGCAGGGGCTGCTCCCAGCTGCGGGGAGAGGTGTCGGAGGATGGTGTCCAGCCGAGCCGCCGGCCCCGACCGCTTCCCGAGCTGCTCCATCGTGCCTGGGGAAGCCAGAGCGCTCGGTCCTCAGCCTGACCCGATAAACACGGCCGGGGAGGAGCAGGGCCCCGTTGGCGTCTGCAGCCTTTGCCTCGGCCGCACATGCGCCAGCAGCCGTGCATGCTCAGAGAGGCCGCAGAAACGCTGCCGGGAGCCAAGGGCTGGCAGGGTTTGCAGATGGGAGGGCCTGCCGGCGGCTGGGACGTTGGTGGGGAAAGCCGAGCGCATGATTTTGCACGTTCCCTCCACCCCCTCCCGTATTTTTTTCCCCTTCTCTGCCAGCGGTTACTGAGCTGCAAGGATTTCATCAGCCCTGCGCAGGGAGCAACGCTTGGCGCTCTCGAGTACAGACCACAGCTGAGGCCGGCACGGATATTCTCGTTATCTCCTGTCTCTAAGGAGACTGTTAGACCTTGCCTCATCCCTCTGTGACTCAGTCTGGAGAGATTTTTATGGCCCCACCATCACCTCAGCATGGTGGCGGAGTGTTTCCCAAGTACCTCATTTGGACCAACAGAGATCTGGGATGTCTGCAGGCTGCATGGAATCCCCACCCAGACAGGGTGTCCTGCTGGGTGGCCTTTCTGTCCAGCCTTCTGGGACAGGTCTGGGGATTTTGAGTATGAAAAGAGGGGAAGGAGCAAAAGGAATTGCAGTGCAGCACCTGGGGAAGTGAGGAAAAAAAAATACTCAGAGGGGAAATGTGGAAACGTGGGGTAGGGAGAAGGGGAAGAAGGGTAAAAAATGGGCAGTTGCAAATAGAGGTTGCAGAGAATAAGCTGTAGAGGCTTGGTGTTCCTCTGAAGCTGGGATACACTTAAAAGTGACATATTCAATATACACTGTCCTGAGTGTATATACACTGAGGCACACTCTCATCTGCCTTAATTAACACCGTGAGTGCATCAACTGACACATTTGAGAAGAATATTAAGGGACTGAAAACTGCCCCATAACTAGGACCTGCAGCACAGTTCAGAAAATTATTTTCATCATCTTTGCACATGTCCCTGTTGCCACCACGCTGTAGAACCTCACCGCTTCTGCAAAGCGGGCGTCAGGCCCCCCGTGTCGCGGTTCAGACTCGCTCGTGCCGTTGGCGTGACAGTCAGTTCATCCTTCAAGCCCTACACTGTGAAGTAGATGCTGCTGGGAGGTGGGGTATCTCCTGCTGGAATTTGCTGTCCATCTTTCCCTTGGGGAACTCATCGCTGACCAGGACAGAACAGGGAGGTGGAGACAGAAATAAGAGGTCTGAGGAGGATGAAGGTGGGAGGAAGGCAGTGTGCCACCTTGCTCCTGGTCCAGCCTTGCAGTCTGCTCTCCCACCCACTCTCCCAGGAGACAGAAGTTGAGGGTCTGGATGAGAGAGCCATGAGAGCACAGAGGAGTGGTAAACTGAGGGCAGCAAACCCAGTAACAAACACTCTGTAATAATAAGCTGGATAGCAACATCAGGACCGGAAGGAAATTATGCAATGAATTTGCATTATTTTGCCAACCTAACGTGTGCAAATAGATCTTCACACCTACCAGTTTGTTCATAAACCCTTTGCTCATGAGCAATCAGGCCAGGCCCCGCTCCCAAAGATGCCCCACCAAGGGTAATTCCCCTGTCGCTCCAGGCGGTTTCATGATGACAGGGTGTGCACCAAAGCTCTGCATCGCAGCTGCTTTAGGAAGCTTAACTCCATTTTGCAACAGGTTTTGCTGGAATCCAAGATGACATGTAGATGGATCAAAAACTCAGCTGTCAATATGCTAAGATGTTAATGCCACAGATAAACAGAGGCCCAGGCACGGATAGGAAGTGCTTCCAAACTTAACCTGTAGCCTAAAAGGTGATTCCCTTGAAAACCCAGTGGCAAAACTCCCAATGATTTAAGTGAAGATGTAGCAGAGCAGGTTTGCATACTCCATTTGTGGCTGCTGCCTGGACTGGAGTGCATTCCTGTTTGTGGTTCTTGCGGTCAGTGGCTTTACATACGCTCAGTGTAGTCAGTCACTCCTTCGGGGATACAACAAAACACAGGCTGTTCACAAAAAAAGGACAAACAAGATTAGGAATCCAAAAAAAAAACCTTCATATGACAAAACTCTTTTGCGTAGTCAGAGGCAAACGTACAGGCACCATGAAGGGACAAATAGCAGCAGCAGTGACAGCACCCAGCCCTTCATTGCCAACAAAATCAGACCTTTGACTCCTGAGCTATAGGAAAACTTCTAGTCATAGGTAAACAGAAAGTTAATAAAAGTTCCTCAAATCAAATTCCAGTGAGGGGGAAGGGAAAGAAAGGGAAGGAAAAAAGGCAACTAGAGTAACAGTTTTATTATTCCCAGCTATATGCTGCAATTGCCTTCACAATCCAAACTGAAACAGGAACCCCAATAAAACTTCATCTGTTTCAAAATTCAGGTAAGAGTCCCACCGACAAGATAACGTGGAACAATACTACACATGTCAACCTGGCACAGACCTGTTTGCAACGTAGATATTTCTTCCACTGTATGTGTTTGACAGCATCTTATGCAAAGGTGTCTTTCCCACCTAAAAAAAAAAAAAAACACCAACAAAAAGAATACGTAGTTAGTGATTTTGCTGTCCTGATTTAGGAGAACTAAAATGCTTTTATACATACATAATACATGCTTACATACACATATATATATGCATTTTTAAACAAGAAAAGCCTCAAAAAATAATTGCTCTGTGCATTGACTACTATAATTCCTTTTTACTTATTGCTTCTCTGGTAATCTCGATAATACTACTGGTAATCCCCAGTCATACTGGCCTGTGCAGCAACTCCCATGTCACTGGACCACCCTGTTGTATCACACCCCAAAACGATTCAGGATACCTCATCCACCTGGGCACAGAGGGGTGGGTGAGATGACTACCCTTAATTTGTACCCTCACACTAACACAGTCCATGATCAAACTTCAATACAACAAAAGATTGATCTTGGGTGTTGCTGGCACCACTCTGGGCTGCAGCGCTGAGAACCCCCCAGTGACATCAATGGCACAACTGCTGGTTGCAGCGTAGCCACGCTCCCTGAGAACAGAAGTGTGTGGACACATATGAAAACCCCTGTCCTTCACATCTTACTCTGATTTTTTTTTTTTTTTTTTAAAAAAAGCAAACCCAAAACGCTCCAGAGTGAATAATTTTCAAATCTGTTGATAAGCTTCACTGAAGTACAGACTGAATCTCATGAACTTAGGGAAAGAAATGGGAGGGGGGGATTTTTTTTGGTTAAGAAAACTGATGGTGGCATTCATCTTTTTATTAAAATTAATAGCATTTAAGAGGGGCTATGTCATTGCAAAGTATTTTTTACAGCTATGTCTGTCAGATTCCCAAATATTATAGAACATTTTTATACAGCTGCTTTGCATTTGGCTTTTAGTTTTAATGTTTTCTGTTCATTAAATCACACAACTAATAAAAACTAAACGATCAGGATTTCTCCAGCAGTACAGAAACAGTCTTAATGCACAGCGGTATAATTTAATAAGCATGTCAATTGACTATTAAAATCCCCATTATGATCAGAACTGTAATTCCAAAGATGAGGTCTTCTGGAAGCTTAATTTGCTGTGGTGGGAAGTGGCAGCTGCTCTAACTCAGCAAAATCAGCTTTTTTAACTCAGATGCCAGGGAAAACAGATGTAGATGGGATGATAACAAGAACAACAATGAAATCCACCACCGACAAGCAGGTTCATTTCTCATCACCAGAAGATTCAAGGAGGGCTCCTACAGATACATTAGCAGCAAAAGGGAGGCAAAGGAAAACTTGGACCCAATGGAGAACAAAATAGGGGGACCTAGTGACAAAAGACACGGAAAAGGTCAAGGGACTCGATGTCTTCTCTGCCTCAGCTTTGCTGGCAGGGTCTGTTCTCAGGTTCCCTGTGTGGAGCAGCGGGGTCTGGGGCCACAGAGCACCACCCACACTGCAGAAGACAGAGCTGGAGACAACTGAAGCAAACTGAGCATTTTCCAGTCCATGGGACCACGTGGGAGCCAATGTGGCTGCAAAGCTGCTCTTCTCCTGCGCCAGGAGAGGCTCCTGATGAATAGAAAAAGGCAAGTGTCGTACCTGTCTTCACAAATGGCAAGAAAAGGGATCTGGGGACCTCTGTCTCTGAAAAGATTATGGGGTAAACCCTCCTGGATTTGTTGCGTCCACATACGCCAAGGACAAGATGATTTGGAACAGCCAGCACAGATTTACCAAAGGTAAAATGGACCTGGCCAACTTCCTCACCCTCTGCGACGGAATAGCTCTGTGGACTAGGGTAGGGCAACGGCCACCTTGACCTTAAGAAGGCTTTTGCCTTCTTGGGACAGGCGGATTGTAATGTGGGTGGAAAATGGGCTGAACTGCCGGGCTCAAAGGGCTGCGATCAGCAGTACGAAGTGCAGCTGGTGACTAGCGGCATCCCTCGGCATTCGGTAGCAGAACCCATGCTGGTTTATCTCTGTGTTACTGACCTGGAGGAGAACGAATCCTCAGGCGGCTGGCTGATGACACCAGGCAGAGGGACCTCAGCAGGCAGGTTGGCAGGAACCCCTGGAAGTTCAGCAAAGGCAGAGTGCTGTGCCTGGCATGGAGTAACCCCCTGCCGTGGGACAAGCCGGGTCCTGCCTGCCTGCAAAGCAGCTTTACGGGAAAGGACTTTACACACGAGTTGAATACGAGCGAGCAGTGTGCGCTGCAATGAAAGGGGCTGACTGCGTGGCTGGGCTGCCATGGCAAGAGTGTGGCCAGAAGGCCAAGGGAAGTGGTTCTTCCTCTCTTAGGAGGCAGTTTGTGAGAATACATCTGGACACTGTGTCTAGTTTTGGGCTCCCCAGCACACACCCTGACATCCTGGAGTGGGCTCAGCGGAGAGCCACCAACGTGAGGGGGCTGAGGCACAAGGAAAGGCTGAGAAAACAGCTCAGCCTGAAGAAGAGAAGGCTCCAGGGAGATCCTACAGCTGTCTGCAAGTACCTAATGGGGGGAGACAGAGAAGACAGCCAAACTCTTCTTGAAACGTTAGAGAAATTAAGAGACAATAGGCACAAACCACAGCAAGAACAAACCTTGTTAGATATAGAGAAAATTCTGCAGAATGGGGATGGCCAAACACTGGAACAGGAGTGCCGAGAGATTGTAAAATTTCTGCCCTTGGAGATATTCAAAACCTGGCTGCTTATAGGCCTGAGCAACCTAATGTGACCTCAAGCTTGTCCCTGCTTTGGACCAGGAGACTGCAAGATGTCTGTTCCAAACCAGAATATTCTGAGTTCAGGTATGGCGGTAGGAGCATCGCCCAACTGATCTACTACAATAATGAATGCATATCTGTACACAAATCTATTTTTACCCTAGAAATATCAGGACCATTTTTCTGTTGTTACTATTTCCCATCTCTGAAGGTTGGGGATGCGGGGCAACAGCTTTTTCATGCCTTAAAAAATTACAACAGAAAATCTGTCAACATCGCAAGAAAAAGCACAAAACAGCACTAGCTGGAATATCAGCATTAGCTTAAGCATGTCTTGGGTGACAGAAGAAAAGATGTAGTATCACGGTCTGGAGACGGGGCAAGCAATGAGGTTCATACCTGGAGTCAGAGTTTGGAGCAGCGAAGCCTGTGCTGAAATGCTGAAGTCTAAACTGCTGCCACTGGAAGCAGAGCAAGACAGATTAAAGCTAGTTCAGGCACACGTGGAGGAAATCCTCCATGTGGAGGACACAATGCAATTCTAGTTTGTTGAGAGACAGGCTGCCACCAAGCTGAACAGCGTTACCTTCCACAAAAGCTAAGTCCTGTCTCTAGTTCCTGGCCTCTGCTAAATTTCAAGCTTTGGGCAACCCCTACCCACCTCCTGAGGCATTGCAGCCTGGCTTCTCTCTCCAGCATGACAAACAGGGTCTCAGGACTACAGCTGTCCCTAACTTCTGAGCTGTGGGTCCCCACCCACTCCTAAAGACACAGATGCCTCCAGAAGCACCAGAGACAGCTGGATCCATCATAGCCAGCTCTGAGCACTAAGAACTTAAAAAACCCCCAAGCTCCTCCTTCACGGTTGGCCCTTGCCATGACAGCTGACCTCAGCAGTTAGTGAGCTGAAGTCTCCTTCACAGAGATGTCGCTCCTATTGAGGTCCTACAGCTCCCCAAAGGGATCCCCTTCTCCCTCATGACCACCCAGCCTGGGAAAAATCCCTATCTATGGGCTAAACAAGGGGATATTTTATTACCTTCTCCGTCTTCAAGCACCGGCCACAGAGGTTACAACCACATCGTGGTCAGAATGCAATGTACACCCAAGTGACTCTTCCCAACTGTCTACCAGACGTTTAATGGAAAAAAAAAAATTAAAAAAAACCAGTAAAACAGTAAGTATTGGCCATCGTGCCCATCTGTTCCTCGCCCCCCACAGTCACTCGTGTTTGCTGCTCTCACTGCAGCATTCATGCTAATTTTCCGATCTCCTAAATAGAAAAGGGTCAGTCCTGAATTTCTAGCAAAACATAAAATCAAAATAATACCTTAAAAAAAAAAAGTACAAAACTATTCTGACTTTATATACTGCCACAGAGCTGATTTTTCCCTGCTGCAGGGGGAAAAGCAAAAGGCTGAGGAAACCAACACTAATATTAAAGAGAGATAACAGATCCTAGTTTTCCAAGAACACAAGAACACTACTTATCAAATATATTGCTCAGGCCAGGGAACATTCCAATTATTAGCTTCTTCCTTCTTAGTCTCCACTCGTCTCACAACTTCGATGGAGTTTTACCAGCAGCCTTCTCATAGACTGGGGGGTGGAGGTCGGTGCATGCAGAGGTACCTGTGTACGCAAACAAAAGTACATTTGTATAAATTACTGGACACAGCCACTAAATGCAACTGTTCGCTGTTGCTTTCTCATAGCTTTTTTGATGCCAGCATCTCAAAAAAGTTCATTTCAAATCTTCGAAAGTCTTACTTAAAGCTGCATGTCTTTGGCCGGGCTAGCCCAGTACATTACACCCTCCTACAGTTACGCTTGATCTGCAATGTGGTATTTAGCAAAACAAACCATAAAACTTCGTAAACAATTCATTGCACTCCTTAACTGATTAGGTGATGCTAACAGAGGATTTCCCAACTCAATAATCACCCACTCAGCGGCACCTTTCAGCCACCCAAGCCAGGAAGCACTTTGGGATGTAAATTCCAGTCATCAGGAAACATCAGGTGAGGCTTCGACCATCAGTTCACCCGAGAGGGGTTTTGCTTGTAGCTGGCTTTAGCAGCTGTAAAGGGAAGTTTTCCTCTTAAAGTCCAGACGGCTCATGCCGTGAGAAGTTGGCTCGCTGGTTGTGGATTTTGACTCACCCGGCTGGCTAGGCAACCTTCCTCCACAAACCCTGCCCCTTGAAGATGAACCTTCTACCATCCAAGGCACATCTAGGGAGGGAGAACTGTTGGTTTCACACCTGGCTGATGAACTAATCAACGTTAACAAGTGACAAAAAAACACCCCGAAACCCAGTATCTATCAGCTAGTATGTTTTTCTGCTCAGGGTGAGCTTACACACATCTAGCACCAGTTTAAAACAACAGATAACAAATACTTCCACACAGAAGTGCTCAACTGCTTTGCAAGTATTTGGTGTAGTTAGGGATTTTTCAATCTAGTAAAATAACCTACGTAGCAACAGTCTTATCCATGATGATAAAGAAAATGAACAGAAGCCAGCTCCACAGTTTTGTATCAGGATACAGAAAAAAACTTCACAAAATGGCAGAAAAAGAGGAATTAAATCAGTATTTTTTGCACAGACAACTGGGTTTTGATGCTTTATTTTCATAACTGCTGTGAAAAATCCAACAATTTATTATCTTTTTTCCAAAGCAAAGTCAAAAACTCAGTTACTGCTTTAGGTTTTGTGGTGAACATGGAACTCGCAGACTTCTCAAGGCAAAGGAACGTGAGGTCCTGTGTGTTTTACACTACTCACAAGGGGGGTAAAAAAGAAGAAAAAAAAATATCTAGCTTTGCAGAAGTGTCTGTTAAGAACACTACTGAGTGGAAAAAAGATGAGCCAAGTTTTGCCAGAGTCTTCACTAGGAGCAAGATTGGAAATTCAAACCGTGTATGATGCACAAGACTGGTTCATCTCTAGTGACTCATTTTCCATAGACAGAAGCCCTTGTAATTAGTGCTGGTAACAGTAACGATTATCCAAGATTTTCATCTTCCTGGTCTGAGTATCAAGAGGTGAATTCCACAATCTGGGAAGAGCTTAAAAAGAGCCGGTTCAAGTGAAGCGCCCTCAGTCCCGTTCAGCAGAAGAACCACGCGGCGTGTCCCGGCAGAACAGAGCTAGGCAGAGTCAGCAGTGAGCGGCTGCAAAGGGGGCATCTTACCGTGCCCTCCAGGAAAACGTGGGTTTCAGCATCTGTTCCACTTACAGGGCTGCTCAGGAACCCCCGTCCAGCTTACAGCAGGCACAGCCAGGAGGACTTGCAGAGGAAACAATTCAAAACCTTTGCGCACTTTATGCTGATAAGTAAAATAAACAAAATAAGTGGATAATATTCTTGGAGATAACCTACTTGCACCCAATTTGGGCACGAAGGTGGAGATATTCTAGATTACCACTGGACATCACAGCTTGCAGAACTGATCAAAGGAGTAATAAGAACTATCAATATAATCACACTTGCAATAAAATAAAAACCCGAGGATTTCTCCTCTTTCCATTTTGTAATTCATTCAGCTAGGAATCAAAAGTTCATGCACTTATACAAGAGCAATAAAAAAAATTAAATATTTATTTTGAATAACAAGCTTCAGTTCAAGCTGCAATGTTGGCAATGTAGATTTTAAACACAGATCACAAAAGCGTGCACAAAAATGTATTTGAGCAAAGAACAAAATAATACTAAGAATTATACTAAACAGCTGCTGATTTTAAGGAAACAAAAAAGGCTTGTAATCACTATACAAAATATAAAATGTATTAAACACTACCATCCACAGAACAGAGGTTTATTTTAGTTTGATTATATTTAAAAATTATTTGTGTAGTTATTTATATAGTGAATCGTAAATGAATATTATACAGTAACCTCCTTTTGGTCTGCAAAACCTTTGTTGCACTATAGCACATCCAATCACATTGCAAAAAAAAAAAGAATTATTTTTCCTTACTATCAATAAAGAAAACAATCATTGATAATACAGTAAATATCGTCAGGTCTACAAATAATGAAATTAAAAATGACTCCTTCGACTCTGAAGCGCTTTCCATGCAAAGTCAGCACTTGCTCGTTTACAGAGTGCACTACCAAGCAATGTCCAGGGTCGTAGATGCTCTTGGTAAGACTAAACCTTATAAAAAAAATTAAAAAAAAATAAAAAAATCAAAGATTGAATGTAATCATGCAACCCTCTTACTACTGGGTATACCCACTGTGTCGCTTATCGATTTATTGCCTTTCTGGAATATCACTCAAGGCATCAAAATTAGACTTATGATAAATATACATATAATGAAAGGACACAAACTGCTATTTGACACTACTACTGGTAATGTCTGTGCTACGTGAAAGCACCTTTAAAAAGAGCCTATGCGGCAAGAGATAAGTGTCTAAAGATTCAAAATGAATCAACAGTATTGGATAACAATATAATTCTCAACTCAGAAGCTGCCTCAAGATTAGGTGCATCTTCAGTTAATGTAACAGGAAAAAAAGGCAATGGATTTTATTTTATTAATTGTATCCACTCATAAACTGACCTAAGGCCACCAGATGTGCAGACACAACAAGTTTTCTTTTCTTTTTACAGTTCTTTTAAATTGTAGGATGATAAAGGAATAGATCTATTTAAAAACAAACAGCTATTTCATCTACATTAAGAGGTGGCACCAGGCGTTGGGTTCACATTCTGAGTGGCCACCTGTGGTGCGACTTCAATGATTCGTGGTTTGTCTATAATTCTGGCCGTGCGGTTGCCCTTCTCTACAATGCCGATAATCCACGCTTGGTGACCTTCGCCATATTTTGGAGATTTGATCTCGGCACAAAAACGTGCTGCCTGTTCTCGCGGTAAACAGATGAGAAGGCCTCCTGCAAAGAAAAATAATAAAAAAAAAAAAAAAAAAAAGAGCAGGGCATTAAAACATCCAGTTGCAAAGCATTTCAACCTTGACCTGCCAAATCCTTATTTAGGGAAGCACTTGGTGACTTCAGTGGATTCTGTTGAACTCGAAGGACTCCAAGAGAAGACACAGCAGAATTCTGAGCTCTCACTTTACAGAAAGAAGTTTGTGCCTGAATTCAGTGTTTAGTGGGCATGTAAATGAAGCCAAATACACACAAAAGATGTTGGCAAAAGGACATCGTACTGATGCCAACAAATGACACGCTGAAACAACACCAGCATTGTAAACCTCCAACAGGGGACTGCAAAGTGCCTCTACACAGAAACATTTTGGATAAAGGTCATATTCAGGTACCTATAACCACATATTGGCGGCAGCTGATTCTGCAAGTAATCCCATTGCCTGCAATGAACTCATTCAAAGGAGGGACTATTAGCAGAGAACGCAAATGGCAGAAAATTAAACGCAGGCTTGATCCAGTGCTCCCTGTGACACTCCTTCTGACCCCTAACAAAGAGGAAATTTTCTAACCTTTTTTAGCCATTCCCATAAGATTTTTTTCTCAGAAACAACTGAAAGATATTTTATTTACTAATGAATGCTTTTCGGAAGCAGCACAGCAACTAGCTAGCAAGCTTGCCGTTCAGCTATTAAACCTAAGAATCTAATGCCATTCTAAGAATCCCAAAGCACTGAAAAAGGTGGCTTGGCAAGTTAATTACTAGAATGAGTTTCACCATCATCTCTGGCACAAATTTCCAGGGGCCTATGAGCAAATCATTAGATGTTTTGGTGCTACCCTTTGTTACTAGAGTATTCAGCTTTTCTATATCCCTTACCATTTTTACATTTGTGCTATGTTGCAAACGTGTGAAGCACTACAACACAGAGCAGCAAGCTCATCTGCATATGCCTAATTAAACCTCAAAGCATCGTACGCTACATGCAGCTTGCGCAGCTCATGTCTGTGCTGTATTCAGTCACACAGCAGGCTCTTGTAAGGGAGGTTAAAATATCGTCTCCCATTGGAAAATGTTTGGAGAAGACAGGCAAGAGAGTATATTCACACAAATGGGATTTTGGGCACCTGCTGAGGCTTGCTTACTCTCTTAAGAGAGTTATTTTACCCAAAGTCTTCTTGTCCAGGTACAGGGCATCAGCCAGCAGCACAAGTCGTGCCACCAGCTCTGAGCCAACCCTGGGATGAAGGGCCATCTGCTGAGCCGGCCACCCTGGGCCCGGTGCCACCTATTCCTCCATAGCCCTCGGGCAGCTTCTTAGCACCTTGGGCACCTTTATGTTTGCTTCTCCAAGCAAACAGTCCTCTTGGCACTGACTAAAGACGTTTAGTTTAAAGCCATGAGGAAGAAGCAGCTACTGAACGTAAGGAATTATTTATAAGGATACGTGGAAGTGCGAAAGTTATTTCTTAGGTTCTATGCAAAGCAAATAAGTGTGCCATCCAGAATGAAGCCTATCACTCTCAGATGTTTCAAAACAACAAAAAAAAAAAACCCAGAAGCTTGAAAGACAGTGTTTAGTTACTCCAAATGTAGCAGATATATCAATTGCAAAGGCATTATGTGCCATTCCCATGGAAGGCTCTAAATCAAACTGAAGAGAAACTTAAGTCATGGTGCAAGTGAGTCAGGGAAGAGGTTTACAAGTGGTCATGCAGAGAACGTGCTAACTAGCCAGAAGGGAGAAGTAGAAGTATGGTGAAAAAGGAAATAAGAGCATAAGAATAATCTTCACTCAATCATCTTTTCCCCACACACTCACTTTCTGCAATTTTGTATCACTTGCTAACATTCTTTGGGAAGAACAAAAAAAAAAAAGTACGAAATCTCAGTTTCCAATCAAAAATCACTTCCTACTTGCTGGCTGCATCCCACAGTTTGATCAATAAAGCTTAACAGAGGCTACAGGCTACTCCTGATCAGTAGTAGGACTCCTATCTGCAGAGACTATATTTCTTCTGTAGATTGACCAGTCTCTTTAACCCTTTGGGTAAGTCCTTAAGGTCTTCCACTATGTATTCAATTCTATTTTATGTTACTGGCCTTCCCAACTGCTCTGTTTTTTTTTTTGTCCTATGGACAACTAAAAGAAGCCTTCGTCTGCACAGGGTCATGGCTACCAAGAGTTTAAGTTGTTGCAACGTGCCTGTGGAAAAAGAAGCAGCAGTGCCACTCTGCGCTGAAGCAAGCAGCTTTTCATGGTGTACCAAGTCTGAGGTCTGCTTCAGCCACGGCTGAAGACAAAGCAAACCAACTACAAACCAACTACAGACTGAATGAACAAACAGCTCTGGTGGTTTGAGGGTTTGTTGCACGCTTGTTTTGGGGGTTGAAAGGATGCAGATACTTGGTGTCTGTCCTGGCTTATCTTTTCAAAAATGTAAGGTTTTTGGTTTGGTTTTTTTTTTTTTTTTTTTTTGGTAAGAGGTTTTGAACGTTGTTGGTTTTAACTGTTCTAGTGCAAGCAGGGAACTGGACAGAAGACTTCAAAAGCAGACTAGACAAAGCATTGCAATTAAGAGCAGAGATACAAACAGCTCATGAATCCAAACCAAGTGTCCTTGCTCCTGCTAATGGCTTTCTCCCACAATGACTAACAAAAGGATGAGATCATTAGCCTTGCCTCTTGTCAGGCACTAACACAGCCCTTCTTTTCTACCCATCTGCCTATTTCCACAAAATTTGCACAAACACTGTGCGTTGTTGACATACCTCTGCTACACTAAAGATGTTGGCTGACACCAGTCAAAAGTTTATTAGCAGAGGATTGACAAAAATGCTCCCATGCATGAGTAGCTCATGTAGAGTAACTTTGTAACTTACTTCTGCAAACAGTCCCTCTAAAAACAGAATTAAGTTTTTTTGAAACTAGCTGCCCAGTTGCAACTTTAACCTTTACCAAAGAGAGACCTAAAAGAGAGAGCAAAATCATGTAAAAATTTAAGAAAATATACCATAAGCAAGAGTGCCTGGAGGATGGAACAGATGACATAATAGATCTTTCCAACACTGACTTTTGTCAACAGGTGCCCAGGAAATACGCACTGGAAAAACACAAGTCTTAAAATCCATTCAAATAGTTTTCCACTAAGTTTCTCATTGCCTGCCCACTCTGCTGAAGAACTTCTGTTCACAAATGAAGAAGCTATAGACAGCATTTCTGGAAGTTTAAGACAACAGAAAAAGAACATATCTGTATTACAGCACGAACAGCCCCGAGCAGCCCCCCAAAAGGCACCCTCACAAGTGCCTAGAGGTGCAGCAAGGTAGACGCCTGCCATCATATAAATTAACTCCAGGGGACACAGTGTGTGAACCGCCTGGGTCTGAACACTAACGAGCTATCCCAGCTCACCATGCCCGAGCTAATACACGCTGCTGCAATGTGTCAGGCTATCCAGCCTAAGCCTAAAGCCTACGGGACTGCAGTTATATAGTTTTCAGACCAGAGCTATTGTGTCCACGTGGCTATGGATCTTTCCAATATTTGGCAGACGCTGCCTTGTAACAAATCCCTATAGCTACCTCTAATGCAAGAAATGTGATGCTGTGATGAAATCAAATATACATGTTTTGAGGCACCCAAAGTTCACAAATAACCAGATACGTCTTGTTGGTTTTTCCATCATCATCTATGTATGTTGAAACATAAGCCGTTTCCAAGACACCTCTTGCTCAGTCCCAAAGAGATTCTGAAGTCAACTGTTTTCCACTTCCAAGTGCTCTCACAGCAGCGCATACACCCGCAGCAGTTTACATTCCTTCAGGGAAAAGACAGAACTGGATATCCCCATGGTGCAGGATGGGCAGCTCTGAAGACTCAAGCGCTCGGTGTGCAGCTAAACCATTCCCATGCCAACTGCTATACAAACCTCTGCCACAGCCACTCACTGGGAAGAGCATCCTGCAATTCCAGCTCTGTGTCCACGCTATTTTTTTGAGTCTTTACAATTCATAACAAATGCTACCAGCACGCTGGTTACGTGGACTCCTGGGTAGTAAGAATCTGTCTGGTGCTACCAATCTAATTGACAGAGCTTGCCAAACTGCCACCAGATATTTCTGGTCTCTGCTGGCTGACGCTGGGTTTGAACTCTTGAAAGGGTTCACATCCCATATCCTATTACACATCATCTGAGCAACATGGTCTCTGTAGGACAGAGCAGTCTGCTTAAACACAGATGGCTAAGGAACAATTCAGCAGATCATGGCAAGTTGTGTATTCACTAGGGGAAAAGTTTATGGCTCTCGCTGTGATGCTTCTTTCCAGATCTTTGGACTGTTTTGCTTCGAGGGGCCCGCTCTGTTGTGAGCTGCAGAGAACTTGGATAATACTTTTGGAGAGCAGGAAGAAGGTGGGAAAATGAGATAAGACAAAAGGCAGATTTGTACCTACATCTTCTCTGCTTCCCAAAGAAAAGTCAGATTAAAGAAGAAAAACAAAATGGAATAGGACAGAAGATTCAAAGGAAAATAAAATAGAGACTTCCAATGATCATGCTAGTCAGCAAAGCAGCCTACACTTAATAAGGCAACTTTCAAACATCAGAGGTTCTTATCCCCTGATGACTGTTTAAATACTCATCCGAAATGAACTTGGTGTCCATAGCCTGATTCTCAGTACACATCTGCTGTATTCATTGTCACTGCAAGTGGCAGCTTTATTAAATAGAGAACTCGAGTAATGAATGGGTTGGAGACCAAATTCTTTTTTTTTTTTTTTTCCTGCTAGTCACAGTCCCTTTAAGTCAGATTTCATAAACGTGAGAGAGAAAATCTATATGCTTGGATATCTGTATGCTGTGGACAGACAAGGCCTCAGTCACCAAGACTGGCCCATTCAGCACTAAATTCACACATATTCACAATAAGAAATAAAGCACCGCTCATTTGACTGGCAAACCTACTGCAGGTGGCTTTTACCTTTGAGAAAACTGTGTCAGCTGTGC
Organism: Vanellus vanellus; assembly: GCF_965231255.1. NCBI lineage: Eukaryota > Metazoa > Chordata > Aves > Charadriiformes > Charadriidae > Vanellus > Vanellus vanellus. Next base: position 7,816,531 of record NC_138905.1, read on the forward strand.
TGGGATTTTCAGATATTCACTGTTCCGGAGTTAACAGCTAAGAGAAAAATAGGTTTCAAGAGAATTCAGAGGCATCACTAACTTCTCAATGCAAAATGTTCTAGACACAGCAAGGGTTTCTGTAATAGCATTTCATAAGGAAGTAGAAGGCATTCAGGACAGGATGGTGGTTTGGAAGTTAGGCTGAAGAAGTTCATTGTGAACAGTTGCGTGGCTCACACTCATTAGCTTGGCTATAGGCCAAACCAACTGTGATTTCTGAATGCAGAGCACATGATTTGTACATTTGAAATGTTATTAAATTCTAACATGGAGGTGTAGGCAAGGAAGAAGGTGATACAACCATCACCTACCTGAAGTCTCTGGACAAGTCCCGTGCATGAGGCCAAACATATTGCCGCAAGCCTTACTGACAGCAGCCATCTTAGCAAGAACAGGAAGGTTATGAATAACAAAGGACACCTCATTTCGCTGCTGCTTGGCAAGGTTTTGTGCATGTCCCAGGATTCCAAATCCTGTGATGTCTGTAGCTGCATGTGCATTAAAAGTGTGCATGAGTCCAGCAGCTGCAAGAGAGGGAGGGGGGGAAAAAAAAAAAAAAAGAAATCAGGAAAAAAATTATCAAGAAAAGCAGTGCTTCAACAATATTACACACAGTTTGAATGAAATTGAATACCTTTAATTGGAATCAGATTGGTTTACTGTTGAAATTAATAAAAAAAATAATCATGCTTCAAGGGAACTGGAATTCACCAATACTGCATGTAACCCTTAAAAAATTCAACTTGTATTTAAGGTATTAAATCATGCTGAAAAAAGAGCACCGAACTTATATTTACAAGCATGTGCTACTAATACTAGCATGTGCCACTATTAAACATGTGCTACTAATTTATATTAGCACTCTAAGAAACAGAGGTTTGCTCCAGATTCAAACTTCCCAAAGTTGAGGGCCAGAGAGGTTCTGAGCTCAGCTTTTCTTCATTAACGGCAAGGACCAGACTCATCCTAGGTTAGTCTTTTCACATCTCTTTCCCTGCCACTCAGTGCAACGATCACATCAGAACTTAAGTTCTGGACACCTAAAGTTTAAGGGCTTAAGAACAAAGCCTGCAGGTTGTGGGGGAAGGGCCCCAGCCTCCCCACCTATGCATTCATGAAATTCTTGGGCATTTGCAACTACAGAGCCCTGGGTGGGAGAAGGGCACCCCTGCATGCAGGACAATAGCTCCAGTTAAGAACATTTAAGTGTATATAAAGGTGCCTGACAAGAGTGAATGGAGAAAAACAAAACCAAGAATGTTTTGCCCTTCTTTGGTGCTTCCCAATACAAGAGTAGGACCCAAGTTCTTTTCCATAAGACAATCCTGGTCATTTATTTTTCCTGGAAGACTTCGTGAAAGAATGAAAAACCAGTGGGATGACATAACAAATACCAAATGAAAACTGAATAAATAGGGGAAGAGATATTTAACTATCCCTGTTCCTTCAACTGAGAAGTAAGGAAACACCTAATTCAGTTGTCTGCTCCTCCAAAGACACTTTGAACAAAGAAGGGAAATCCTGGATTAAAATTTCTAGGGTAAAAGCAAATCTCCCCCCTACCAAAACGGGAAAAAAAAACCCCAACCAACAAAAACGGGAAAAAAAAACCCCAACCAACAAAAACGGGAAAAAAAAACCCCAACCAACAAAAACGGGAAAAAAAAAAAAAAACAACAGGAAAAAAAAATGTGCTACATATTCCACACTTTGGGAAGCGTGTAACATGGCAGAATTAAAAAAATAAAAATTTAAATTGAAGCACACAAAAATGAAGAGCTTTTCCTTTTTTATTCTATTTAAATTTTTTTAAATCTTGTTAGTCAGGCTCTCATGAGTTCTCTAGGCACAGAAGACAAGGAATAAATCCAATATATTTCCCTTTAAAACATCCTCTAACTCACTGGGATGTTACTCACAGCACTCACATGAGTCATAATCATCTCCAGCGGCATTTGTGTTTTTGCTGTATAATTAAAAGAGGGCGTTTGATTTTAATTTGCTTGCTTCACAAACACTGAACATCAGAAAGATGGGGCAGAAGGAAGGGATAAAGAGGCTGTGTCACATTTCCCCACAGCAGTGAAATGAAATTAAGTATGGAATTGGAAAAACCCACAACCTCCTCCAACACACACATCTCTTCTTACCTGTTCTGTTCAGTCGTGCCATATTCATCATTGCTTCCTGGTATGCTAGTTCTACATCTTCTTGCGTTACCACTAGTTTGATTTTATTCCACTTTTCTGGCTAATGGATGAAATACAGATGATTCTTTTAGATTTTCAACTGTATATTTTAAAGCACACCCATACCACTTTAAAAAAATCCTTAATGCAAAAAGCACTTGTACTTTTTTTTTTTTTAAAGTTCATTTAAAGATCTATCAGGCACTAAGCACCTCAAATCTTGGTTTCAGCAGCAGAGTGGAGTGGAATAACCTACCCTAGGGCAAAGAACTCCATCAAGGCAACTCTCTGGCTTGAACTCCACAGCCAAATGAAATTTGTTGCTGTATGCTGAGATTTGTAATCTCTGGCTTCTTGGTGTTTGTTTGTTGTGGGTTTTTTTTTGTTTGTTTGTTTTGTTTTTTTTTTTTTTTTTTAAAAGAGGAAAGTCTTGATTTCACATCTGGGCACTTTGATCAAGAAAGGCCACTGATACCCACAAGTCCAGGTCCGAGGAATGTATGCTGAGGCAGGATGTAGTCACTCTAGTGAGTTAGGATTAAGGCAGTTTCATATAGTTCCTTTACAGTTTATTATCAGCGTCTCCTTCCACCCATCCTCCAGCATCTGGTATGGACTCATGCCTCCATCACATGCTAAGCAATGCTTTTCATCCCAAAATGGTCTCAGAACATTTAGGAAATGGTACCTTTATAAAGTGCAATTGTTTCATTGGAAGCTGAAATAATTCCAGATCCAGAATGAAACAAAGCAACTATTTTGCTGTTAAGAGCAACACTACAAACTGGTTTAATTTTCTTTTTTTTTTTTTTTTGCAATGGAAATATAATTACAAATAACTGAAAGTAAACAAAAATAGGATTTTTTTTTTAAGCCACTGCCACTCCACAGAATAAATGTATAGAACAAATTTATTACTAAATCAAATGTGCAAAAACTACTAAGAACTGGTATATGATGCTGCACTGAGGAAGGATCTGTCAAAGAGGCTCTTATCCTTAACAAATGAGTGCTGACTTTCAGGGGAGAACCCAGAAATGGCAAGAGGGGGAAGAGACTGGTCAGCCAAAACAAATCATTTGTTAAAGAGCAAGTAAGTATAACAGTAAGATCAGAGCTTCTGAAATTAGGTTGAACTGGGTCTGACCAATTAAGTATGAGAGAGAGCAAGTAAAAAAAATAAATGAGGCTATTACTGAGGGGACAGAATAGTGATTATTCTTACTGTGGGTATGACTGAAAAACCTGAACACTCATTCTGCCTTCGTTTCCAAAAACATGGTTCTGAGGCTGACCATGGGATGGAAACCACTCACATGATGGGAATGGAAATCACAGATGAGGTGGAAGGAGAACTCAAGGCTGAAACACAGGCAGGATACAAATTAGATGCAAATTCCTCTCCGCTATAGCACTCAGATACTGGGGTTTGTAGAGAGAAAACAAAGGCAGAACAGTTCACAAAAATCCCCAACCTTTAAAACCAAGCTTAGATTTCCAAATGGGAAGAGTCTAGTAGACAACAGCAAGGGCTAGAAAACCTCCTCTGAAGGAGTATACCACAACGACTAAAAGGCCAAGAGATGCCAGTTCCCAGCCATGGACCAGCTTAATCAGTCTACATCATCAGCCTGGCAGCCAAAGCCACAGCAAACAGCTTTATCACCCCTAGCACATCCCTGACCTGGTCCCCCGGGGCCCCAGCTCCCTGCGGACTCTTTGCAGTCTCCTCCCTTGCACCCTATGGCAACTGCTGCCAGCACCACAGCTGGAGCTCTGCTGCAACAATTGCTGGCAGCAAACGAGCAAGGAGGACAAATTTTGTCTCCATTTGGATCTTCCTTTCACTCGTCACCAGGAACTCATTCGCTACTGCTCTGTTTAAATACCTCAGCTTTTAGGTTGTTGTTTTTTTTTTTTAAATTTATTTTGCAGCCCTATTTCTCTACTCTTGTTTTCCTTTCTTGCCTTTACATAAAATTGCTCTACTATGTACCTTCTTCCACATACTTTTTAATACAAATTCCCTACCAAAATTTGATTTACAGGCAGATTTGTGATGGGTCGTTCTAGTTTCACTTTCCCTACTCTTTCACAAAACAAAGCTAAAGAAAAGGCAGTACAGCTACTCAGAAATTTTCCTACCACAAGCAAAGATATATTCTGTTTACATGTAAAAGGAGGATTGATTTCCTTGCTGTCCTCATTTTTCAGACCAGCAAGTGTTTCTGGTTGACAGTCAAGGAAATTAGAAGTACTTGATATATGTGAAAATATCCTTAATTTGCAAGTCTGTTTGTCAGTACAACAATAGATATATTAAGAAGTAAGATTATGGCCAGAAAACATACTATAAAATTGATGTCTTGTTGTTTCACTTCATTTTCATATCAAAATTATCTGAGGCCCTGATCCTTATATCTGATTGGAAAACGCAGGATTCTGCAGAGGTCAAAATTGCTAGGCCAGACCCTACGAAGAAGGAGAAAAATATTTTTTTCTTGTTGCTCATGCTTCAGACTCCAATGAAGGTTTAAGCTGGTTCTCTCCCACTTTTGCTATCATTAGCTTTGTAATTAGAATTCATCTGACAATGTAGTGGCCAACAGCCAAGACAAAGTAGATTCCAGCTCACTTCTCTGCCAGTCTATTGGCTCAGTGGTCCCAAAAGTAGAAACGATGCATCTTTTAAAAGTGTAAACTGAGCAGTTATAATTCTGAAGACACGTACTGGGAGCCAGACAACATAAGCAGATGCCAATTTTGCAGTCACTTTTCAGTTCAGTAGTTACATTTTTGCCTGAAGTAACAGATGGAAGTATGTCTACATACATAATGCTGCTAGAAATACTTATTGAATGCACAGGGTAATACATGTGAAACGTAGATATATTTCCATGTACACAAGCAGAAAGCCCAAGAACACAGACAGCAATCTTGGCCTAACTGGCATCAACAAGCTTTGCCAACTACTTTGGCAGGTGGAGTAGGGCATAATTTTACCCAGGGTGCTAGTCTGTTGTTCTGTTAGTAAACAATTTTGTTTATTACAGCAACGCCCAAGAACTAACTAAGAATTAGATGCAGCTAAGATGGGCTCACTAAGCACAAAACAGTAAACTGTCTCCATTCCAAGAGTTTTGCACATATGCAGGTAAGGCTGACACACCAAGGAGGAGAGAGGTGGTAGATCATTCCCAACTGAGCCCTCAGTGTACTTATTACACTGCTGAACTTTGTCATTTTGAGGTTTTGAGGGAATGAGGAAGGTGACCTTTAACTCACGCCTCTCTTCCCTATTTTTTTTTTTTTTTTTTTCAGTGTACTCACAATATCTAGCCACTGGTGGACAGCTACAGCCACTTGTGTTCCCAAGGGTTTAGTTAATACAAGCACATCTCCTGGCACTGCATTGTCTGGCCTGAAAACAAAGAATTCACATATTAATTACATAGTAAGATTCACACACACATTATTAGGAATAAGTGCTGATAATTACGCATTGATAATTTTCACAGACCCATGTATCTTGTTGCACAGTTAAAAAAACGACTAATTGCAGAATACCCTTTGGGAATCACTGCTGTGGGATATTACTGAGCAAAAAGCTGCAAACTTATTTAAAAGTGCTAATCCTTCTTTCTTGAATGTAACAATGCTTGCAGTCAGATGCACACAAAATTACGTTTTCTTTCAATTTACTGGAGATGTAAGATAGAATAGGGAAAAAAATTGACCTTGTTACTCTAGGGCATAAGATAACCATCAGTAGGATCATGAACAAATTCATTTCTATAGTATAACATGCCACAGTGGGACATTCAAAACCAGCTACTGTTAACCGGACAGAATGCTGTAAACACAGTAATTATGTAGTTCTCTACAGCCATTAATAGGATAACTGGAAGGTGGTTTAAAATGTATGTCATACTTATACATAATTTGTGTCCCAAAACAGTCTTCAATATCTTTAAAGGTTAGAAGCTTAACTCTCCTGTCAAAAGGAGAACAGGATGAAAAGATACTGGAGTATGGGGAGAAGTAAAAGGACAACCTGTTTAGAAAAGCAAATATGTACAAAAGGGATGTGGCATCTGTTGAGTGCTAAGGACAAACACAAGCAGGAGAAGGTACTGCTTTATTCATCAGGAGACAAATCACAAGATCACAACATGGTATTTAAAGGATTTTTACCATATCCCTTCAAACCAGTGCCTTTGATTGTTTAGCAATTTAACTTACATTATAAATTCATTAGGCTGACAGACTGTCGTGGCCACTCCTCCTAAAACAATCCAGGGATTTAACACTGTTTGGCCACCAGTAACAGATGTTCCTGCCTCTTCTGCTGCATCTTTGAAACCCTGGATAATTAGAGGCATCACTTTGTCTCTTTCCTAGAGATCAAAACAGAAGTCAGAGTTCCATACACAGCAGTGCTAGTCATTTCAAGACTAGTCCAGGGCTTTAATCACTCAAGCCAAACGCTCTCATGGCAAATAGTTCATGACACAAAAGCCAGCCTTAGGAAGAGGTTAGCCTCCTGAAAAGTGCACGTTAGCCCATAGAGCTACGGTTTTACAGCTCTATGCAAAACAGGTGAGGAGACACTCATATGAAATTAAAGAAATCAAAGTTCTGGAAACTCAGAACAACTATCCTGTTATCCTGTTGTTGTAATTGGGTACAGCCACAGCAGTGCAGCACAATAAGGCAAAGTTAAAAATCAAGCTGCATTTGGCCTCCACTAATCTGCGAAATTTCAGCTTACTTCCTTCAAGAATAAATATCCCATTTTGCTAGAGCAAAACAAACATACATGCTGGTCACTTCCACCAAAAAAAAAAAAGAAAAAGAAAAAGAAAAGTAATCTATTGCATTTTTTTTCTGCTTCAGAGAAAAGTTACAAAGCTGGCATACGCAAACCAGAAGTATCTATACAGATTGGTATATCAATTGGTAATCAAATGCTGCCTTGGAGCAATATTGTCCTGAACCGACAGAAGCAGGGACCCCATTTTGGTGGAGATGAAGGCATTAGGAGCAGAAGATTACAATGTCACAGAAAACCGAACTTTTAGCAAGTGACCTCAGAATGTTCATGAGGCAAGACCCATACTATGGACTGCGACATTCAATAAAACCATTTCTTCTTCAAAAGGGTTCAAACTTTGAGAAGAAAATACACTGAAAGTAAATACATTCTAAGTACGTTTAGCTGTTCGGGTCTTCCTTCAAAAGCAAGTATCAAAAATCTTACCCTATCTGTCATTTTATTGCTGATTCCAAGGAGCATCAACATGTTGTCGCATTCTGTGACCCCCATGGCATAAAGGTCACTTAGGACATTGGCACATGCTATCCGTCCCTGAAAAAGAAAAAAAAAAAAAAAAATAATCTGCAGGAGTGTTTGCGAATGTTCAGACAAATACCTGCCATGAACAAAACTTCCAGCATGAGTTTGTGCTCTGAGAGAGCTGCTTATTCCACAGGCTCCTGCATTAAGAAGCCCATCCAAATATATGGTATGATCCACTTCATGCAATGTGCCCATCTAGAAGTGGTAAGGTAAGAATTCAGCCACATGTAAGGTGAGAATTCATCCCAGCTGTCTTGGTCAACCTACTCTCTTACTGATTAGAAAGAAATCCCACACTAAGTTTAGACTTGATGCCTAATTTCAGAGGTTGAAGTTCAGCTCAAAGTCTAGCTTTGATAACAAGCTCAGATTACTTAAATCAATACGTTCCAGCACAAAACTATACACACTGATGAAGATGACTGTGATATCTACTTCACAACTGCAAGGAAGCTAATCAAAAAGCACATATTGCTGTACCTCTTCTGTATCAGAATACGTAGGAGACAGGGACCTTGAAAAGCTGTTTGTTCCTCTGCACTACCCTGGAGACCGCATCTACACTCCAAGTTTTTCAGAGAGTACTCTTCTTCCCAGAGAATACAGTTGTGCTGCCAGCACAGAGCCACACTGGGGTGCTTCTTCTGTCAGGACATCAATAAGAAGCTGTTTGCAGAAGACAGCGCGTGACAGGGATTAAGGAACTCAGGGTTCCCAGAAGCTGGCCTTGTCACCGCTTAGGAGAGCACACAGCTACTGAGGAGAGATGTCTGTCCCCTGCCATTTGTACAGTGAGGGAGATGTGTCTACTCTGCCACTCATTCAAGTGACAAGATAAGGCTGAATTTTGCTACAGAGCATGCATTTTTCTTGACTTTTGTGTGTGTGAGCATCTCCACTAACAAAAATTTGTCCAAGAGGCATGGTCATCTGCTGAACATTCCTCTGAGCAGTCATGAAGCTGACAGGACTGAGAAGGGATCTCTTGCGTTACATGAGCTTAGCTACTCTAATTTTACTAAATTAATGCATCCAAGTCAGGGTTTGTGGAGGTGTAGACCCAAGCACAGATAAGACATCAAGCTCCCTGATGAAGATGCAGAACTTTCTGATACAGGATGTGCCCTAAGGGATGACAAGATAATGTTAAAATACAGGACAAATTCTGTTGTGTCACTCTGGAAAACTCCACGCATTTTATTAAAATTGTTTTAGGTTTACCGCTGCAGAACTGTAACCAACATCTGGTATTATGATTTTAAATCTGTGCTTTTTATGAAGTTCAGAGGCAATGCCACCATGATAAAAACAACAACATGCTTAGCCAGCACCACTGGCTGTGGCCAGTAGGTCGAGGGAGGTCATTCTCCCCCTCTACTCGGCACTGGTGAGGCCACAACTGGAATACTGTGTCCAGTTTTGGGCTCCCCAGTTCAAGAGGGACAGGGAACTGCTGGAGCGAGTCCAGCGAAGGGCAACTAAGATGATTAAGGGCTTGGAGCACCTCCCTTATGAGGAAAGGCTGAGAGAGCTGGGACTCTTTAGCCTGGAGAAGAGAAGGCTGAGGGGAGACCTTATTATGGCGTACAAGTATCTAAAGGGTGGGTTGAAGGAGGATGGAGCCAGGCTCTTTTCATTGGTTCCAAGTGACAGGACGAGGGGCAATGGGCACAAGTTAGAACACAGGAAGTTCCGTTCAAATACACGGAAACAGTTCTTTACGGTGAGGGTGACAGAGCACTGGAACAGGCTGCCCAGGGAGGTTGTGGAGTCCCCTTCCCTGGAGATTTTCAAGACCCGCCTGGATGCAGTCCTGAGTAATGTGCTCTAGGCAATCCTGCTTTAACACGAGAGTTGGACTAGATGATCTCTAGAGGTCCCTTCCAACTCTGATAATTCTGTGATTCTGTGATTCTGTGATTTGGCACAATTTGGACTACAGAAAGATGCTTTAGCTGGAAGACAAATTGTGGGGAGGAGGGGGAAAGCGGAAGAAATCTAGACACATTTCCACTGTTTCCAAAATCTTACAGTCCAATCACACATCCACGATTTGTGCAAAAATGATATTATCAGGCAGTTACTTCATGTCATCGGCAAGTAGAGTAACACCTCCAAATCACAGTTAAATATAATCCCATTTTTCATAAATTCAAGAGCCTCCAGTGGCACCAGGGGAATCCCTTATATTTGGAACCAGAATATGTTTTAAAAATTTAAGTCTTGAAATTATTAAGAGCGAGTTGTGTACTATACGGTTTGGTGAATATTGGCTGTTCAGTTTCTAGGTGTTTAAGAACACTAAAGTCTGCAATTTTCCTTTTCTGGAAGGGGATTATCAAACCATTCTCTACTATCTTCAGTATTTACCAAGCAAACTGCTGGTTTATGCTCTCTTAGGAATGACGGATAAGTTTTTAAACCACACTGACAACAACTCTCTATTCTAATAGTCAGAGATCAGCCTAACACTGCTTTTGCCAACTGGCAAAACCACTATGGAAACAAATTCAGGGAGTGCAAGCCTCAAGTAGCAGAGGGAAGAACAGATGACTTGTGGACACTGATAAACACAACAGGATTCACAGAGTTCAGCCTAGCTGGGTCCCGCATGCTACCTGACCATTTACTTAGTCTCACTGAAACACAATAATCTATATGCAATACTAGGAGCTATTTATAAGGGCAAGGGATGAAGTATCAGACACCTATCCCCAGTCTTGAGTGAAGATTCTTCTTAAAAGAGCACCAAAAAGGTCCCTTGAATGGAGAGGGAAGGAAGTCAATTCTCAAACCAGTCAGTTTCCAGCTCCTGTACTCAAAAAGGCATCTCCAAAGTGCCACAAAGAAGGCCAGTACCAGTCCTATTACCAGTGGCTTGATACTTATTATGAAACTTATTTTCAATTGCTTGTAACTTTTCCAATATCAAACCGTTTAAGCTGAAAAGTCTTGTGCTGGATAAAGATTTTACAGGTGTACATCCTAGGCATACTTCACACAACACGGATTGAATGTTTTCAAGAACAAAGCCAAAGAGGAGGGGCAAAAGGAAAAGAAGGAAGAGGGTTTCTGTGTATAACCGCAAAACTTCATTTTCAATTAGGTAGTGACAGAGTGAAAGATGTTTTCTGAAGCAGAAATCTGAAGTTCAGCTGAGTCCATGTGCAGTTTTGCCTTCCTCAGCCATTTTCTAATCCCTTCTGTCACTGCACCCAGCTTGGAGTCCCTTTGCATTTCTGGCTTTCCTCCCTTGCTTCCTCTCCCCCCAGCTAGGAAGAAAGATGAAATAGGGAGGTGCAGGTAGACACTGTACAGAGAAAGGAAGAAACTCTAAATTAGGGAACACCCCCCCCCAAAACAGACTAGAATTGACTAGGTACGGAGACAAGAACAGAAGAGCAAGACACAGAGCGTGGACTGCATGTGAGTGATAATGAAAACAGAGAGTGGTAACAAACAGACATGGGTCAGGGCATCTAGACTAAAAACAGGGAAAGAAGCAGATGGAGAAGCAGGGCAGCAGCAGTCTGTCTTGAACAGAGGAGTTCAGGGCACACCCCTTTGTGCAGCCTGCACACCAATTCAAAACTCCTGAGTCTCACCATTCCTCTGTTCTTACCAACCCTCCATAAACCCCCCGGCAAACTGTATTTGGCTGTCCTCCAACTGATGCCATTTTCTTGTGTGGACCAGCAATCTCAATTGCCCCCAAGTACCCTAGTCCCTAAGAGAGTAAGGGCCAAGTAGAAGATCCAGCAGCTCCAACCCTGCTGGATCACTGCTGCTGGTATCAGCAAGAAGGCTTCTGACAGACACCCTGTTCTCAGTTAGCTGTTAAGAAGAAATACACACCTGCAAACAGATTAGGAAGTGGCATTCATTAGGAAAGAAAAGTGAAAGACTTCAGGGTTGCAAAACACCAAAGTTACAGTTGCTGGTGCATGTGGATCACAGTATAGACTGTAACTATGATGCAACCACTAAAGTTGGACTAAGGCCAAATTTACATTCTACTCCTACCACACTATCTCAAACCTCATCTGGGCACAGGCTCATCTATCCACTCCTGCAGCATCTCAAACCCTTTGTATCTCCAAACAAAACAACCCTCCTCCTTCACCACAGCCTTCTCACGCTGTCCCTCATGCATTTTTCTTACAAGGTGAGAAAAGTTTCTCAGCTGATGAAGTTGAACACAGCTGTCCAACATAGATATATGTTTGGGGGTTTGTTTGTTTTTTTTTTTTTGTTTTTTTTTTTTTAAAAACATCCTTGTCCTTGATGAGTTCCCACATGACATTAAAGCAAGCCACCTGAAACAGATTTTTTAGGAGAGCTCAACAACTCTGTACTCCAGAGGCCAGCCTGAGATCTTGGCTGCTCAGCCTGCAGAAAGAGAGCTCTTCTGGAGCAGAAATTAAAGGAGCTATGCTTGCATACATGCACAACACCTGGTCAAGCATGCTAAGAGAGAATGAGTCGGTCCCAATCTCAAACTGTGTGTCCACAACCTACCCGACAGGTCTCGCAGAACAAACAACTGCTGTGGTTTCAGTTGGGATAAAGAACTTTTTTTACTAGCAGCTGATATAGCGCTATGTTTTGGATTTGCAACGAGAAACACTTTTGATAGAACGTTGGTGTTTTTGGTTGTTGTGAGGCACTCAAGGCCTTTTCTGCTCCTCACACCGCCCCACCAGCGAGCAGGCTGGGGGTGCACAAGAAGTTGGGAAGGGACACAGCCAGGACAGCTGACCCCAACTGACCAAAGGGATATTCCATATCATGTGACATCACGCTCAGTATACAAAGCGGGGGGAAGAAGAAGGAAAGGGGGGAAATTCAGAGTAATGGCGTTTGTCTTCCCAAGTAACTGTTACGTGTGATGGAGCCCTGCTTTCCTGGAGGTGGCTGAACACCTGCCCGCCCATGGGAAGCAGTAAAGAAGTCTCTTGCTTTGCTTGTGTGTGTGGCTTTTGCTCTACCTATTAAACTGTCTTTATCTCAAGCCATGAACTACTTTTCTTTTACTCTTCTGATTCTCTCCCCCACCCAAACTGGGGGGAGTGAGCAAGCAGCTGCGTGGTTCTAGCTGCCAGCTGAGGTTAAATCATGACAGCAGCATGCAATCATATAAACAGCAGTAAAAGCATGCCTTAAAGCGAAGGAGTCACATTCAAATCACAGGAAACATGAATTCTAACATTTCTTAACTTTCATTTAATTAACACCTCCAGCAGAATTCCTTAAAGCTTTATTAAGTCCTTTTTTAAAGTTCATTTGAAGGACCAAATGAAATAAGGACAAAGAAGGAACCTAAGTCAAAGCACACAAAATTTCCAACAGGTCATTTCAACTTATTCATCTACAGGCATCGGGAAAACTGGTGTTCACAACGCACTCTGAAGTTGGCAGGTGCTATTGCCAACTACTGTCATTTAGGCATTTCCAGTTCTAACATGTTACCTGGTTATTTCAGAACCTCAAAAAGGCCAATTACAACATGGTTCTGCTCATAAGCAGAGTTTACCATCTGCTGCTTCACAGACAGCTCTTTTTCCCCCCCTTTTGGGCTTTTCAAGCCAAATCCCACAGAACAACAGAGGGAGGGAAATTTGAATAAAAGGTGGCAGTTCTCCCAACTTTCACCTATAGAAAGCAGCACTGCAGTATTCCTGGCCGACATGGAAAAGATTACAGAATGAAACTATGCCTTTCCCTCTTCATGTATATTTAGGAAAGACTCTAAATGCAGTTAATCAAACAATTAGCACTGGACATCTAGAAGAAATAGTCAAAATGCCATCGGATGGTAAGTGAGAAGCACAATTCCAATCAGCAACATAACTAACAATTAAGTTTAGCCAACTTACCATCATATAAGGATCATCCACAATAGGATAAATATAATCTGTCGTCTGGACCAACGACAAACCTCCATGTCTTAATGGAATAACACAAGTGTCCATCCCAATTCCTGCAAAGACAGAAATCCATCAGTGATGTGAGTAACTTTGCCCTTAATAATCTGTTGCTCTTTTTAAGAGAACTTACAAAACACGTCTGTGAAATACAACTCACAATACTGCCTAAACAGACACGGCAAATTCCTTCCTTAGAGAAAGCATGTAGCACAAATAAGAGGAAAACCAAGCAAAGAATGAGAACTCCTGACTGGAACAGAACAGAAGCGTAAACAGCTGAAAGCAAGAACTAAACTACAATGTTCTACAGTTTGGTGCAGCATAGTAATAGTGCATTGCTTTTAAGAACATCTGTGCTTGTACGTATGTACATTTGAAGTTAAGAGAAACTACGTGAATTGATATTGTCGAAAGCAAATAGGTTTTCCTGTCACTCCCATCTCAACAAAAACATAATAACAGTTTTAAAAGGACGTAGCCTCTCATAAAGGGCATTTCCTCACTTCAGGAGGAACAAAAAGAATGCCACAAGTCACAGCCTAGGCCCCTGGTGAAAGATGATTCACCCACTTGGAGCTTCTGCAACTGTGTTAACCTCACCTTACTTCTGAGAGGCTGAAAGGCAGAAAGACAACCTGCTAGACAGGGAAACTCCTTTGAGAAAACCACAACACCAAGTGCAGCCTGCTCTCTGACTGGGGTATTTCAAACAGAGTATGCGATATTAAAACTTCCAGACATTTGCTGCAATGCAAGAGCCTGCACAAAAGCGGCAGGCGACAAATCACAACATGCTAGCTGAGCTGCGCTCCCTGTGGATATCCTTGGGCCTTGTGGCAGTGGCAGGTAGCTCACCTCTTTCCTGGGCTGGCAGCAAGCTGCCAAGAATTACTCTGCATAACTCACAGGGCAGAAGTCTTGAAACAACTAGTTTTCAGGGAGCAGATGCCACGCAGTAACTTTTCCCCATATATTAATGAAACACACTACCTAGCAAGAGCTACAAGCCAGTATTTGGCAGTGTCCTGTACAGGGGTGGAGCGAGCTGCTCTCATCTGGGGTCCTACTGAGGACACAGAGCATGTCTGCCAGGCAGTAGGTATATTGGTGGAGAGGATCTTGCCTCAGAAGAGAAGGTCTTACTGACAAAAGCTCATGAGCAGCAATTTAGGGTTGCTCATCCTCCGCAGAAGCTACCAAGCATGATGTCCAGTGTCTCCAAGGAACTGTATATAAGCGGTTATAGGGAAATGGCTCATGTATAGAACCTGTCTGCCCTCAGTTCACCTATTCATGCCATAATCCTGCAAGACTGATTTCACTTGTGGAGTTTTCCACAACTTCAGCGGAAGTGCTGCTTAACAGACAGGCCAAAGGGCCACCATGGTCCTTCTGAGGCTACCTTTCTGTTCCACCAAAAAACTGACTAAATAAGTGAATCTGTTCAGTGAGGTGACTGAAAACAGTCCAGAACAACTCTGAGAATTAATACCAAACTTGCAGTTTCTTACTCACAGCCATATTTAAGATTGCTCTCGGTAACACCACTTGCAGGATGGAAAAGGAGCGAGGTCGAATCTGCTATTAGCAATTTTCCTCTTGACTGCACCCCAAAAAGCATGGTGCATATGCACAGGCTGTAAATTTACCTGTCTACCCCTTTCAAGCACAAGGGATCAGAAGCAAATAACATCAAACTTACCCGAAGACACATTTGTTAAAGGGATACTCACCACAAAAGTGTATTTTTAAAGAGACCTGAACTCTCCACCTTCTATTACTAACTGATTTCCTGTTACACAACATCACACCTACATATTGATGGCATTAGTCTACTTTTTACCTTTTCATATAGCTGGAGAAG
The DNA here is from genome assembly GCF_965231255.1 of Vanellus vanellus. NCBI lineage: Eukaryota > Metazoa > Chordata > Aves > Charadriiformes > Charadriidae > Vanellus > Vanellus vanellus. The sequence continues at coordinate 7,831,912 of NC_138905.1, forward strand.
AAAAAAATCTATTAGCAGTTCCATTACTGTTTAGAGCCTGTAAGTTTGTAAGAGAAAAAAAACAACAGCTAGATAATTAAATCTAAAACAAACTATTACTGATTTTAGAAATTTGCCCCATTGAAATGCTGTTGTGAATAACTTAATTTAGAAAAAAACCCACACAAATAGCGATTTGGAGATAAAAGAAGCTGGAAGTGTCCTTCATTAGGGAATATTAAATTATAGTGCCACCCCAGCTCCATACACAATTGCTGCTTAGATATTTTGTACAAAGATCGCCATTGTTTAAGCAAGAACTCGGGCTCCTTACTAATCTCTCACTGAATTCAATCTCTTCCAGAATAACGGGTTGCAACCTGTTCGTCTGCTAATAGACAATTAACAATGTTAAAATAATTTTAAATAAGGTTATTGGACACTAAATTGATAATTAAATAGCTTCAGAATAAATGCTACATTGATACTCCTTAAATTGAGGAGAAAAAAAATGATCATTCTGCACTACAAAGTAGAGATTGAATATGCAGGGCTGAGTAAACAGACAAACAGAATTAAAAGTGTCATTAAACACATTATCTACATTAATTTATCTATATGAACATTAGGTACAGTAGCTGGTATCAAAACACCTACGTTCACCCTGTTCTCCATGTAGGTGGCTTGTGCAGGTTGTTTTCCCTTACTGCTTGCATCATTGTGCAAATATCAAAGAAAAAGTGAAGCTGGCAAAAACAGAGGTCTTGGAAAAACAGCCTTTCCCAGGCAGCTTCTACAGGTGAGCAAAAAAGTTAAGTGGGGAACAACGAAAGGACTGAAATAAAAAAAATGACAACTGTGAAAAAATCGGCTCCCAGCCTCAGCTGAAGCGAGAAAGTTTTCTCTTGCTCTCTGTCTCTGACCGAGTAGCAGGGGAGAGGGGAAGGAGAGGGGAACTGCACCTGCGAATCATCTAATGGCATAAAATTCATTGCATTAATTGCAAAAAGCAATATACTAGTATAAAACTCCAGAAATTAATTGATACAACTTCACTTTACAAAGCACCTAATGGTAGAAGGGAGAAAGAGACTAACACCTAAGCACGTGCCTATCACGATGGCTATTCCTGACTGTTTTTTCTTTGTAGTTGCGTGCACTGCAGGATGTTAAATAATTAAAATAATATTCTGATATCCCAGATGACAATAAATGACAAAACGAGATTCATACTTCAGATTTCTGGATGCTGTGCATGCATTATACAACATACCATTTTCAAGCTAATTAAACAGACCACAAATGAGATGGCGTCACCATGCAGACCAAACAGAAGGATCACACATTGTCTAGAGGAGCAACTACTTACCCAACCTGGGCATAACCGCCCCCAGGAATTGTTCATCTTCCTGAAAATGGTTTTCTTGTAGAGATTCAAGCAGTTTCTGTAAGACATCCTGAGGCACTTTGCAGCCCGTGCCTTTCAGTTCAGCAAATCGAGTCAAACGGAAGCTCTCGTCCAGTTCATAACTTTCTGGGTTAAACGACTCCCGAACAGACATGGTTCTCTCGCACAGACTGCTGGCCTTTCCCACCCCAGAGCAACGGTATCAAGAATCTCTGCCAATCAGTCTAATTAAAAAAAAATAATAATTGGGAATATTAGAAATACCGACGACCTACAAGACAACAGGTTTTCCACACAGAGCAAGTTAAAAAGAAAGAGAAAAGCACTCAACATCATTCACTTGTTAAGACAGGTGGGCATATCTCACACAACTCATTTCTCTAAGACTACAAAGGAATGACTTCTCTTCCTACTTTCCAACATTTAAAACTATAACTATGCCTGGCAAATCAGAGAACAATTTTCTTTTCCAGATATGCAGCATAAGTTTTTCATTAAAAAAAGAATCTAACACACTTACCGACCTCATTTAACACAGAAGTAGTGAAAGAAATAATAGTTCCCAGAGCACTGAGGCCAATTTCCAAAAGGCAACTTGGGCCCCGATCCTGCAACATGCTCAGCAGAGACATCTGTTTATACTCAGCTCAGTGCGGAGTCATAATTTTAGCCATTAACATATTAATCTCAAAAATAAGATGCTTTTCAAATAATGGCTCTGCTTCAGTTCTGATGTAAGAAACTGAAACTCCATAATACACCTGTTCTCCTTAGGGGAAAACAGAAGCCCGGTGTTCTGTTAGTACAGGTAACAGAAGAATAAAGAGGCTGTATTTAATCAGAATGGTTTACCTACAAACACTCCAGTTTACCTTTTAGTATGTTCGCAGACATAAAAATGTTGAAGAGTTTCTTGCCTCTTGAGCCCTTTTAGTCAACTAACGATACTGAGAATACAGAGAATTGCCCATTAAAATTGTAATGTAAAAAGACACTGATGCAACTCATTTAATAAAATTCTTAACAATGCAAGTCTAATTTTAGAACGTTTTTCCACTCTGACTCACATACACCACACTCCAAAACTAATAAGAGGCCTAACTGAGACACTGACTTCTAAACAGGAACGGCTGTGATAAAATGCAATTCATGTTTCTCAGAGAAGTTTTCAGGAATTACTAAAAAAGACCTGTCTGCGGTAGTTTCTTAGAAATCAAGGATCCTGTCTAACAACAGGAAGAAGAGAGTTCAGCAGCATCGCTGAGAAAATCTGATTCTGATGGTCACGTTGTTAGGAGGTTAGGCTGAAAAGCAAAAAAACGAATGCAAGTGACTGGTACTCGCTAAGTTCGACAGCACTAAATGTAAGACAGAAATCTACAGACTGTGCAACTGATTTCCCTTATACAGCACTTATTATACAGCATGTCTGTTCCATAAACCATTAAGTCTACTTATTTATTGACTATACTTTGTAGGAATTGAAGTTTTAAGCTCCCCGAGAACTTCTGATGTGGAGCCCAACTCCCCTTTACGGTGCTTTCCCTCCTTCTCTGGGAGGCGTGGCACTTATTTAAAACAAATCTTCCAAAGCCCAGGCTCGGGCAGTAATCCAAACTCTAGTTACAAGAACGTGTCTTGGATGAGCAATGAATTCAGTTCGTAGCTGTAGTCTTCTAATGCAAGACACTAAGCACTTGCAATAAAAAAAAAAGAAAAAAAAAAAGAAGAAAGAAAAGAGATAGCGTCTGGAAAACAACCTGTCAACAGAAAGGGGAGACAAAAGCTTTTCGAGGAGGGAGATAATTTTTTTTTTCTTCGTTCTTTTTTAACACTTCGTTCTAATTAATTCCAGATATTTATAAAAAGGAGCTTGTCCCACGAGGGAAACGTTATGCTTCATCTAACTAGTAATTGCAATATGCTTAGCACCCCCTACCTACTTATATAGGAAAGGATTCAGAGGCCACAGCCTACCGGGAACTTTTTGCAGCCCTGAGGACTGTAAAGACAAAGTAAATTACGTTTCCCGGTTCGGAAACAAATACCGAAACAAGCAAGACCGTTTTATTTAATGGAAAACATGCAGCGCAAGAACACAATAACTTTTTAGTGAAGATCTCAACACAGCTGCATGCAAGCCTGTACTCCGCAGACTGCCACGGGCGCAACCTTCCTCGCAAGACCCGAGTGTCTTGTGACCGCTGGCAGCCCGCGCGGTCAGCATCCCTCCCCAGCAGAAGAAAGCACCTCGTAACCCAGATGTTTCTTACTTTAAAAGAACGGCATAATAAATATTAAAAACTCAAGTTTAACCCTTGCCTCCCTAAAGAGCAGAGAGAGGAGAGCACAGGAGCCAAAGGGGACAGCGAGGAAGGAGGAGAGCCCGGTACCTACCCAAAACAAACCCGAGAGCGGCCACCGGCCGCCCAACCGCCCGGGACCTACGGGGCGAGGGACGGCAGCGACCACTTCTCCACGGAGAGCGGCGAGGAGCGCTGCGGAGAGACATGGCTCTGGGACACCTTAAATTTCCAGCCGCTGCCTTTAAAGGCAAGCCAGGGCCTTCGCCACCGCTCTTTGTGCGGCCGGAGAGGAGGAGGAGGAGGAGGCGGCGGCGGGAGAGGAGAAGGAAGCGCAGCCCGGGCTGGCTGGCTGGGCGCAGAGGAGCCGGGGAGGCCGCGGCGGCAGCAGCCCCCTTTCCTCACCCCGCGGGGGGGGGGCGAACCCCACGGTGGGGGAGAGTGGGCTTAGACACGGGTAAGCGACACCCCTACACACACCCCAACCCACCCCACACCCACGCGGGTCCGCGGCGCACGTGCGCGCACAGGTAAGATGTCAGCCGGGGCGGGGTTAACCCCTTGCTGGCGGGGGCAGGGCGCCCGCGCGCGCGCGCCGGGGGGGCGGTGGAACGTTGGGCGCGCGCCGCTCCCCCCCCCCCCCCCCCCCCCCCCATTCGCCTTCCCCTCACGGAGCGGCGGCGGCGCGGCGGCGGGGGGGGAAATGTCGGCGGGCGAAAAATTTAACCCGTCCATTGCCGGCGCCGGGTTTTTTTAAAGCGGCGGCGCGGTGAGGCGCGCACACACACACCCCACCTCAACCGCCGCCGCCGCCACCACCACCCCTCCCTCCCTTCTTCCCCCGCCCTTCCCCCGGGGCCGGGCTGAGGGAGGGCGGCGGGGCCCAGGGGCCAGGCGGGCAGCCCTCGCCCCGGCGGTACCGCGCCGCCCCCCGCGCCCGGCCCGGCGTAACGGCGGAGGCGAATTCCCCTTTAAATCTCCCCGCCTTGCACCCCCCCCCCCCCCTCCTTCCCTCCCTCCCTCCTCAGGTCTCCCTCTTACCGGCTCGCCTCCTCGCCCTCCGCCTCCTCCCGCGAACGGGACTCCCAGCCCAGTCCCACAATGCACCGGGCGCGACGGGCTCCCTCAGCGCCGCCTGAATAGAAATGCCGCCGCCGGGCACGGGGGGGTTAAACCTCCCCCCCACCACCACACACACCCCTTTCCCGCGACTCCCCTCCCCCTCGGCGGCCGCTGTGAAATTCATTTTTGTGAGGTAATTGTCCTTGAATAACCAAAAATGCTGTGTTTGGGAGCGTTTCGTGAGGTAAATCTAGCCGGTACTGAGGAGACCCTGCTCCGGGTCCTCCAGCCGGGCTGAATTTATGCCCAGAAACTAGACAAAAAAAGTCACGTTTGAACCGTGTTGCGCACAAAAGGTGGGCACGAAAGAAACCGAGGAGGCCCGGTGGGCTTAACGATGTCCAAAACTGGACTTGACAATGGACAAAATTCGGCCGACGTTAATTTTTTTTTTCTGGATGCGGAGCCAAGCCCGTGGCCCCGTGGAGCTCAGGAGCCCTCAGGTGTCATCTCAAGGGTCTCTGTCCGTGTTCGGGCCATGGAGGGCAGCAGTTACCACAGCAGGAGTGCCACAACCTGGCTGGGTGCGTCAGCTGGTGACCTTTTTTACCCAAAGTCTGGGTTAGAGCACGCTTCAAAAAAGATGTAGTCTTGTTTTGAAGCAGGTGGTGATGAGTTCAGCACAGCTGTGGAAAGCTGTGCCATGTTTAAGTACCCATACAGCCAGGACATCCCTTCTTAGAATCATAGAATGGTTAGAGTTGGAAGAGACCTTAAAGACCATCTCGTTCCAACACCCCCTGCCATGGGCAGAGACACCTCCAGACCAGGTTGCTCAAACCCCCATCCAGCCTGGCCTTGAACACCTCCAGGGATGGGGCAGCAACAGCTTCTCCGGGCAACCCGTGCCAGTGCCTCACCACCCTCAGAGTAAAGAATTTCTTCCTAATACCTAATCTAAATCTACCTTCTTTCAGTTTAAAATCATTACCCCTCATCCTGTCACTACACTCCCTGGTAAAGAGTTCCTCCCCAGCTTTCCTGGAGCCCCTTCAGGTACTGGAAGGGGCTGTAAGATCTCCATGGACCCTTCTCCAGGCTGAACAACCCCAACTCTCTCACCCTGTCCTCACAGCAGAGGTGCTCCAGCCCTCTGGTCATCTTTGTGGCCTTCTGGACCCGCTCCAACAGGTCCTTATGTTGAGGGCCCCAGAATTGAACACAGTACTGCAGGTGGGGTCTCACCAGAGTAGAGGGGCAGAATCCCCTCCCTCACCCTGCTGGCCGTGCTGTGTGTGATGCAGCCTAGGATGCAGTTGGCTTTCTGGGCTGTAAGCATCCAGACAAATACTCTTTTCTGAGAGTATTTACCCAAGTCAACCCTTTTCCATCACTGATTTGCAAAGCATCCCATTTTTTCTTATACATTTAATATATAAATCACTGGAATCTGGCATATCTTTAACAAGTCTGATTTCCAGCATCTTCTCAGTTTTCTTTTCTACCTGAAAATGGTTTGCGTGCTTCTAAATCCCCTTTTCCCAGCCAATTAAAGCTGAAAGTCAAATGTTTCTCACTTACAACTTGTCTTGCTTTGCATGCAAGACAAGTTTTCCCCAGAAAGGAGGGGATTTAGGTGTTACAGATAGCATAGGGCCCAGTTTTACATTGCCAAAAAGATAAAAAAGGCACTTCATTTCTTGTAATTTGCAATTAAGTACCTAATTAAGTAATTGCCTGTTAATTCAAAGACTGCCTTTTGTGCAACCGTCTGAAAAAGTCATGCCTAAAAACGAGCAGAAAGAGAATAAATTAGAATGTTGCTTTTCTTGCTGGATTTTAATTGCTCTTTTTATCTCCGAGCAAAAGTAGTGTCCCTGGTCTGTGGTGCAGAGGACCAGAGGTGCACAGGAGCTCCCGGTCCCGAGCATCTTTAGGAAGTCACTAATATTATTTGTATAATTAACTGATTTTCAGGCTCCTCCATGTTGCTCTCGTAAAGCATTTCAAGCTTGACACAGAGTTGTTTCTCTGTGAGCAGCCGTGACGCCTTTGACCGATGGTTTTGACAGAAGAAATGAATCGAGGATGCTGTGTCTGCAGTCTGACCTGGAGTTTGAACTCATCTTCCTCCCTCCTCTCAGAGGGAGAGGGTGCAGAAGATCTCAGGATCTTCTGATTGCCATTGATCCAAGCTGATTTGCTGAGCATTGGCTTTGTATCATGTCTGTGTGCTCCTTGATAGATGATTTCAATCTGAAAATTAAAAAAAAAAAAAAAGTGTCTTGAGAGGTGATAATCAGGTGCTCAGATCTAAAATTTCTCCAGCTTTTAGCCATCTCCTCTATTACGCGCACTTCATCTAAAAAAAAAAATAATCATGAAACAAGGAGAACTATGAGATAAAAGAAAAAATGATCACTGCTCATTTTTAAGCCCTGACTTGTTCTTTTTCCTTTCCCAATTCTTTCGATGGGTGAGGGAACTGAATCGCATTTTTGTCTTTTATTCCCCACACCCATGAGGGCTATACAGTTATTTCTTTAATGCAGGGAAAAAAATATAAATAAATTGAGATTTCTAAGTGGTAACATGACCAAAACAAAACCGGAATAGATGGAAATTCCTGCCAAGGTGATGACGTCTGGTGACACTGCCCTGAGCCCTGCCTTATGTGCAGGACTGGGAGGGACAGTACCTGCCTGGCGGGTGCTATGCCAGGGCTGCCCCTGCCCCTTTTCCTGGTTTCTGGGGGTGGAATGGTCACATCTGAAGACAGAGATGTGGGAAAGGGTCTCCAGAAAGGGAAACACATGCAGAGGTATCCCTGCAGCCCATTAGTACCAGTGCAGATGTGACCCTCTAGTGCTGAAACTAAACAGGACCAAGGTACAGAGGTAGGCACTGTGCATAATTGTCTGCACTGATTAATTAAAAGCACGCTTTTTGGCATGGGCGATGGTGGAGCATCCTCAAGTGGATCTGCACATGTCCCAGTGGACATGTGCGCGGGTCCCTCCTGCCTGTGCTGGGGTGAGTCTTTGCCCAGGCGAGCAGCGGGTGGGAAAGCAGCTTTGCCAGCAAAACAAGCCAAGAGGGAGCAGCAAGCTACATCTCCGCTGCAGCTTCAGGTCGCTGTTGCTGCACCCAGCACACACATACCCCATACTTCTGCTGGGGCACCACGGTTGAAAGAGCTGCTGGAGGTCGTGTGGTATCGGAACGGGAATCCCATGCATCCAGCGGAATGTCCTTTTGGTGCATGATTGTAAGCAAAAGCCTAAAAGAGCAGTGATGAATCCAGCAGCCCTGAGGAGATCCTGCACTGCTGGGACCACCTGCTTCATGTAACATTTTCATAGAGTTAAATAATGGGTTTCTAGAGTTAAAAATGATCAAATGGCTTTTTTTTTTTTTTCCCCCAAAGGCTTTTTTGCTGTCTGCGTACAAAATCTCCAGCAGAAATTCCATGATCTGGAGCAATTTGGTTCAATGCCATGAGAACAGTCTGCTCTGCACGCCTTAGGAAGTGCAAAAAGGAAAAAGAAAAGAAGACAGAGCCTGCCGTGCTGTGGCCCCTGGGTGCTGCCCGATTGCTCAGTCACATCAAAGCCAGCTGCCTCCTGTGCCGACACGAGGATGTGACATGTCCTTAACATTTGCAGGTGCAGGGCCTGCGTTTCCTCAGTCTTTTTTCCCAGGATGACTCAGGGCATGGATTATTAGCAGCTCAGTTTCTTTGGCCAAAGTGCTTTGTTGCTTATACATCCAGGCTAAATCTAAGCAATATTTCTGATCCGTGTAGGCTTCTGACTTGGTTCTGCATCTTTGGCGTTTACAAAATGATCAGCGTTTGAACTCTCTCTGTTGTTTCTTAAATGTCAGCAGAAACTTTTTTTTTTTTTAAATAAAACAATGCAGCCTCCCCCTGCAATGTTTGTAACCAAGAAACTGTGGCATCACAAGAGCATGAGAAAATATTGTTGATTAAAACCAGGGTAAGAAATGACAGCGAAAGTGATTTTTTTTTTTTTTTTTTCTCATTGCAGACTTCACAGTGAAGTGTCTGGTAAAATGGGACCAGCTGGTTCGGCCCCGCTTGTGCTGAATACTAGGTTTAATGCACTGAAACTACTTCTACTGGCATGTGGGGCTGGTCATATGCTTAAACGTATGCATCTACTTAACATCTACAGACTTAGGACCTTATGTGTTAGACAATATCCTAGTCGGAAATGCAATTGTTGTGGTTTTTTGATAAGAAAACTTTAACTTTGGTGTGATAATTAAATTTCTCATGTTGTAAAAACACATCTCGCAGCATAGCTTTTCCCCCACCTCTCTGTTTTGACAAAGCAAAGTAAGTTTGTGCTATCGTTGGTTTTCCTTGCCTCGTTTTTCTCTTCTTGCTGCGTCTCATTAATACACAAGTGGTATTAAATAATAATGATGCCAGTAGTGGCCTCTGCTGTGCCTCGGTGTTTGCTCCTCTCTGCTTCGAGGAGCAGATGTTCTCTCTCTTTGTTTTGTCGCCAAACGGGGACTTTGCCCCTTTAACCTTTGATAAGGTGCTTTAATAGTGTCTGACGTGAGATTTTATCAAAAGCCAAATAAATGGTACCCGCCTAGCAGCTTTTATTAAATGTTTCCATCGTGTTTTACAGCAGTTTAAGGAAGTGCAGTTTCCTCTGCATTTTTGCAGGCTGTATTTATCCGGTGTTCCCTTTGCCCCTCTGCCCTCTCCCCAGCCCCGGTGGGCTCAGGCTGCGCTGAGTCCCCCTGCACCCAGGAGAGCATCTACCTTGGAGGGAGCACCCACGGGCAGGGACCCAACCAGGGCTCTGCAGACCTGGGTGCTGCTCCAGCACCGGCCCCTAACTAACCTGCACCGTGTACCGGTCAAACAGGGTGATGCTGCCTACAAACAATCAATGGGGTCTGACTAGTCTCACCTGGACCCCATTTTCAAACGGTTGCTGGTGCAAGATGGGGAGGGCGGCGCATACATGAATGTTGCTAATGGTGTTTCGGTGCTCGTTCACCTCCTGCTTTGTGCCAGGGTCCGCTGGCTGCTTTTGCACCAGCAGTTAAACGCCATTGTGCTTTAAAGCTGCTCTAACCCTTCCTATAAAGAGGCACCCTTGCAACGCCCTTCTCTCCCTCCCCACTTTTGCAGCATTTTATACCTTGCTCCTGCACTCAGCCACCCCAAAAGCCTCAAGGGAAAGACCACCTCCCAGTTTCTACCTATTCATTTGCCCGGGCATCTACATAGCTCCTACAAATGGTCATCAGCCCTGGGCTGGGGCAGGGAGGGCTCTCCCCGGGTCAGGTAGACTGAGTTGCAATTTGGGTGGAAATGTGTCTGGCTCTGGAAAGCCTTATGGGCAATTTGGGAAGGTGGCGCTTTGCGGCTGAGGTGTACCTGTGTGCTTGCCCATGACCTCTTGCAAGAGCTGCTTGCAGCATTAGGGGTGGCTTCTGCCAAATCCCCCTTGGCCTTACCCACATCTCTAAAATTGTGTTAGATTTGGTATTCCCACCCCTGCCTTTGCTGTTTCGACCCGTTTGACATCCTCGCCTTGTCACACCTGGGAAACATTTCATCGCCCCCACCCCTACTTCTGCCAGGTTGGGGGAGAAGCCACTGCAGAGCTGCTCCTCGTTCCTGGCAATTTGGTTGCCACATGGAAAATAAAACAAGCGCACGGGGCTGGGGGGGTGCCTCAGCCTCTGCCACACTCCCTGCAGTGCTGCTGCCCAGCCTATGCATGGGCCACTTCCCCCCCAAAAGTTCACCCGTGCTGATGACATCTGCTTCAGTGGACAAGCCTCGTGCCTGGCATTGCCCGCTCCTTGTGTCCTTCACCCTTTGTAGGGCTTCATTTCCCAAAGCCACATTTCACCACGCTGAGCCTAGGCATCCCCAAAAATTTGCTGTTCCCCCCATACCAAAAAAGTTTTGCGAGGGACTTTCCCTGAGGACGGACGTTCCCTGGGGACAGCCGCTCCTGCAATGTGGATGGCACCGGCACGACCCCGTTACCACCATTACAGGGCTGCTTCGGCCACTTGCACAGCCTGTACACCATGTGCTTTTCTGCACTGAAGTCCTTTCCAAGGCTTGAGCCTATAAATAATCCAGGAGCTTCGCCTGCCGCTCGGCTTCGTGCGCTGCTACCCCGCTTTCTTTCAGAAAGGGCTGTGTGATCCTGCCAGACCTGCAGCCACCCGATATGTGCTCCCTTGGGATGAGCCTTGAACACTGACTTCCCGAATTACCGTCTGGAGCGATGGGTGCAGCCGAGCTGAGCCAGCGATCCTATTCCAGCTGCTGGCACTTGCCAAAACATCTGCCTTGCCTGCATCGTGCTTGTTTATAGAGCTGTGAGCAGCTCCCAGCACGTCGTTTGGGAATACAAATTGAGTTCCTCTGAGCTGGAACGACCTGCTTCAGACAATTTCTTTGGCAAGGAGTCTTCTTACTTACTCTCCATCCAGGATTTTTCTGCCTCCCACTGCTGCCAGCCCTACCCAGTTGCTGGGGGTGTGGGGTGGTACTGATGGGTGGGAGTTTAGGTGAACCCATGGGGGAAATGCTGTCCTGATGCTGGAGAACAGCAGAAGGCAGATGTGCTGTTTAAACCACATAATCATAGAATCACAGACTGGTTTGGGTTGGAAGGGACCTTTAAAGTTCATCTAGTTCAACCCCACTGCCATGTGCAGGGATACCTTCCACTAGACCAGGTTTCTCAAAGCCCTGTTCAACCTGACCTTGAACACTTCCAGTGATGGGGCATCCACAGCTCCTCTGGGCAACCTGTTCCTGTGTCCCACCACTCTCAGCATGAAAAATTTCTTCCTTATGTCCAATCTAAATCTACTCTCAGTGTAAAAAACCTCTTAAACCTCCCAGCAGGACTGATGCAGAGAGACCGGGGCTCATGTAGAGGAGTTTGCATAATTCCCGTCAAGATGGATGTGGGAGGCTCTCCTCGCCTCTGCCACCGACAGGCTGAATGGTCTCAGCTTGGACTCCGTCTTGCTTTGGGTGCTCCTGTTTTTGAGGCGTCAGACGCTCGTTGATGCTGAACTGAGGCTGGTTGGAGGCATGAGCAAAGAAGTGAGCAGCTCCCGAGGCAAACAGGCGGCTGTTGCAAGGGGCAGAACAACCGCAAGGGGCAGAACAACCGCACGGACACTGCCTGCTTTGCCTGCTGGAAACCAGGGTGGTGGTGTGTCTGCCGCTGTCCCCAGCTTTCCTTCCCCTCCGTGGGGTGACACACAGCCCTCTGCTCCTTCTTCTGCCCCAGCGATATCCATTAGATTAGCATCTAATTGGTATCCATTAAACACGCCTGGATTGTTGGCTGACGAAGCAGAGCTGAATCCCAGCCTGGGGTCGTGCCAACCGGGCAGCCAAAACTCGAGCAAATGGGGAAAAGCAGTTCATACACCCAATTCCTCCAATGGGAAATAGGTGTAACGTCAGCAAAGTGATCCCAGGGCTGTGGACAAGGAGCCCTGGAAGAGGCCACGTGTGCTTGATGCAATCGCTCGTCTCCGCAGGGATTGCCACTGTGCAACGGTGTATTTTTCCCTTTGGCAAAGCGAAAATAAACCAAACCCAAACCCCTAAGCAGTGGTTTGGTGGTTTGCTCTCCTCAAGGGGCTCGATGTGAGCATGTTGACATAACAGTCTCACAGCAGAGGAGGAACCTAAACATCTCTCCTGCACCCAGTCCATCTGGCTGAGGGGAAGCTGAGCCAAGCCTGCAGGGAGCGACTGCCCCAAGAAGCTCCTGGAAAACACCTGATTTACATGCAAAGAGAGAGACACACACAAAGGCTGTTTCACAGGGACGGTTGGTGGAGCTGCCAGGAGGTGAGACCCCTCTGGTGGGGCTGGACCTCCCACCGTGCTGGGATGTGGGGGTGGATGGAGGTGTCGGGGCTCCCCGCAGCCTCTGCACCCCCAAATGCAGCCCTGTGCTCACCAGGCATGTCCGGCGGTGGGGGGAAATGCTGTAACGTGGTGGTATGCATCCTCCTAAAGCACTTTTTTTCCAGCATTTAAAAGAAAAAACCCACCAAAGCACACAGGGAGAGCAATCATCATGCTTTTCAATCTTCCCTTTTCTCCATTTCTTTCCCATCCCCTGCATCCCACTGCCCTTCCCCTGCTGCACCCAATTCCGAGTGTATTTTCCCAGGATTTGTGCCCAGGATTGACATTAAGTAAACTCTCCATGGCAGAATCCATCACACTCGGGTGGTGGGATAAGCCTGTGGTAAGGGGTGAATGCTTGGGGCAGCTTGGAGGTCCTTGGGGAGAGAAGTCCCTCCGGGTGAAGTATGTTCCCTGTGCAGATGGGAAAGCAAAGCCCACGTACTGGTGGGCTCCAGGTGCGGATGGGCAGCGTTTGGGGGAAAGCAGGGAAACAAAAGCCACCGATCAACCCCAGCAACGTCTGCTTTGATTTCCAGAAATGCAATTAACACCCACGCCGTTGCAACTCCGTGCCAGAGAGCGAACCAGCGGGGAAGAGCGGCTCTTCCCAAATGCAAAGTGTTGCCCTGAGCCCCCTCTGCCACTTGCTCGAGTGATGCCTGCAGAGTCCAGGGAGTCACTGTAGAGCCAAGTCTGAGTGTTGTTTTTAACTCAGTTATTTGATTTAATCCAAGCTGTAGAGCCAAACCTTGCTGTGACTAATATTCTTATCACTATCCATATGTCTGCGGTGTAACTAATGGGTCAGAGAATAGATGAGGGCTCCAAAAAATGGGTGGGGTTTTTTTTTTTTTTTTGGTAGGTTTAATCCTGGTGGGTCTGCAAAAGCTGATGTGAACATCAGAGGGTGAGGGGTGGACATGGGGTGGATGGACTGGAGCAGAGAAATGCAATGGGCTGCTGGCAGGTCTGCTTATGTCACTTAAACTGCTACCAAACGTCAGCCTCAAGTGCACCTCCTGACATGCAGTAGATACCGCCAGGGACAGAGCAATGAACCCAACCCAGTCTTCCCAGTTTGGACAAAGACCACAGGCACTGGAAGCACTCTTGCTCATAGAATCATAGAATAGTTTGGGTTGGAAGAGAACTCATCTAGTCCAACCCTGCTGCCATGGGCAGTGACATCTTCAACTAGATCAGGTTGCTCAAAGCCCCATCCAACCTGACCTTGAATGTTTCCAGTGATGGGGCATCTACCAACTCTTTGGGCAACCTGTTCCAGTGTTTCACCACCCTTACCATAAAAAATATCTTCCTTATATCTAGTCTATCATGCCCAAGGTGATCTTGGTGGTACATAGCACAGGCAGGTTGGGATGGTCCTGCACAGCTGGTGGTGCCACTTGCATTGCACCTCCAGCATCCCACCTGGGGGGACCATTGACATGGCTGGGACAGGCAGGGTTTGCTCCAAGGGACTCCCCACTGCCAGGAGACCCCCACAATGTGCAAAACATGGACTCTAAATATCCCTGTTGAGTGAGTTGACTGCTATTAGAAGCAAAAATAATATTTTAGAGGTGATCTCCTTGAACAGGCAATGATATTTCAGCGAGTTATAGACAGACGAGGCAGAGTTCGGGGTAGAAAATAGCTTTTAAGCTCAGCCATTTAAGATATCAGCGTTAGTTTTGCTTCTAAAACTTCCCAAGTGTGAGCAAGAATCACCTCGCCCACCCACACTCGCTAAATATTTAGTCATTTTTAACAAGTTAAACAAAGCCCTTTGATTGGATTTATGCTAATGGCTCCTCCGCAGGCATTTCTGATTCATTTACATTTCATTTTAAAATTGCCTGTGTACATTGCTGATTCTCACCAACACCATTAGCAGATAAAAGGAACAAGTAACGGGTCACAGACGCCACAAGATGGCAATAGTTGAAGAGCAATTTGTTTCTGGAGGAAAAGATCTGGGGTTTGCCAGCAAACCACCTCTGGAAGGGCACCACGCTGCCGGCGCATTAACCTTCGCACTTGCAGAGAAGTTTGAGTCAGACGAACGCGAAGTAGTTTGCGCACAGGCTGAATGGGTTCATCTTCATCCCCTGCGGAGACAGGGATGGAGGAGGACAGAGAAGATGTGAGAGTTGTTCAAGGTCGGCCTGGCAGTGTCCTGCCTCCTGGTTTCATGGAGCAAAACTTATGGCATGAAACATGGGTGGTTTGCATGCCCGGAGATGGAGCTTCTGAATCCTGGCTATGGGTGCAAAGTTGGGTTTTCCTGGATCTGAGCCTCTTGGGCAGATGGCAGCTGGGTGCATTGCTGCACCGACCACCTATGCACCTCTGCCAACACCTGATTTGTGGGGTCAGGAGAAGAGGTCAGCCCAACAGCACCCCCAGACCCAACATGGAGGGTTTTGTAGGAGATAGGAGCACCTTTGACTCTGCGACAGGGCTAAGACCCTTGGCAAGACAGGCCACTACATGATTGCTCTTCAAACAGTATTAGATCCTGTATGACCTACAAACTGCAGAGATGGGGTTCATGACTTCTAGAAGGCTTTTGATACAGTTCCCCCCAACACTCCCGCCTCTAAATTGGAGAGGCACGGAGAGGATCGGGACTGTTAGATGGATAAGGACTTGGCTGGATGGCAGCGTCCAAAGAATTGCAGTCAACATTTCAATGTCCAAGCGGAAACCAGTAATGAGTGGAGTCCCTTAAGGGTTCATACTGGGACCAGTACTGTTTAATATCTTCATCAGTGACATAGACAGTGTTTTCTAGCACACCTTCAGCAAGTTTGCAGATGACACCAAGCTGCGAGGTGCAGTTGATTTGCTGGAGGGGAGGGATGCCATCCAGAGGGACCTTAACAGGCTTGAGGAGTGGGCCCACGCCAACCTCATGAGGTTCAACAAGGCCAAGTGCAAGGTCCTGCACCTGGGTTGGGGCAATCCCCAGTACCAATGCAGACTGAGGGACAAAGAGACTGAAAGCAGGCTGGCCGAGAAGGACTTGGGAATGCTGGTGGATGAAAAGTAGGACATGAGCTGGCAATGTGCACTTGCAGCCCAGAAAACCGATTGTATCCTGGGCTGCATCACAAGCAGCATGGCCAGCAGGATGAGAGAAGTGATTCTGCCCCTCTACTCCATTCTGGTGAGACCCCACCTGGCGTCCTGTGTCCAGCTCTGGAGTCTTCAGCCCAGGAAAGACATGGACCTGTTGGAGCGAGTCCAGAGGAGAGCCATGAAGATGATCAGAGGGCTGGAGCACCTCTGCTATGCGGGTAGGCTGAGAGAGTTGGGGTTGTTCAACATGGAGAAGAGAAAGCTTCAGGGGGCAACTTATTGAGGCATTTCAATATATAATGTGGTCTTACAAGGAAGATGTAGAGAGGTTTTTAAATGGGGGCTGTAGAGACAGGAGAAGGGGCAACAGTATTAAACTGAAAGAGGGTAGGTTTAGATTGGGACATAAGGAAGAAATGGTGAGACACAGGAACAGGCTGCCCTGAGACGTTGTGTCTGCCTCATCCCTGGAAGTGTTCAAGGCTAGGTTGGATGAGGCTTTGAGCAATCTGGTCTAGTGGGAGGTGTCCCTGCCCATGGTAGGGAGGTTGGAACAGATGATCTTTGAAAGGTCCCTTCCGACCCAAACCCTTCTGTGGTTCCATGCCCCGGCTCTGGCTGTGCTAGTGCAGTTGATGGCATTTCTGCTCGCGAAAAAGATGTGCCCACCATGCGAAAAGTTGTGAATGGTAAGGCTGAGCCCAGCATTGGGTGTACAGGAGAGAGGTCGGTGCCCCTGCAGTCAATGAGGGAGCAGGTCTCCATCTTCCCCAAGCAGGTCCATCTCCCCCAGGGCTGGAGGTAACTTGGCACTGCTGAGTAGCAAAGCTGCAGGCTGAGACTTCTCCTACATCCTCCTCAAAGTGAAATCTCTCCCCAGCTCGAGCCCTCACATTCCCCCAGTTGAGCGTTTTGATTTTCTACCTGGAGTGAAAACAAGTCCAATGGTTTGACTCGGACCCTGGCTGTGAACCTGAGCTTCCCACCTGAACAGCAACAAGTGGAATTACCAGAAACTCTCTGAAAGTAACCTCCAGCTATAAGAGGTTTTCTTCTGGAGAAACCATCCACCTCTATTCATTAAGGTGAGTGCTGGCTTGCACAGAAAGCCATCAGCCTGGAAAGAGGTCTGTGTCTGTATCTTCCCCAGGTCTGCAGCACCTCCTGCTCCTACCATCAGCTCCTCCAGAGGACAGGGGTGTCATGGACAGGGTAAGCAGAAGGTGTCCATCATCCTTCCGGCAGGTACATTGCACCTGCGGGCACAGCTTCAGCCTGGGCTTTTCCCCCCCACCCCAAATGGACATCCCCTCCTGTTGCGGCGTGGGACGGGGCAAGGGAGAACGTCGCCGCAGAGCAGGAGTTGGACATAAAAATCAAGTGAGAGGTGAGACAGCCTGGGGAAGGAAGTGGTCCTTGCTGCCTGGCCATGGCCATGGGGCTGGATGGAGACCCCAGGGGATGCCACTCCACTGGGATGGGTGCCGGAACCCTGCGTGTGGGTGACCTGTGGCTGAGGCTGAGGCAGGAGTCTGCAGCTCTAAGGCTTACCCAAGGGGACATTAAATGAGATGGGGGATGATCCATCACGCTCAGTGAAGGGCAGCGAAGGAACCATGGGGGAGCTCATTGCTGTGATCAATGTTAAATGCAAAACATATGTTCACGCCCTGGGGTTTGGCACACTTAATGGTCTCCAGGTGATAAAGCCGGGAAGGTGATGCCCTCATGGGCAGAGGAGCCAGGAAATGGAGGAGGTCTTGCAGCAGCACCCAAAACGCCATCTCCATGGGATGCAGCACACCCACTGCTGTGTCCAGGCTCCCCTTCCTGGGGAACGGCAGCACCTGGATGTCCAGGTAAACTTTATGCAAGAAAAGGGTGTTTCTAACCCCAAGGCAAACCCCATTCCCTGCAGGGCATCCAGTCCAGTCTGGCCCTTGGCTCTCCCCATGACATCAGCCTCGTGAGGGCAAGGGGGGTGAAGAGGTAGGAGGCAGATACCCCACTGGTGCTGCCAGCATCAGGCAAGGCAACGTGCGCTCCAGGGAGCTGGAGGATGGCGGGCTTTGGGGACCAAGCCATCACCAGAAATAAAAAGTCAAGAAAACCGAGGGTGGATGGTATCACCAGCCAAAAAGTGGGTTGGATGCTGTGGGCAGGATCTACCACTGTTGTGCCACAGGGGCAGGAGGCAGAGGTGTGGCAGCGGGGAGAGACAGGGTCTGAGTGCACGTGCGGGAGCTCAGGGGAAGGGAAATAAAGGTGTGGAGGTCCAGCTAAGAGCAGAGCAGTTTACACACGTCCCCTGTGCCGCAATGAATGGAGACATGAGATACAGTCAGTGAATCCTGAAATCTCTCGGGATTAAATGATTACATTAATCTTTGCTTTCTCTAAGCCGCGGTAACAGCAATAGCCACAAGCTGGTTCCAGTCCAGATCCCTCCATGCTAACTTCACAGCGACTCATCAGGGAGCTGGCACGGGCTCACAGCATCCTGACACGCAAATGTCCCCCTTGTCCCACTCCAGCCCACACTCGCGTTCGCCTGGTGCCTCCATGGGGCAAAAGCAAAGCAGGGATGCTGTGGGGTGGGAGCACTGCTGCCAATGAGTTTTTTTGGAAGTCTCCCGAACTGATTTCACTTGGCAGAGTGCAGGACCATCTCTCAGTGTGCACGTGCTGTCCATACGATGGTTTGCTGAACCACCTCGGGCCAGGGAAGATCCTAGAAGCCACCTGAGCATCAGTGGATTGCAGAGCTTTGTGGGTTGGCCTTTTCCATCTACTCTGACCTGTCCAGGCATCACCTGAAGATGACATTTCTTCCGGCTGTGCTGGTGATGAACATGACCGTGGGACATCCTCATCCACGGTGGTGGTTTCCACTCCCAGATGGCCCCACAGCCAGGCTACAGTAGGAGCCACAGGCCACCATGGTCCTCCAACCTGTAATGGCTCTTGCTGGGCAGAGGTAGATGAAGGTTTTCACCCCATGCTGGGTGGTGGCTTTGGGGCAGCTGTGGTGGTGTGAACACTTTCATGCAAAGTTACACTGGGGTGAGCTGCATGGGAGAGCAACCATCAGGGGACCATTCGTCTCCCTAGACCTTCAGGAAAGATTACGGACCAGTTTGGCAACTTTTGGACCTAGGCTCCAGCTAACGGCCTGCTACCCATCACACCAGTTTGTAATCCTTGACAAACCTCCCTTCAAAGGGTGTCACAGAGCAAGGATGAGACAAAGCAGGTCCTTCTTGGCCTTAGCCCAACATTTCCAGCCACAGGGCCTGGGTTGCCCCTTGCAGCCACTCCTGGTGAGTGGATTTGCTCTCTCAACAATGTTATTGCTATTTGGTAGTTAATTTCCTTGCTCTGCTGTGGTGAGGCCTTCCAGGGCTGGAAGGCCTCAAGGTGGGCTTGGGCATGCTGTGAGGACTGCTCCTGAGAGCAATTTTGGAGCAAATCAGCTCGTCTGAAGGCAGCCACTGGAAAGGTCAGATGAATGCTATGTGGGGTGAGATCAGTGCCTGCATCTGCCTGAAGAAGCAAGAGGAGCAAAGGGGAGAACATGGGTCATGCAACGCAGCTTCTTCTCCTCTTACCACCATCCCTCTGGTCAACAATTACTTGCAATTACAAGCCAGAAATACATCTTTGTTCTGAATTAGCTCCCTTGCTCATCCTGATTCCTCTATACCTCTGAGGATCTGGGTGGAGGAAGGAGCCAGCACTGAAACACAAGGGGTGTGTCTCCCCGATTTCCAAATTCCCCAAGTATTGGCTATTTTCTGCTCCCGTTAGTAGTTGTGCATAAGACATATGCATGGAGGGGAGGGGAAAAAGCTGATGGAATTATTTCGGGGATTTTTAAAGCCCAGAATCAATGTTTACACACCGCAGTTAAATTATTTATGCACATAAAGTTATAGGTTTCACATCGGTGGCTTTTATTAGCATTTGGTGGATGAGAAATCATACCTGACCTAGTTGTACAAACCCTCTCGTGCCTCTCCATGCTGACAGCGTGGCGGGGAAGGGGTGAAGGCACTCGCCCCAGCCGGGCTGGGAAGGTGCTCGAGCAGCGGGAGAGCCAATGGAGGGAGAAGGGATGTCTCAGCATCTCCTACAAGGCATTTTTCTACTTTAGATTTGGGGGATAAAGTGCAACAAGGAGTTTATTTTTGCAAATCTTGCAAAATCCTGGCTACATCTGTCTGTCTGTGAGGATGTGGCAGTGGCAGAGGGTGGCTGCTGTCGACATCGTGGGTTTTTCCTGGGACCGTTGCCCCTCTCTTCCCCAGCGAAGGAGAGACATGTTTCCCAGTGAGACATCACGATCTCAGCACAGGTAGGTTTTTTGGGGAGAAGGTTTCTCTCCAGGAGGGGTGGCCACTTCAGGACCACCCATCCCCAAACTGCTCTGGCGTTACGGCACATGTTTCCCCCAAAAGACTCAGCCAGCCATTTCTAAACCATGTCACAGGCACTTGAGATGACTTTCTTCTTGTCTCACAATTAATGCATTTTTTATAAAGCCCAGGCTCCAGTTTCCTTTCATGTTGGCAGGAGGATATCCTTTTTCCTCTTAAGCTTCTGAAGGATTTTTTTCACCCAAAGTATTCATCTCTGGTGTCCTGTACACAGGACAGAGGGACTCACGGGCCGAATGGCCCAGCGAGGATGCTCAAGCTTGGCTGGAGCCCGCACACGGATGCTGGCAATGGTGCTTGCTCCATCCCGAAGCCGTTTCAACAGGTGAAACCGCAGCCTCGCAGCAGTACTTGCTGGTGACTTTGCAGCACGGATGAGATTTAGTGCCAGGATCTTTGTAGAACTGCACACAGCGACATTTTGCAGTCGTAATTGTATCTTAAAGACAAGCATTCCACTTAACATTACAAATAACAGTGTATTAACCTGCCCCCTTTAAAAAAAAAAAAGCCAAACAAAGCCACGCTTTTGGGGGTGACTTGCAGCGCAGAGCAGTGAGTGAAAGTACCTGTTGTTTAGGGAAGTATGGACTTGTTCCATGAAGCTGGAAAATCCCTGATTGTGTGAGTGATGAGTTGCATTCAGATCTGAAGCCAATTTGTGGGCACGTGGAGGGCACCGGCAATTGCTGTTGACCTTGGCAGGCTGAGGGAGTGGGCCCACGCCAACCTCATGAGGTTCAACAAGGCCAAGTGCAAGGTCCTCACCTGGGTGAGGGCAATCCCCAGTACCAATGCAGACTG
The DNA here is from genome assembly GCF_965231255.1 of Vanellus vanellus. Taxonomy (NCBI): domain Eukaryota; kingdom Metazoa; phylum Chordata; class Aves; order Charadriiformes; family Charadriidae; genus Vanellus; species Vanellus vanellus. The sequence continues at coordinate 7,852,942 of NC_138905.1, forward strand.
GGGGATGAAGAGATTGAGAGAAGGACTGCTGAGAAGGACTTGGGGGTGTTGGTGGATGAAAAGGAGGACATGACCTGGCAACGTGCACTTGCAGCCCAGAAAGCCAACAACATCCTGGGCTGCATCCCCAGCAGCGTGGCCAGCAGGGCGAGGGAGGGGATTCTGCCCTCTGCTCTGCTCTGGTGAAACCCCACCTGGAGTCCTGTGTCCAGCTCGGGGGTCCTCAGCACAGGAAACACATGGGCCTGTTGGAGCAAGTCCAGAGGAGACCCATGAAGATGATCAGAGGGCTGGAGAACCTCTGCTGTGAGGACAGGCTGGGAGAGTTGGGGTTGTTCAGCCTGGAGAAGAGAAGGCTCTGGGGAGACCTTACAGTCCCTTCCAGTACCTGAGGGGGCTTATAACAAAGACAGAGGGGGTGTTTTACCAGGGTCTGTAGAGACAGGAGAAGGGGCAATGGTTTTAAACTGAACAAAGGTAGGGGTTAGATTGGACATAAGGAAGAAGCCTTTTACTGTGGAAGCAGTGAGACATGGGCCCAGGTTGCCCAGAGAAGCTGTGGCTGCCCCATCCCTGGAGGTGTCTGAGGCCAGGCTGGATGGGGCTTTGAGCAACCTGGGCTGGTGGGAGGTGTCCCTGCCCATGGCAGGGGGTCGGACTAGGTGTTCTAATGGCCCCTTCCAACCCAAACCCTTCTGTGGTGCTATGATTTTTTTGCTCTTTCAATATTCCCCGATGTCGCGGGACTGAGCTGACTCACACCATGTCACAGGGATGCAAGATGTGTGATCTGTGCCAGCCTGTGCAGGCACCGAAGTGTAAGGGAAACTCTCGCTAGACTTTTTACCAGCAATTTACCCCGAGCGCTCCTTATATAAAGCAGAAAAGGTGTGGCGAGCCGCTCTGTCACTTCACTGGCTCCTTGTAATTGATGGAAGATTACCAGGAACATGTTTTTGCAGGAAATATTTTCTAAGGCTAAACAACATTTGATGAGGGTGTGATAATAAATTACGAGGCATCTATCTTTGCAGCTACTCCAAATTATGAGTATTGGTTTGTCCTTCCTATGTGTTGTTTCCATAGAAGCAGAGCTTAACCTTTTAAGTGCAGATTATAAAGGCACATAATTCAATTAAAATTAGACTTCAAGCATATCAGCACTTAATACTCAAGAGTTATCGAGCAATTGGATATAGATGTCGTTGTGATTGGCAGGCAACATGGTTTCTGTTTGAGCCAGCTGGAAAAACAATATCGCAGTGGTAACTTTTAGGGTTTTCCATACATTTCCCTATGTAGTCCACTAATTGCTAGGTAATTCCTCAGAAATACGGGAATCCAGCACAGAACACAGGAACACACATGCAATTAAAGTTATTTATTGTAGGTTTTCTTTTCTGAACTGACAAAGAGGGTTTCCCAGAGATCGATAACACGACACAATGTTATACACCATTTCACAACTAGTCCCTTGTCGCTTTATTAAGAACATAGTAATTTAAAAATATCTAAATATTTACATATTAATAAAACATATATACAGAAGATTGAGACATTTTTACCTAAATATGGAATGATTATTTTTTTTTCTTCTCTCTAATAAACCCTATAAAAAGATTTCTGAAGAAAGTCTGAACAGTAGTCACAGTAAGTAAACACAAATGCAATCTTCCAAATTTACAAAACGCTGATTCTGTTGCTGAGGGGCTACGACACGGACACGACGGACCGGCGTCCCCTGCGCGATGCAGGCAACTCCAAGCCACGAAGGAAGGAAAGACTCAAATTTTAAGGTTTGCAGTGCACATTCGATCTATTCCACAGTTTCAGAGAGAACATGGTCATTCCTAAAAGTCCACGGTAGGTGGGTGGGGAAGGGCTGGGAGCCTGGGTTCTCAGGTGCCAAGAGAACAAACTGCTCCCATCGGCTTCAGTGTTATTTGTGGGCATTCAGCAACATCTGAGAAACAGGCTTTGGGATTGTTAAAAGAGATTAAATATTTCGAAAACCATCCCACTCTATAATAGCACTTCTGTTGAGACACTCAAAGGCCAAATAGTTTCCAAAGAAAAAGAGATGCACCTAAAATATACACAGGGGAAGGAAACACAATGGTAAAGGCTCTAGCAAGCTCTCCCTCCAATTGCAGGAAACACGCTCAAACTGCATGGTGATCGATAGATGTTGCAGGTAAGACCTTCTAGACTTTTTCCCGACATTTTTAAAGTGAATTTAGTGCTGATGAAAGGTGCAGAAGTGAAGGTTTGCATGGAGGGCCGTGTATGATTTTACCTTAGCCCTGACCTGAAAGGACCAACCCTTTCAGCATTAAAGAGGGTAGTGCAATTTCTTGATCGATTCACTCATCTTAACTGCTGAGATATCAATGCAGTGCCAGTCAAAAGGTGACTTTTTTTTTTTTCTTTTAAATAGGTGAATATTGTCGCCAAAGGCAGTGGTTGAAAAATCACAGTGTGCAGACCCTCTTCCTGGAAATCAGCAAACTAATACATTTTGAGATAGAGGTGGTAGGGCAAGCTTGGGGGGGGGGGGAAGCAAGGGGAGAATGACTACCTCCGGCAATCTGCACTGCAAAGATGCTCGAGAGCCATCCCACTAGGACCACGTAGGGGAAATTGTTTGAGGAATAGCTTCTCCTTGCTATAATTAGGAAACCGGACACTGCTGGGAGGAATCCTGCTTTATTTCCTGCTAAATCCAGCGAGGACTTTTTAATCACAGCTGCGTACGGCTGGTCATTGGTGCCACAGCAGCCAGGAAAGGAAAAGTGGGTCTGCAGAAGCGAAGAGCTCTGCCGAGTCAAATGCTCATCGAGCCCCTGGGGTTTGTGATGGAGAGAGATGCCACCCTGGTCCCCAGGGACGGGAAGAGTCACCCGGCTCTGTATTCACCTCTACGTGGCTTAAGACAAAACACTGCTGGCAAGCATACAATCACATGGAAAAATACAACCGTGGAGGAAAAACAAAGGCAAGAGACTGCCTTCAGAGTGGATACCCCGTTAATTAAATAATGCATTGGATACGGAGGGAAATCATCTTTAATTAAGATGAAGAACAGTGAAGCAATCTGGTGGTTTCGTTATTTGAGGTTACATGGAAAATGCATGACACAACACAAACTTGAAGGGAAAATGGTATGGACGTCCGCGCCTTGCAGTACACTGAAGTTCTCGCGCCGATCTTGTGGGAACATTATTCAAAGGAGAGGATGTTTCTATCCACTAAAAACACTGATGCAGGATGTGAAATTTAAGCTGAAAAATCTGGGTTCGCGTCTATCAGATGATCTGTTGTGGTGTCGAAAAGGCTACCTGAAGGAAGAAAGAGTTTGAAGAAATCAGTTAAAAATACAAAAATTTAAGAAAAAAAAAAATATGGAAATTACATATTTGAGGTCTAACTTTAATTTGTGATGGGGCTGAACTGCTGGTGTGCACGCAGGCAGCGGCTGCTGAATCCCTTTTAGAGTAGAGCTCAATCGTCTAAAGAAAGGCAAAATAAATAGATTTTTTTGAATACAGAATTTGCCAGCAAAGTTTTTCACACAACATATAGCGCACCCCACTTCAGATGGAAAGCGCTGTATTAGACTTCGGCACAAACTGCACTGCGATGCTCACTCCTTTGAAGTTATGGTTCTGAAGAAGGGAAAAAAGCACCACTTGAATTTTAAACTTAGAGTATGTACTTTGGGATCTTCTTTGGAAAAAAACCCACCACTCCACAGCAGTCTAAATGCATGTGGTAGAATATATATATATATAAAAAAAGGTGCACGGTATGATTATATCCCATCTTTTTTAAAGCACTTTAAGAATGTGCTTTTTCTAAACAGAACAATGAAAGATGGACAGAAGAATTACAACAAGAGCGCTAAGAACACAGGGCAAATAGGAGACAGACATCAATCAGCCTGAGAGGCAAATACAACCCAATGAAAAGGGAAAACTCATACAATCATGCACTGAAAGGATAAAGATTTATATTACAATAAAGGATTTATATTTAAGGTTTCGAAAAGGTTTTTTTTTTTTTTTTGAAGTTTCGGTTTCTTGATATTGTATTTCAAGAGAAAAGGATACAACCTATATAGAATTGGATCGTTGCTGTTTTCTTATCATCGGTTTCTTTACCAAGAGATTGCTCTCATCTTTTCACAAAGCTGTATCACCCTTGGACCTGAGGATTGGGATGTCAGTGTTTCAGCTTCTTTTAGGGATATCAAAATTCTTTCTCTTCTTGAAATTAACCCAAGTGTGGAGAAACTATACAAACTCTCAGCACAGCTGTGGTCCAAAGCACAGGTATAAGGAGGGCTCCCCCATGGTCCGGGGCTACATATATCTTTCAAATGCAATTTTGAAGCTGAGGATTCAAGAAAAGGGTGTTACAGCTGCCTTACTTTTGTATCCACATGCAGAACTTAGGGGTTATGCTTTCCTTTTGTGTTTTTTGTTTTTTAAATACAAAATCCAGATGCTTCGTGTAAACTGTAGACCAAAATAAGATGAGCCTTTTCACAATACCAACTTATACAAAGACTCTAATCTTCATCCTGATAAAGATCTGTCTCACACCTTCCAGGTTCCTGTATCACCGAGAAACTAGTCAGTCTTTCCACTTAGTCCACCGTAATTACCCCTGGAGCTGTCTGATCTGTCTCGGCTCACGTCTGGACACAGCCTTCAGCTTTTGGTAGGTACAAAAGCTGAAACTGTGGAAGACCTGAGCTTTGACAACGTTTGCTAGAGACAATTCTTCTAGTATTTTCTTGAGATGTATCTGTCAATGCGCCAAAGTTCCCAGCAAGTTTAACTGCCACAGTTCTTCCAATTTACGTTAAACACCCTTCAATCAACAGCTTTTAAAGCAAAGGCCCTCTCAGCATTGAGGGTGATTTTAAAACAGGAGCATGATTTCTGCTCAGAAGTGCTAAAATATAATTGGCCAAAAATGTCTTCCTTAGTTTTATGAGGACGTACCAGATCCATTTTTCTACAAGGCTTTTGAGTTCCAGAAGAGGATTTTGAAAACAAAACACCCCCTGCTCTCCTCAAAGCCCAGGACTTTGATAATTGTGGGCACAGAGGGAGCAGGTTCAAACCCGGCTGTGGGCACCTGAACCAATTAACTGTACTCAGAGCACCGTCCTGCTGGCAAACAAAGGAGAGACACCTCCAAACACCACCTTCACTGATCCAACCTTCTCTCTGGAAACAGCTCTCTTCCCACCAAGGATGAAGAGAGCTAAGAGCAACTTCTAACTGAGGTGGCTCAAATGAAGTGTCAGCCATAGGCTGTGATCTGAAAACAGGTAGGTTGAGGTGTTTCAGCGTCAGCAGTCCATATATACCCAGACATTGTTCATAATGTTGCCAGTGTCACAGGCAGGGTTCACTGAGCAGGAAAGACAGATTAAAGGAATCTGAGTTTTCTCTTTTTTTTGCACCAACACTTACCATTGATTCAAGTCATTCACTCCGGGCACTTTTGCATCACAAGTTTGTTCAATTCTTGAAGACCAAGAGAGCAACCACCTTTCATAAACAGCTTCCGTACCCTACCTTTTCTCCCCCTCCAGTCTCCTGCAAAACCCCCCTCAAGCAATCTAGTTTGGTCTGGTTTTATTCTACCAACACCCCAGATTAACCACTGATGATAGAATCATTTAGGTTGGAAAAGACCCTTAAGAAGATCAAGTCCAACTCTAAACCTTACACTGCCAAGTCTACCACGAAACCAGGTCCCTAAGTGCCACAGCTACACATCTTTTAAATACCTCCAGGGATGGCGACTCAACCACTTCCCTGGGCAGCCTGTTCCAATGCTTCACAATCCTTTTGGTGAAGAAATTTTTCCTGATATCCAATCTAAGCCTTCCCTGGCACAACTTGAGGCCGTGATTTATCTGATAGTAGCTGTCATCTGCAACCGAGGCTGACTGCGCCAGGCACTGTACAAACACACAGTCAGAGAGACTCTTCCCCAAAGATGTTTCAAGCTAAACAGAGAAGACAGCTGAATAAATTGCATGAAGGGTCTTCTTTAAAGAATCTGTCAGTAAGTCCCCTTTATAAAACCAGCTGTACTAAAGAGAGGGAAAGACCTCTGTAAAAGTTATATTCCACCTCTTTTGCTACACTCCTTGATAGAAAGCATCTGTATTTTGGCTCTCTGTTATAATTACTGTCATTATACTGTCTGTATATCACTTTAAATCATTTGCTTCTAAGAACAGTATGATATTACATGGATACGTACTATAAAGAGGCACTCACACACATATAATAACGGGTGTGAGTCAAATGCTTGGCTTACAGCCTGTGAGCATCACCTCCCCCACCAATGCAAATTGCAGTGTGGTTTATTTAGGCGTTCTTCCACAGATAGTACGGAGAGGTATACATCGCAAAGGAAACATTTCAGCTCAAAAACTGCATGCATGGATGCTCAAAGGTGTACAAGCAAGCAGAGTGCAACCGTGATCCACAGTGGAGGGGAAAGGGAGTCATCTTCTCTACCGCAACTATCACAGCGCGCTCATTTCCATCAATGATGTAGGACGCAAGTAGTAACTACAGAAACTGTGCTCAAAGAAAAGCACAGCAATCTGATAATTCTGCTCCTTAATACGATTACCAGAGCAATGACAAGATAACACTACGTCACATTAGCAACCTTTATGAGGGTCCTCTTGCAACAGAATTGCTTCCCTCCCCGATAAAAGAAGTGAACAGGATGTCACTTGGAAGAGACCTTTCAAACCAGAGCTTCCTGCATCTATTATCACAGTCGTACCCTGAAATATTCAGTGGCTGGCCAAGAAAGCAGCACGGCGGCTCACAGTCAGCGCGTGCTCCCAGCCCCCATTGGGTCCATGCCAGAGCAAGACTATAGCTGCTTGTCCTCCCAACTGCTTCCCTGGTCCTATTCCTTAGTAACTGCACGTGCTCCGACAGTGGGATTTCAACCGACAGTGCTCCACGGCTGGCAGCTGCTGCTCCTGCACACAGCAGCAGTGTGTGAGAGCTCCTTCTCCAGCCCTTACACAAGAGAGATTAGGAAGCCCTTGCACAAGAGACAGATGCTGCGATGGGACTAGTACTCTTCCAACCACCCCATAGCTCCAGGTACTGTGCCAGCAACCCAGTCCTGTCCTCTTCACAGCAATAGCATTGCTGATCTCCAACCACCTTTTGTTGTTACACCTTAGGAATATGATAAAAATGCACCGTAATCCTATTTGTCTGCTCAAGATCTTCCCTGCTTTTTCTTTGGCTTTGGGGATAACAGGCAGCACCTTGGTGAAATGACAAGGAAATGACCCTTCAATGCAGGGAAATAATCATCCCCCCAGACTCTGGCCCCACTGGATTTTCAGAGGACGGCAGCTCAGTTCCGGTAATCAGGGAACCCATTGATGGACTGGCTCTAAATGAGGGGGTGCTTCAAACTTTAGTCTCAACCTGTCTTGATTTCAACACCACATGCAACAGCGTGCAAAAAATCTTACTCCTCAGCCCACACCGCTGCATACCTACGCTGCTGTTTAGCAACTGTCAGGCTTTTAAGGCAGGGTGGCTGCACTTCATGAAACAGTAAAACACTTAAATAGCATATAAATGTTTTTGCAATCCTTCTGTGAACCCAGGATATTATTGCTAATACCTTGGACAACTGAACAGATGCTACAATACAAATTATTGTGTCTGTCCCTACCAATAACTCTGTTAAGAATTCAAAAAACTCCCAGAAACATCAGGGATGAGCGCAAGTCCCTATGTGCCATAAGAAAGGTAACTTACCGCCCTTATTAGCTTAGCTGCTACCATGAACCTTATGGTTTTACGAATATGAAACAGAGGGGGAAATTGTAAGATTCTGATGCATTTGTTTTTTATTACAGGCCATTCAAAACTTAAGATAGCTGGGTTCTGTGTGCAATTACCCGACTGTATATAGCACACAAGGATTATTGAAATATGCTTCTCTACCATAAATAAACAAATACACACATTGGAAGCGGATAAAAATTTTAATGTATTTTACCTGTTTGTAGTAGAGAAATGTCCGGCTTCTCATCACAGTCAGTTGCCTCTGCTGATTACAAATATAAACAAGAAATCTCATTATTTTACTGAATATGGGAATACGATAAAAAAGCTACACACCGTATAGTGATTTTGCATTTTCTATCTACTTTCCCCAGCTGCAATTTGCTATTGCTCAGTTAAAAACTCACTGCTTGGAGGAAAAGGTCATATAATAAAAATGCAAACTTAGAAGAGGGAGTAGGGTATTAAGAAGCAGTTGCGCCAGCAATGGGATGGAGAAACACTTGCTCTTTTTAAGGTTTCAGGATACGCAGATGATAAAAGGAGTTGCAATCATTTGATAAAATCACATAAGAAAAGTCCCCAGCGGTCCTTGGAGGAAGAGCCTCTCAGGCTGGTACTCCACCCTCTGACAACTGCCATCATCCAACGCCTACTGGGGAAGAATGAATCCCCCCATTTCTGCACCCAAACTTCTTGTAACCACAGGCAAGCTCATTTTGCGGAGAACAGATTTACTAGGGCAAAATGTCTTCAAAGATGCAGGTGGGCACCCGGTGTAACTACAAAAGCACGTAACCGCTCAGGTACACAGGCAATTACAGTGTATGTCTACACACGTGCTTTCAACCCACCGCTTATGCAAGATCATTTGACTTAATCTAGCCCACGGTGAAGGAAGGCTGAAAGCCTAATTTGTTCATCTCGTAATTGCCACAGGCCAAGGGTATGCATAAAGATAGTTAATTTGGCTCAGCAGATGTGCAGTGACTTGTTAAGACTGTAGTAGCCTGGAGTGCGTATGTGAACCCCGAGTCAGTTAGAGGCATGTAACCGGAAATCGGTGCCTAACCTACACGAGTCCTGTTCAAAATCCTATTGCCTTTGTCCTTTGGCACTTCAGCATGATGTTTAAGGCCTTTAAAACACAATGGGATCTTTCAGAGCGCTTAAGCAAACAAGGTGTGGTCCTGAAGGACCAGCCCATTACATTGTACATGGTCAGTGTGGTGAATATACGTCTACTCACATCCACTCATTGCACGATATCCACAGGTATCAAATCTGACCAAGGCTACAGATGCACGGAGCAACTTAGTTGAGCTCCCACTTGAAACTAAGCTAACTGTCCTGGTCATCTTTATCGTAGCTCTATTCAAGAGGATGTTGAGTCGCTGACTTTATGAAGATATCCTAAGAAGAACTAACCCAGCTGCTGCTCTATATTAGCTTCCTTCCTCCAGCAACCCCTGGCTATCCGTCCATGGACCAAGAGGTTGCTCTCTCTCCCTCCCGTGCATGGATTGCAGATTAGTTTTTAGCTATATGCTCTCTACTCATTTCTGCACAATTAATTGAACTAAAGAAAACAGAAACAAACAAAAAACCCTAGCACTAAGCAGCTTTCCTCCCATGGAAGGTTTAAATGAAGGGCCCTGGCAAGTACACAGCATGGACCTGCAGGTGACTCTGTGCCTTGCACACAGGAAGGAACGGGTAGCTCAATGAATGGGAAGAGGTTACTTAGGCTGGTCTGAATCTGGACTGGCTCCCAGCGACGGAAGAACTGGACTCGCAAGGGAGGAGAGAGTACGGTGAAACAAGCAGCTGAGAAACAGCCAGCAGGACATACACGGCTTAAAACACGAGGAGTGACAGTCTGAGGCCAACTTCTAGCTGTGTTATGAAGAACCACCTGCACCAGGTGGCATGGCTACTCAGCATACAAGAGATGAAGCTGTAACTGGCCCCTTGGGTAGAAGGGACCCGAGCTATGAAAATAGGGAAAGCCAGATGTGAGAGCTGGCAACAGGTTGGAAAGTCTTCCCTCTATCAATACCACGGTTGGTGCCAACTAGTCTGTCCACCCAAGCGATAGGTTCTCTGGAAAGCTCAGCAGCAACTCTTGAAGTAGCTCTAGAGATGCAGTTACCTTTCTGCCTAACTGCTCTTCTTACACCTGGCTAAAACTGAACTCAGAGGAAGGCAGTACTACAGAAAGAAACAAATGCAAGCTAGGAATTACCTCGCTTTCAGAACATAAGGACTTGAGGCTCCAACTTTGCAGAACTAGCTTTGTTGGTAAAGAAGTTACCTGACCATTTTAATTGGGCACAAGACCGATAGATGAGGTCCAGTTCTCCACCAATCATTCCAGTCCTGTTCCTCATGCTGGCACAAACGTTTATACGGTCACCAAGATCAAATCTAGTTAAAAACTGACAACATTGCCACATGAATGCTTGTGCCAGTGCCAGAAAGGGAGTGGGAGCACAGCAGATGCCCGGAGAGCCTACTCACTCTTCTCAATAGCTGCCTGAATTTGTTTTATGAAACTGGATGTGTAACTGCAGCTCCAGGTAAAGTATGACACAAAGGCATGACAAACACCTCGACCTCCTAACATGGATGTAAACCACCAGCTTCTCACATATCTTTCCAAGCAGGAAAGAAGGTTTGCCTTCGACAACCGCACCCAGAGACTGCCAGCCAAACTTTTACTTCTCTCGAGCCAGCTTGCAAGACAAGGCAAGCAGGAATAGATCCTACTGTGGGAATTCGGAGACTCTTTTCTGTCCTTTGCTTAGACAGAGCTCAGTAGCTCTTGCAAAACAATCCTGGTAGTCATTTTCTTAGAGTGTCCGCGTCCCTCCCCTCGCCAAAAATAATTGTTTAGCTTCTGATGTACATGTTTGTCTGCTAAGTGTACACCTGATGTTTTGCTCCTTGGACAGAAGTACATGTATGCTCAGGGCTGGAAAGATGAACGCAGCAGTTACTCGTTTTAATATTGCTATCTTTATCTAAGATACTGGCACTGACACAAAAGCACTGTACCACATGTTGAACTCGCATCCTACATCCTTCCTGGCCCTGTGTGTACTGCTAAGCAAAAAATGAACCTGATCTCTCGCAACATGTAGATATTTTATCAAAAACACAAACCAGGGAAATCAGAAGGATGAAGAGAAATAGCAAAAAAAACCTCAGAGGAGACAATGGAACCAGCAGCTTGAACAAGTACGTGGGAGAAAAGGCATGTTTCCAGAAAAAAGGTAAGCATTTTTTCTTCCTTCATTCTGTTTTACATTGTAACAAGGTGACATTAACTTTAAACAACTCAAGGATGAAACATCACAGCACATAATTTATTTCAATTAATCCTGCCTGAAAAATTCCAGCATGTTTTCTAACATCGCTGTATTTTCCTTTATGGAGTAGGGCGGTCAAAAGCTTCCAAGTTATGCACAAGGTAATCACTTTGCATGAGCAGCTCTTACCCTGCATACTTCAGGAGTATTACTCATACAGTATCAGCTTTCCCGTCCATGCAATGGACAGCTGCTACAGAATAATGGCTTACAGCATCTTCAAAACATAAAAAGGGAGGAAGAACCTACTGTGAGAGATGTGTGGCCCCTGACCTACTGCTTATTAGTGGATGGAGAGTTTAGTAATCAAAAGGCTTGGATACTACGGCTGGCACAGAGGTGACATGAACAGCGAATCCGTTCCTTCTGGTTTTACCCATTTTAAGATCTCTGTGCTAATGGTCGGCTGTCTCCCTCCGCGCTGCCACTGGCAAGGCCACCAGCTACCTCCCCATATTCTCTTTTGTAGGGTGAAAAGACCACGCTGTGGGAAACCCGCCACTATAAATTAAAAGGCAATTTGTATTGTAATTCATGCTGCTTTAAGAGAGGGAACCTATGCCCATGCTTTTTCCTTTAACTTCTTCCCTTCCAGGGCCACTTTGCATCCCATCCAGCAGCCAAGAAGGTTCAGCTTCTCTGCTGGGAGAAGACAGATCTGGCACCACGAAGCCGTGCCCCACCACGCTGTGCTGTTGGCATGAAATGGGACCAGTAGTCAAGGCTGAAGAATATTATCATACTCTTTAATTTTAATTATAACATCTGTTTGTAACATTAACCTCACAGTCTCTTCTCCCCTTTGTGACAGCCAACTTGTGAAATTTTGAAAAGACTGAACAAGGCCAATAAAAATTTAATGGCAGTGACAGCTTTATTCTCAGATCTAACAAATAAAAAAAACCCTACCCAACTCTCAGATCTCAGGCAATAATCTAAAAGAACTAAGCAAAAGCCAAAGCAAAATAAATAAATTAAAAAAGAATATTTCCAGCTATGAAAAATATTGTCACTGATTCAGAACTTAAATGAATTTTTATTTGACTTAGGATAACAACCTTTCAAAATCTACACAGGAGAACTATTTTCTAGAAAGCAGAATTTTTAAGTGTTTTTTTGATTAGCTTTCCAAGTAGTGAGCTCTTCTGTCCCTAATTCTAGGAGATGAGCCAAACGTGATAAATAAGGTTGAAGCTGGGCAGCCTCTGTGATCCAGTGATCATGATTTCATTCAATTTGGAAACACTCAGGAGAGTACGCCCTACAGAAAGAGGTACACAAAGCAGATCCACCCCACTCATTTGCTAGAATTCTCTGAAATTATTAATATCATTGAAAGCTAGAGCAGGATTTATGTTATCAGACTGAAATAATGTTTCACAGGATAAAGCGGAGAGGGCTGCTCGTGACTGCAGTGTCTTACTGCCTGGTTTGAAATGAAAAGCTAATCAGAAGATGTACTAAATGGCTCAAGGGAAGGTAAGCAGGATGGAAAGCCTGCCCCTCCTCTCTTAAATACTTCTGTTGTTAAAATTTAGCCCAACTAAGCGGTGACTAAAAAGTTGTCTTGCCACAAGACAATTGATCATCTTAAGTTTTTTTTTCCATATAAAGCCCACACATTACGACAAACCAGAAAACAATGCAGATAAATTTGTGCAATCAGGCAGCAGGGAGACACATTGGCTCAGAAAGTCTCAGGTGAATTTAGCTTAACATTGACTCAGATTTGTTCTTTGGGCACCTTAGTCTATACCCACAAACTTAGCTGGCATTTCAATGAGCAAGTGAAGACAAAACTAAAAGAGAATGACCTGAGAGTATGGACACTGAGGACACTCGCTCGGAAGGGCTCAGCCTCTGCTCCACACACAGACTGGAAGAGCTCAAGAGCTCAGCTCTAAGAGTGATGAGTCCCACGTCTCAGAGGCTGCGATTTCTGTAGTTTTCAGATTCTTAAAAGCTAAGTTTTGCAACATGGAGTCCTGGGACACCTTCTCCCCATAGCAGATCAAACCCCTCTCCATGCCTGCCCTCCCCTCCTGTTTTGGTCTCTGTAAGTTACACACAGCTGTAACAATTTTGCTATGGCTTCACAATGAATAGTTAAAACATGCATAGTTCCCACACAACCAGTTTTATATCAGGATAAAGCTGCTGAAGGCTGTGAGACTATGCCAGCAAATATCGCAACATCCTTCCCTCGGTCCTATAGACCTCCTCAGGTGTCTGCTAACAGCCATCATTGGAAACAACATACGGGACTTGATGGCGTCTGACCAGCTTTATGTCCTTCGTATCAGAAGCTCACGGTTGTAACGCACAAGTACTAACTAATCTTATTTCAACAAGATGATGTTACTGCAACCAGCTATCTGCTCTTCCCCCTCTACTGCTATCTACTGCTTTGCTGCCACAAAGGCTGTGGAAACTTCTCGTTTGCTTCAGTGCAAGGTCAGGTTGGGTTAGCTTAAGCCATCAGTGGAGATGGTAGTGGACGGTAAGGTGCAGACGGCCACGGTGGTGTGTTCAGTTGCTCCAAAGAGCACATCTGCCTGTGGTCTCATGTCAGAGAGAAACCAGCGCACTTCACGGAATGGCCAGGAAACTAAATAACACCAAAAAAGAGCCTCTCTAGCAATCCAGTTACCATGTACTTTTTCTTTTTTCCCAGCAAATAAACCTGAGGGACTGCTAAGTACATTGCAGCTCACTACTTATCCACATACCGGTTAACGAGTTACCTTCCCTCTGCATTCAGAGACAGATATTGGAGCCTATCTTATTCAGTCACACTATACTCAGTTTCACTTCTTTTTCTTCATAGTCTTGCTAGCTTAGAGACAATATCCTCTGATTAGATTCTCCCATCCTGAGAAAGGACCAGAGATGGAGGTGGCCCCATATGAAAGGCAAAAGCTGAACATCATTGTCATTTTAATTAATATCCTGCAGAGGCACGAAGAAAAGCAAATAAAAAAGGATGAAAGAAAATAAAAATCAAAACAAAATTAGGTCAATCCTCTTTCCCAAGGGATCTTCTGCAGACAGCCCAAGGACCCTCTGCTCCCCACATCCCGCACTGCACTCTTCACCTTATCAAAGCCTGGCATCCACCGTCCTGTCCTGGCGGGGGGAACAGGCAGCCTTGGAAGGGGCAGAAAGCATTCCTGTTGTACAACACCAGTAATCTGACACTGTCTTTAACAAGATTATTTTGTATGCCTCTCTCCTCCCTCCCCCAATATGCGTAAGAAAACCTTTATAAGGCTAGCGCTGGTTTGCTGCTCTACTCAGGAAAGCTTATGAGACTGAATAATCTCCACTTTCTTTCTCCCCCTGTGTTATTTCTGTCTCTGGGTGTTTCCCATTTTCCTCAGTCCTATACTTTTCCCTCCTGGCGTTACAGAGCTCTGGAGAATTATTTCAGATGCCTGTCCAAGTATGTGTTTCAGGGACACAGCTTTGGACAGAAAACCTTGGCTCTCTGAGACAGGGAGCTGGAGAGGGCATTCCCTGTGGTCTCGCTCACCCCCCTGTAGCCACAGTGACCACCAGCATCCCCTGCGGAGCCATCAGGTTTCCCGTCCTGTCAACCCACGGATGCTAACAGGCACTTCATTGTGGTGAGGGGCAGAAGGGAAGAAGGGAAAAGCCAGGCAGCTAAATATGGTAACAGCGAAGGACCATGTATAAGGATGTTGGCACAAGTGATGTGCCTCAGACAATGGTGTCAGATGCTGTGACGGAGAGATGAGCAAAAAATATGACCACGAGAGAGCCTTAAGAAAATACTAGGATGAGGAAGAGTAATTGAAGCCTTATA
The DNA here is from genome assembly GCF_965231255.1 of Vanellus vanellus. Taxonomy (NCBI): domain Eukaryota; kingdom Metazoa; phylum Chordata; class Aves; order Charadriiformes; family Charadriidae; genus Vanellus; species Vanellus vanellus. The sequence goes on from NC_138905.1 coordinate 7,868,001, forward strand.
TGAAGAAAGCCCCTTGTAGGATAGGAGGCATGAAGATGGGAAGGAGACTACTTAAGGTTTATAAAGTAATTACATGTCTCTTAATCAGTGATATTGCTTTCCCATGAATTCTACCGGGGATTTCGAGACTGCACGTTGATGTACGTCGCTGGAGCTGAGAACTCACCAGCTGCGTGCTGTCAGGGTGAAAGCTTAGCGCTGAGCCTTCTCCGCAGGCTGGTCCCAGCCCCAAGCATGCAGGTTATCCCAGCCCAAGTTGAGCAGCTTTGCTGGAAAACTCTACCAACACTACCTGTTACTGCTGGCAAGCTCCCTTCTGTGTATTGCAGAACCTTGCTGGCACAACCAGGGTGGGTGGGGTGTTGTGTTTTTTTTTTTTCCTACAATGATGCTGATTCTTTCACACAGAATGTGAGAAAACTCATCTATCCTTCCAGACACATATAGTTTAGAGGAAAAGGTCATTCGGGTTATGTCTTAACAGTACAGTGAGTGGCTTGTCAGACCAAATAACACAGAATTAAAAAACTTCTACCTTCAACCCTGGATGGATCAGCTAGTTTAGGACTCAGATTTCATCAAACACTGGGAAGAAGAGTTTTTCCATGGGTGCTCATGGAAAGATGTTAGAGACAACATTTGAGAAAGACTCAAATGAGCAAAAATTTAGCAAAGACAGCTCCTACACTTGCTACCATACCAAACGTACAGAAACACTGTACTTTACATAGAAACCTGCTAAAATCTCAGAGGTCTAACTTTCATAGCGTGAACATGTACAACTCCACAGTTAACAAGAAAAACACTTTGTGGATACAAAGGCTCTAAGCTTTTAGTATGACACTCTCGTGTTGTTCCTTATATTTTTATACATACCTGAGCCTCTTTTTAATCGTCTTCTTGCAAGTTTAATTTGATCCTGAAGAATCTGGACCCAGTCCCTAGGACCAGGAAGTTTATCCACATGGTTAGCAGTGCAGTATTTTTCTGTAAATACTGAAATAAAAAGATATCATCTTTTTGAAATGTGCCACCAGAATGGAGAAAAGGAGACTGGAGAGGATTATAAACAAAATATATCAAATTAACCACTTATAAAAATACATTTAAATGGCCAAATCTAGGATTGCAAGAACAGAGTCTAATTCAGTGTTTCACAAGTTTATCATTCAGAAGTCATTTGTGTGTATCCCATTGTTGGCATAGTAATACCATGGTTACTACTTATAAAAGCCTATCCCAGAGAAATGGTCTACACCTGACGTCTTCCATTCATGAATTTCACATAAAAACATCACAGAAAAATACTAGTGTACTTTGAACTGAGTCTCCAGATGTGGCAGGCACTTTTAAATGCTGCCTTCCATATGGTACAAGCAGAGAGCTGAAAATCAGGTCATTTGGTGGCTTCTTGGTCAGGTTCCTAAGGCTGCAGGCAAACCGATGAAAGACAGAAGTCCTACCACTGCAGAAATCTCTACAGTTCTCATACTGCCGAACTAGATGGAACAGAATTTTTATAAAGATACTAAAAAAAAAAAAGAAGCTATTATTGAGAAAAGAGGAGTAGCCAGCAGGTCCAATTTTATATTTTGACATATGTTGACATAGAGGGTCAACATTATCTTTAATTCCATATTTACAGCAAACCTAGCAATGTTATACCAAAAATACAAAATTATAAATGGAGTAAAACTAATGCAATTGATTTTCATCACACAACTGAGAGGTGTGCAAAAAATAAATGAGAGCAGAAATAGAAAAAATATTATTACTGTTAGTCTTGCTATTGTAGTCTTGGTCAGAGGTCTCAGAGCCCAGTGTCCAATTATGACCCTCAAACAAAGAAAGAAAACTCGTCCCAGCTCAAGGACTTTGTAATCCTTGAGAATAAATGTCACACAAATGGGATGGGGAAGCATGCAACAAAATAATGACAATTTCAGTATTTTTACACACACGTTTGAAACAGCATTAGCTGGTAAGTATAAAGGGACCGAAAGTAATCACACCCACCAAACTCCTTCCATGTTAACAACTTCACAAAACCATTGCATGAAAGGCATTAGCAATACTTTCGTCTGCAGTCTGATCAGCAAGGACATCAGACCAACTCTAAGGGCTTCCCAGAGAAGACAATAAAGCCCCACGCATTGTCCAATTTGCAAAAACTATGGTCTCTCTGAAGGTAGAAATAATCTTTCCCTTCTGAATCCATACGGTACCTGAAACAATGGGAACCTACCTAATCAATAACTTAAGACTCCTGCTTACTTCAAACACGAAACTGCAGTTCCTGCTTGTGACCAAGGCCCAGGGACAATCTGCGACACCAGGCTGTGCTGAGGCCACCCACCACAGATGCCACTTTGGGAACTGCAACTACTGTCCACTGTTTCCTGCACAGGAATCCAGAGTCCGTCAGCCTTTGAAAGCCAATATGTTAACTTGCTTCTCTTTTCCAACTTGTTCTGCTCTTGAATTAAAGTCAAAATAGCTTTGATTGCTCAATATATGGTTAGGGAAACACCAACATGGGAAAAAAGAATGGGAAGGAGGCAGAAGTGCGACTCCCCCTTTCTAGTCCACCTGAGCTGTACAATGCTACCAAGCTCCAGTATCATAGAATCACCCTTGTTCAGTTCAAAACCATTGCCCCTTGTCCTGTCACTACAGGCCCTGGTAAAAAGTCTGCCCCCATATTTCTTATAAGCCCCAACTAAGTACTGAAAGGCCACAATAAGGTCTCCCTGGAGCCTTCTCTTCTCCAGGCTGAACAACCCCAACTCTGTCAGCCTGTCCTCACAGCAGAGGTGCTCCAGCCCTCTGATCATCTTTGTGGCCTTCTCTGGACTCGCTCCAACAGGTCCATGTCTCTCCCATGCTGAAGACTCCAGAGCTGGACACAGTACTTCCAGGTGGGGCCTCACCGGAGTGGAGTAGAGGGGCGGAATCATGTCCCTCGCCCTGCTGGCCACGCTGCTTGTGATGCAGCCCAGGATACAATTGGACTTCTGGGCTGTGAGCACACATTGCTGGCTCACCTCCAATTTTTCACCCACCAGCATTCCCAAGTCCTTCGTGGCAGGGCTGCTCTCAACCCATTCATCCCCCAGTCTGCATTGATGCTGAGGATTGCCCTGACGCAGGTGCAGGACCTTGCATTTGGCCTTGTTGAACCTCATGAGGTTGGCATGGGCCCACTCCCCAAGCCTGTTAAGGTCCCTCTGGATGGCATCCCTCCCCTCCAGCAAATCAACTGCGCCTCGCAGCTTGGTGTCATCCACAAGCTTGTTGAGGGTGCACTTGATCCCACTATGTTATTGATGAAGATATTAAATAGTATTGGTCCCAGTATAAACCCCTGAAGAACGCTTCACATATGTATCTGATCACAGCTCATTGACTCCTGCAGGGAAGGATTCACTGGCTGGATTTCTAGTCCATGGCATAAAGGAAAAATAACTGCTTCTGATTTATTTTTTATTTTTCATCTTTTTCCCCCAGTTCTGAGTGAAAGATTGATGAGACTCACAAGGGAAACTGATTGCCCAGGAGAAACACTGCAACTGATTCAACAAGTGCCATTGAATACCCAAAGTCAAAAGAGACAATTTCTCCCCCAGCTAATCATCCTGTTGCAGAAGCGTTAAATTACTTGTAAGGAAGGCAGTTAAAATGTTTTCAGACAGGAAGAGCAATTTTCAAGCAAACAGTCCCTCCTTTAAGTTCTCTGCCCGTTTTTGTCATGAATGTAGTTTTTCTCCACTTTTGTATCTCTGTCATGGAAAAGGACCAAAAGTGCCACTAAAGGATATATGGGCACGTGGTAGAGGAATGTCCTAATGATAATAATGCAAACAACATGATGTTGTTCTTGTGGAGATTTCATACTGGCTCAGTTATTTCTTGGAATAAATGGAAGCACAGTGTCCGATAGCCCAGCTCTTTGGAGGGAAGAAGGGTGCTATAGGAGCCAGGCTGAGTAAAGATCCATTAGACATCAGTCCTTGCCATCTTATTCCATCCCAGCTTTTAGGGACGGGCTCCCCTATTGGGGATCAGGCACTAATATTTGGGCAATACTGTAAATGCCAATAAAGATCACTGTTATTACAGTGGTACCTAGTTGTACCATCACAGATGAAATTTATCTATTGGAACTACAACTCCCCCCTCTCTTCTTCCAAATTCAAGGCAAGAGGTTAAAGCAAGCCTCAGAATTTGCTCCAGTAATACAAGCTTAGCTACCGAGAAACAATGCTCTCTGCAGTAGGTAATGATTGTTATTTTAATAGCGCTGCTGCATCTACTGAAAAACATTTCTTTTACCACAGTGCTGCTCAAATTAGAGTTGTTTTTTTTTTAAAAAGTAAATTTTTAACTTCTTTTTTCTTCCATTTATTTATTAAAGCTTTTAAGGAAGAACGAGATACAGATGGAGTGATTTCAACTCTGGATTTTTGCAGATTATTGAGCTCAAGAAAAGCAGGTATAAAAAAAGTGTTTGTGACTGAAACTTAATTATAAGTGTAACTGTAAAAAAGTCTGCCAGAAACTCTGTAACATATATTGGGACTATGACAAAGCCACAACATATACTTTATTGCAGAATTGTACAGATTGAAAGGGTCCTCTGGAGGGCTCAATGTCCAGCCTGCTGCTCAAAGCATGGCCAACTAGATCATGATGCTCTGGACTGCGACCAGTCAAGTTTTGAATATTTCCAGGGATGGAGATCTTGCAGCCCCTCTGAGCCCCTATTCCACTGTTCGACACCCTTATGTTGAAAAAGCTTTTCCTTATATCACGTTGAAATTTTCCAGGTGTCCAATGCCTCTTGTGCCTCTGAGAAGAGTCTGACTCCATGTTGTCTACACCATCCCATTAGGTAGTTGTGGACAACAATAAAGTGTCTCCTGAATCTTCTTCTCTCCAGTTCTCTCAGCCTCTCCTCACGTGTCACTTCATATACATACTTCATCACTTAACCTGCTTTGGTACCATACGTCTTGGTGGCCCTCCACTGGACTCAAGCCAGTATGTCAATGTCTTTCTTGTATGGGAAAGAGGGGCCAAAAGTGGACACAGACATGGTTGTAAAAGGTTCCCCTGTCTCCTTTTGCTGCCAATGTACTTATAGAAGCTCTTTGCATTGCCTTATGTCTCCTGGGTTAGCAATCTGTACCTCAGGACGAGTCGCAGCCTCTAAAATAAGCCCTACCTTGCAACACAGCCTGTCTTTTGGTAACTTGGGTATTTTCCCTACTATATCAGATTTCAAAATAATAGAATCCTGTTCAGAATCTCTGGCCCAATACTAGTTCTTTATACGTTGCGATAACTGAGTGTGAAGGTACATGTGTTCTTCTGGAAGCTAGAAAGCAGTGATCACTAAGAAAAACCACCCAGCACAGGATTCTCACATTGACTGAGAAATTTGCTCCCACAAGAGAAGTACCACCACAGTTCTTATGAGCACCAAACTCATCTCAGTCCCAGCATTATCTTCCTCCATCTCTACCCAATCCAGCCACCAACTACTAAAGTATTTACAGAACAGACACAGTCAGATGCAGTGCAAGCCTCAGAATTTTGATTGAAGAGGATCAGTTATGCTGTCATTATGTTTTCAAGATTTCTTTGCATCTCTGATATCCGGAAAAAAAATAATTATCTTACACGAACGTTGAGATTCTAACCTTAGAGACTGACTTCAGAAACCAAGATCATTGGCTTAAAATTAACACAAGCTGTCCCCGTAGAAGCTATTTTTAACAAGTGAATGAAAGGGAATAAAAAAAAGACTGCATATTTTAATAGACCTAACATACGTCAGAAATTCTAATCCCCTTGCACTCTCCTTAGCTGGGAATATGTTCTAATTACACATATGAAAGAAACCAAAAAAACATACCTTTTATTGCACCCACAATATTTTGGTCTAGTCCTTTCCGGTTGTCGTTGAGCCCTCTTTTCCTTTTGCCGTTTGGTAAAGAGTTAGCCAAAGTCTTGTCATCAAAAAATGCACAGACCAGCTTCCTAAAGAGCAGACTTCCTGAGCGAGTATAGTTTGATAATATAGAGTCCAGCTGAGATTTCGGCATGAAGACGTCAAAGCCTTCTGCAAGTTGCACTTCTGGCTACCGAAAGAACACAAATGTTTTAATTAAAAAAGCATTCAAATACATTACTTTACTTCAATCATGCATCTGATGAGACTTTACAATCACTTAATCAAACCATGAATCTTTTCCAAGCTATTCACTACCACAGCAGCCTACTTCATTGAAATCAAACCCCATCAGTGAATAAACACCTTAAATGGCAAATCAAATAATCATACTCATGTCTAGCCACTGTAATAGTTAACAATTACTGACATTATTTCTAGCCGCACAGCTAACAAAAAGAAAAGAGATACCTTTCAATATTGGATAATAATGGCAAACCAGAGGATCATCCCAGAGCAGTACTCTTACGTGAAGCTTTTTGGACATTTATCTGTTTTATGGACTTGTTTCACTGCCAAATGATGTGAACGAGCGTGCTGTGGGGCAGCCAGGCATTTCCAAGAAGGACAACTGCTGGGCTACCGGCCCATTCCATGTAGTTTCCCAAGAGGGTTTCCAGTGCAGATATGGCCCATATGAGTAGAAGTAGGTGATGAGTTTGAGGTTGGCCTTGGAGCCAGTGCTTGCTGATCATCCATTTCTCCCTCCTTTACGTATTCCCAAAATACATCCTTAGAAAAGGATGACGTTAAATAGAGAGCTTATTTCTGCATAAAAAACCTCAGTGGTAAATCACAGGGATTTACGTGACTGCTAGAAAGTGAGATGGAGGGGAAGAAGAGGAAACAACATCATACTGTGGGCCAAAGCAGACAAAGGCCTTCAAAGAAGTCCCCTCACTAAGAATCTTTTTGCTGCCCCTGTCTGTACATATCAGAAATTACAGGAACAATATTTTCTTCTGTGATTACCACACAGTGCTTACACAAGATGTCTGTATGGAGTAATTATATATCTAGAATGAAGATATATCATGAACAAACTAAAATTTTTAAGACATCATCTGGAGTTGGAAAAGGGGAGAAAAATCAGTGGTCATGATGTAAGAAAATAAGCTGACATTACAGCCTTGCTCCTAATAACTTGCTCTTTTTTTCCCCCTAATGAAAATACATCCACCAGTGAGGGTGCATTTTCAAAGATGTTTACAAAGCAAGAGCAAATGCCATCTCCCATCAAATCACCTGCAAAAGTCTCGAGTCTAGACAGAAGAAAGGGCTGCCATTCTCAGAAGGATTTGGCTGCATAACTCTTTTCCCATGGATTTTAAAAAATAAGTATCAAGAGAGTCACAGCAAGCAGAATATTTTCAAAGCATATAGTATCATCGGATATGCATGCATATTGTGCGATAAAACTGAAAATTACAATGCTTTGGGAAGCCAGTATGAAGAATCTTAAAATATGCAGAGAGTAATAAAAAAAAAATTTAAAAGCACATACGTTTCTCAGCTTGTTCTGGATGAAAAGTTGTTTTTTACCTTGAGAACTTTCAAAATGCTGGATCCAGTAAAACAGTCAGAGTTATTCTATTTGACATTTGACAATCTTCTGATATAGGTGAGTTTTTAATATGTTACTTCTAAACTTTCCGTTGACAGAAAAGATTTTCAAGTGTAAATAAATGTGGGCTAAGTTTATAACTTGGCAAAAATTCTACTTCGTGTTAATACAAAAACAGAATGTAGTTGTCATGGTGATGAAGGTATCCTGTCCTATTCTCTTACTTGGGTCTTGGGTCTTACGATAGCAATCTAAGATGACCTCGATGATACAAGACGCCTAGGACAGACAAATTATCTTCACTAACACAGCTGTAAAATACATTTGAAACCTCACCAGCATGGAGGAGTCAATATTATTTTACTTTTGGGTATTTTATTCTTAATATAAGAATCAATTTGTGTATCAATGAAATAATTCAAAGGGAAAACTGATTTATTCTTGCTTTCCTTTGGTAGCAAACTATTCTTCAATCAAAGACAATCAATCAGTATCCAATTGAACTTTATGATCACTTTCAATGCAATTTCTCAAAAGGGAAAGTATGTTAGTAGATAATGATCATGGCACAAGGAATTGGTGGGTAAACTGTTCATGTGCAATAAAATAAATAAGACCTGAATGCCAAAGGCTTTTGCTGTGTTAAAATTAACAGGCAGTGAAAAGTCCTAGACATTTTAGTAGGTTGTACTACATAGATTAGAAATAATTAGGTTATAAATGAAATATTATAACAGTAAAACAAACACAAGAAAGTTTAACTAAGCGTTAACAGATCATTACATTTAAAAAGTAGGTTCTCTGATTCATGGGCCAGATTAAGAGTTGATCTAACAAAGACTTTTTCCACATCCATGTCCACATGTCAGCAGATCTGAACTAATTGCACTGGTTTCAGTAGCCCCAATTTTATATACATTAAACTGAGATTTTTCTTAAAGTTCAATAAATGTTGGCAAACTAGCAGCGGTGGTAGTCCTGGCATATGCCACAGCACACACTACAGACAACCCATGCAATATTCTCAAGGGAACATTCATTTATGGTGTTGTGTAAAATGTCTTTCAGTTTTTTCAGGCACTTAGACACACTGGTCATGAGCAAACTAGAGATGCTTATGAATAAATAGAAAAAGATAATACTGCCATTCATTCTCAAAGAAGCGACTTTCTTTAGCCTTCTCAAAATATTTAAGGTCACATTTTGTTTTCACTGTTAAATATATCTATTTTCAGAACTCAACTGTTTTCTTTCCAAAGACAAAACAACATCAATTTGTTTGTCTCAGGGTTCTGGCTCTGTAAATTTAGTGAAACAACTGCTGTGGCAAGCAGGGGCCAAAGCATTGGACGGCAGATGAGGACCTGATTTATGAGCCGCATGTTTTCTCTTCCTTTTTTGCTTAGGTCAAATTGGCATCTACAAAGAATTGTGTCCAGCGATGGAACACATTCATAAAGAAAAATTAAATTCCATCACAAGTACAAAACTGGTTTCGAAACTGTTTCAAGCTGAAAAGAGTGCCACAAGCAAAGAAAAATTATAAGCACAAATTGCGTATTGGAGATAGATTACCAGTCCCTCCCCAAACCATTACCTCAAACATTATTAAGAATAATACTACAAAAGGAAAACCTCTGAAAATGCATCGAACTAGCTACTTTGTATCACTACACTGACCCTATGGCATGAGACCATAATCTAATTAGTGGTGTGGCTTGCATCTATATAACTGAATTATCATGACTGCTCTTTTTTATTATTAGTTCCCACTTCCAGAAAGGTAGAACATTATCTGCTGCATTGTTTTCATTTACGCTTATTGATACTGAATTTAATTATGTTTTTCTAGCTCATAGTACTTAGGAAATTGGAAACTGCCTGCTCAAAATTAAGAATATATTAGAGAAATTAATGATTAGTTTACTCATCAGTGAACTGGTTCAGACAACATCTATTTGGTCATTAAACAAAGCCAGTCAGCCACCAGATACATGACATTTCTATCAATGCGTACATGTTGCATGAATCAAGAAAATGTGCTTATTGCAATTTTACATGTGACAAGTACATATTTTTAGAGTGGCAAACTTTGGCCCCTTTAGATACACTGACATCATCACCAACCTCAAGGCTCTCATCCAGCAACCACAGTGACAAAGACCAAATGACCCGATTCAGCAAAGATTGAGGTATGAACTTTAAAGAGGTGAGGAGTCCCCTGAAGCCACTGGGACCAGCCAGGCATTATACAAAGTACGTAAACACATTTTGGCAGGATAAGGGCATACATGGGGACTACGTGCGCCCATCAGCAAATGACAGGGTTGTGAACGCTTTATATACACAGCACTTTTCACGGCTTCTGATCTCATGGTGGGTCTTGGCAACAGGAGGGATGAAGAACAAGTTTCCACGGCAAGCTCAAACGACAGGCAGCCTTGAACTCAAGGGAGAACTACATACTTGTGGAAGTTGGAAAAAAAACAACCCAAAATTTTGTAATCCACAATCAGTTGGAAAAAAACCCCAACACTTTGTAAATAGCACTCCCCACATCTAACCCTATTGTCTCCATTCAACCCGACCCAAGATTTGCTTGTTCATTCTAACAAGAAGAGGGAACACACTCAAGCTGACTTGAGCGCTGATTCTCCTGAATGAGGAAGTGCTTTAAAATCCTGTGATCCCGGGTATTAAAATATTAACTTACATCTGATGAAGCAGATTCAAGGATAATTCCAAATCCTGAAACAGGGGTTTCTGGTTTTGGGGGGGGTTCAACTGCTTGCAGACTCGATCGTTCCGAGTTTGCTGATAGCTTCTTTTCATTCTCTGCAGCGTTGGGTTTCTTATTCATGGTAATTGGTTCAACAGTTTTGAGGGGCAGTTTTTTCTTTTTATTTCTCTTTCTTGATATTGTTGACTTTTGCGTGCAAATCAGAGGAACAGGAGGCTGCTGTCTGTTTTGAGTCCCAACTGAATGAAAGAAAGTAATGAATTAAATTTATAGAAAAAAGCATATGTATAACACAGATGCACACTGTTAAACTACCAACATACTGAACTTACCTTCTGGATAAGCGGTATGGTTTTCAGGGCTGTTTGTACATGTGAAACAGTTACATTTTATCACCTTTGCATAATTTTCCAATCTGTACAATGGGGATAATGACACTGAGCTCCACTATGAGGTTTTTCAAGACATACGGATGAATAGCATTTTTGGAAAATTAGGAATACGTGTTTTTATTTTTCCTAGGGACCACTGGATGGTTGGTGACACAAAGGACTTAAGCAATGATTAATTTGTATATCCTCTTGAATGACTGAGAATCTCATTGTCTTTGAGCATCTCTTCCCGATAAAGTAAGATAATACAAGTGCTAATGCAATTACAGTTATTTTTATGATTGTAGTTACCAAGTTAATTAGCTCAGCAAGAACATTTCAAGTACCATTATGTCAAGAATGAGTGAAAACACTATTCAGTAGTTTAATTTCTGTGAAAAAAGTAACCCAAAGTTGCATCACTTTGTTTTGCTCGTACAGAAGCTGACAGTTCATGTATTACATCTCAAACCTAAGAGACCATGTTTTATATTTATCAGTATTTTGCATTTTCTGGTATCCACAATAATTGGTATAAATTAAGGCAGCAATCCTGAACCTTTATCAATGTGAATGAGTCCTCCAGCAGAATGCTACACAGATACAATTATTTGTCTGCATGAATCAGTAAGATCAAGGTCAAAACAAAGAAAAGCCAAAAGCACTACACATTTTTGTTTTCACCACATACAAATCAAACTCATTCGAGCAACAAGTGAACTACACACGGTCCTCATCTACAAAGCTTGAGGAAAAAAACCCAAATCTGATAATACTGTTTATTAAATGATTTCTGGGGTATTTAATTTCTGACAAGGATTTACAAGACTGTAATTTTTAGTTTATCATTTAGACAGAAGGGTGTTTGAAAACTAAAATAAGTTATTACACTTTCACTTATATGTTTGCATTTTATATGTCTTCTTTTAGCACCAAAAATGCCAGCAATTTTTTTTTCTGTGCAAAACCATCATTTCATGCCTACCAGAAAACCTGAACTATTCCCAGTGAATCAAGAGATTCGCTAATTAACTAGGTACTAATACTGTAGATACATAATAAATAAGAAATGTTCCTGCTATTGAGGAGCCAGCTTTTATGGCATAAAACCCAGTTCTGTAACTCTCACCCACAAGCCATTTTTAATCATGCACGTAATTTCAATGAAATCAGTGCAACTGCATAAAGAATTCACTGTAAAACCGGGCCTTTGTGTGCTTATTTGTAAACCGATGACTTTTTGAATAGCATTTTTATGTGTATCAACTGATATTACAAAACCGGTCTGATCCTTCCCGTTGCTCACTCAAGCATTATAAGCTGTGGAGACAAGGAGTTTCGTCAGCCCTTCACTCCACCCATATTTCAGTTAATTACACAACACTCCCTTTTCTTACAGAGGTCCTACCCAGCCACTCTAAGAAAAAAATCTCCATGGCTCCGCTCCCCATCACTCATAATGGATGGGCAACTCAACTGACAAAACCTCCAACGTCTCCAACTCATCATTAGTATTATCACTAGTTTTTATGAAGCACAGAGGCTGCAGCTTCACAGCAGCCTACCATGACCTACCTAACTCCCAGCTGCCATGGTCTCATGATCTTGCTGGCTCTAATGCTCTTCTGGCTCTGCACTGTTCTGTTTCAGCTCCTAACCTAGCAGAAAAACTAGCCCTGATAGTCTTCCCCAATGAACAGATTATTGCTGGTTCAGCCAGTAGAAAGAACTGGTAAACCAGCCTGAAGAAGGGTGGAGGCCGCAACATGCAGCAGCTAGCTCAGCTGAGGCTACTACAGAGCTGTAACTTGAAAGATCTTTGAATGGAGTGTTATACAAGAACTTCAAGTGGCCTTACAATTATTTTTTTTTACCTCTAAGATTAGTGAACTGGTAGCAAGTAACAGGTAAAGTAGCATTTTGCACCTCTGAATGAATACACCGTGAAAACAAACTGGGAGTGGTTATGCCATATTGACCTACCCACTCAGCTACTATTACTAGAGTATCTAATCACATTAGATTTTTTTTTAATTAAGCCTGAAAAGATTGCTACAAGATCACATCCCATGTTACAGGTAAGGATCTGAGAAGTAAAAATTACGTTTCTAAGAAGCCCGTGAAAAACTGACTTTGAATGATATGTTAAAGACAGCAGTTTTTTCTGAGTCTTCACATAGATTCCTGTCTTACTAGACCATTCCTCCTAACAAGATCATAGAGTCATAGAATAGCTTGGGTTGGAAGGGACCTCCAGAGATCATCTAGTCCAAACCCCCTGCAATGAGCAGGGACATCTTCAACTAGATGCTTGTCATGGATATGCATATATGGGACCAGTCGTAGTACCTGCTTGAATCTGCATTAATTTTCGCATGGTCTTGAGCTCTTGAAGAATAGCCTGCAGGGTCGACTGGCAATTACATGTACAGCAGTTTGGTCCAATTGATGAATTCACCATTGGGATTTCTCCTGAAAGAAGAGGAACGAAACAGGGGAGAGACGATGTAACACACACAAAACCACTCAAACAACAACGACCAGCAGGTTTTTGAAACCATGATCACTACACCTGATTGGGAAATTAGACCCAAAGCAAGAAAGCAAGTAATTTTCAACATGATCTCTTTTAATAGGAAGGGGCCACTAGGTTTTATCCAATTACTACTAGCATGTGCAATTAGATACAGTAGGGGATGCAATGTTACATGGACTGGAGAAGACTGCTAAGAGCGTGAATACAATGCACTCTTCACAGCGGGGCTCTCTATTGTCAGGCTAGTTCATCTTGAATAACAATAGCACCAAACCTCATTATAAACATACTCATTTTATCACACACACACAAAAAAAGCCCATCTCCCAGAACAGTCTTACAAAGAATGAACACAGTCTGTGTAATAAAGGTTTATACTGCACATTAAATGAGGGCCTAAGAATTTTTAAACTGCTTGAATGTTTTGTGTGATTCTTCACCATGTGAAGAAGTGAGCATGAAAATAAAATACCCTATCTGGAGAAAAAAAAACAGGATGGAAAAGAACCACCAGCAGGGAAAGCCTTCAAATCTGTTCTTATGTTTGCTAGGGTGGGATTGTTTTCTACGGCATGTTTTCCAGCACTGTGACCCATGAGATGGGCTTTCCATAGTTTCCCCTTGAAAACTAATATAGTAGTTTAACAGATTCTTCTTTTCTAGTAACTCTTACTTGCATTTAACTGAATTAACATTTAGCTTTAGCCCTCTGCAGCACTTTTATTACTGCTTGCCTTTCCAGAAGTTTTGTACTGAAGGTCTTGAATCAGTACAGGCTGTTCAGAGATTTCAAGCTTTACCTAAGCAGTTGTACCCTGCACTTTAGTTTAAAATAGCTGTATCCCTAGCTGTAATGCTGCAAATAAAAATCTCAAAATTCAACAAAACACCTAGCAGTATCAGCTTGAAACTGAGACCAGATAGGATGTACACCCCTTCGTTTCAAGACGTGCTTACAGTCATTTAAATTGATGGCTATTTTACTGCTCATCAAAGCATGCAAAAGAAGGTATGATCATTTTATGAAGACAGGTACAAATGGATCTAACAAAAATCACCTCGCTTGGTGTCACATGTGGTGGACTTCAGAGAGTGCATTTCCCTTTTTCTTCCATAGCCTGACAGTTATCAGGTGCCCTTTAATCATTACCTAGCTAAAGCGAACATAAGCAACTCGTTTAATCTTCGCTCATAAATCCTCCCATTTTTCATTATTACTTTTGCTTTCCTCTGAAGCCAAACCAGTTTATTAATACCTTTTTAGTTTTTGTTTGCATTCTTTAATCAGAGCTTTCCTGATGTCAAACCCACACAGATCCCCTGACTTCAATCCTCATTTGAAATGGCTAAAAATCTGGCCACCACTAAATCGCCCTCACCCTTTCATTGTTCTTCCAGTGTGTCTCTCCATCCTCAAAACTCCCTTCCCCGGTACTTGTTCTCTGCCTCCTTCCATTCAGACCTTCACCTCTGAAGCAACATCTATCGGGCTTGAGTAAACTGGTGGTCATTCTCCCAAAAGTGAGTTACTTGTGAAGCTAAACTGATGTGCCACTTAAACATTGTTGACATCTTATTGGTGTTGCTCTCCTCCCTTCCTCAGATATTTAGACTGTCCACACTACTGCAATTACAAATTTTTGTATTTTAAAATATCACACATGGACAGAAACTGTTCATGCCGCATTAAAATAAATGGAGTAACTTAAGAATCTCTGCAAATCTAGCAAATATGAATGCAATAGTTCAACTAGCTTCTTTACCTGTAACTACAACAACTTCTTAAAAGTAAAAAGCGATCTGAAAACAGGCTGAGTCTCAAATTAAAACAAAAAACAGGTTACTGACTCAGCAGGACTCTGCCTAGCTTGATCTCACCCTTCCTTTGTACGCTGTCTATTCAGACTGAAAGTTCCTTGGGGCATGGATGGGATTTTATCTTTTCAATGGTCCATAAAGTGTTTAGCCCATTGTTACAGGTACAGAGGGGAAAAAAAAAAAAATGTTATCTTTAGCTTTGCAGCAGATTACTCAGAATCCCTCAACTTGGCTCCACCAATACCCTTTACCTACTTGTTACAGGTACACTTTTAAGTAGATGAGGTTCAAGACTACTTATAATTTAATAGCATCAGCATAACTCCATACCTTTCAGTAAGACAAGCAGGTACCCCAGAAATGGAGTCCCAGGAAATTAGGAGAGTTTTATTACTAGAAGACAAATACATAGTAAGAACACCTTTCATCCAGTGTTTTCTCAGTTTTAGGCTAATAAGCTCCTTGGGATAAAGCCTGTCCTTTCTCTTGATCAGAACCCAATATTCTAGTGGGCTTCTGGAAATAGTATCTGAAAGACTACAGCAGGAGACAGGGCTGGTGGCTTTTGTTTCCTTTTTAACAAAGACTCTACATTGTGGTGAATTGCATGTGAAAACTTGGACAAATTGTATGAGTAAATACCTGTACATCTTTCCCGTTGCAATATAACATGTTCCTAATGAAAGCACACAGGCACGCAGACTCCAGATGGAAAACAAAATGGTCTATTTTCCCATTGAGGCATGGGGATTTACATTATAATCCCCATTAGCATTGATAGAAATTACCCATGTAAATCTACCATAGGTACTGGAAATGGGAAAAGAGACCACCAATATTTCAAATCAAAGCAGGATTCTACTGACTTCATACATATTCATGAGGTTTTTTTATTTTCTTTCTATCCTCCCTCTTCTGATCGGTGTTGTAAGAAACATCTTGTAGAGTGTTCTCAGTCATTGTTCCAAGCACTATCTTTATCATTTTTAGAGGACAAAAGCAACCCTTTTCAACTTGTTATAAATCAATTTTTAATTTTAAAAGAAGAACAGACTTTTTATTTTTATGAAGGAGTCTTTAAAAAGCCACCTCCCTCTCTTTTGGAAGCTAGCCAGCAGGCAAATTTGATACCAGCTTCTATGATTGAGAGGAGACGACACAAACACATTAGTTGCTTCACCTGTGTGAGCAGCAACTAGCCTAGGACAGTGGTTCTTGCAGCTGTATCTGCTGAGAGTGAATTCACCTGGTGTAACATTGCTACCACAAGTTTACATTTGAAAAGCATGCAAGTGCAATCCATTGAAAACGATCTCAACATAACCGAAAAGTAATTCAGCTGCTGCATCACTGCTGAATTTGCTTTTCGTTTTCTCTATTTTTACCAATACCTTTTTCATGACTGCTTTCTACACCTATTAAATATCCATTCCAGCCTCTCCTTGAACCACCTTTGCCATGTGAGTAGATACCTATGCTAGTTAGATGGACCCGGATGCCTATTACATTCAAATTTGAGTTATTCACACAACCTACAACATAGATCTTGGCTTCCTATATGCTATCTATTCAACGGACAGAAACAGTTTCTGGACTCAGACGGCCTGCTACAGTTGCCTGGACATCTCCCCAGTGATGACCCAGGCCTGACAGCCCCAGGTAATAAGCTTATGTCCTACCTCAACAGTTTTGCCCAGATGAGTTTAAACACCACGGTAAGTACCATGGAGTAGTATCTCCTTTGGTATTGGACTGCATTTCTACAGCCAGCTTTTAAGGACTTTGTCCATCCTCCAAATAACATCTAAAATGCTGAATTAGATCCTCAGGCTCCCAATGGAAGGGATGGGGGGAATTGGGCATGTTAGAACAGCTGCCCAGAAGAGCTGTGTGCCAGGTGAGGAGCAGTTTCAGAGCTTGCTCACAGCCCAGAAATGCATCAAAAGTTTTCCTTTCCTAAAAAACAGGCTTTGGAGCCAAAGCAGCGAAACTGTCCAGCAGGATCACAACGCCCCACTGGAGGTAGAGACCTAAAATCCTGCTCTCAAAGAGCTACGCATGTCATTTTTTCAAAGGTGGCCAGAGGAGAGTGCCCACACCCGTCTTTATGTAATAACCTAAAAGACCGCATTCCTTTCTGCAGTAGGACAGCTGCAGAGGGAGGGGTGGAAGGTGCCTCCTGGTGCACTGCCCCAAGAGCTGGGAGCTTGGACGTTCCTCCTGACCAGCCCAGAGGTTGCTCAACCCAACCATTCTACTGTCTCACAGACCATTCTAACCTGTAGGAGATCATAAAGCAGCCGAACCTTTCCTCCTTGTATGAAAAATTAAAACGCTGACATTTTTTTGCATATGGGACCAAATCCCGTCAACACATTTTAGCTCACATGCTGAATCAGGGCCCTGAGGGGATAGAGGTGCTGCTCCACCTACTTTCTGGATCCAGGAACTAGACACCTAATCTGTGCAGGCTTGGGCACTTCTGTGCATGCAGAGAACTGTCCCTGCTGGTGCCCTGGGACTCTCAGGGCAAAGAAGGAGATGTGTGATGAATTTTTGGTCCTTCCACCTATAGAAAATTGTTATGGTGGGATTTTGAGAGCATAGTTTTAGTTTTAGATGCTAACTCCTATCAGATATTTTCCCTTCTCCCCTGGATCTGCATCTTTTAAAAAACCCACAAATATTTTTTTGTATTATAAAATAAATAAAACTAGTATGACCTACTGCAACATCTTTCTCCAGGTCACCTGGTACATCTGTGTGAATCGTCTCTACAGAGAAACAGTCAGTCTGGTGAAACCTAGGGCTGTGTGATTTTTCGTGCAGTGACAGTATAGGACAGTACTGAGAATAATAATAGTTGGGAGGGGGTGTTATATGTTACAAGCAATGAGAACTTGTATGCCTTTAGAGAAGGACACATAACAGAGCCCCTATTGAGAAGCATAAATACCTTCAGAATCAACTGGAAATTGGAAATCGATACTGTTTTCAGATGAAATTTCACAATTTTTTATTTTCCAGAATTTACAACTGAGGTACCCCTTTAAAATAAAATCCTCTCTAAGCTTAGGGTTGAGTATCAGGAGAAAAACTTTCTGAATTACATTTAGATTGTTAAGGAAGACTTTCAGGAATCTGGCAGTAAAACCTCCATTTTCTGAGATTTAAAACAACACGAGAAAAGCATTTTTAGGGCACACTGCTACTCTACTTCAGGGCAGAATTCTCTGCCAGCACAAGATGGACCATACTCTAGTACGTGCTGTTCACAGGTAGACTCCATCATCTCTTTTCTGCCATGGTCCCACCATAATAAAAGCCTAAAGCTGTGATGGGATTTTGTACCTGAAGTTCATCGGCCAGTTATAAGGCTGATGCCATCCCCTTATGAAAGTCAGTAGAATCCTGCTCCGCAAGTGGTGTCACAACAGTGCTACATTACTCATTGCAGAGAGGAGTGGTAGAGGTTGACATTTAATTAGCTATGAATTTAATAACAATGGCAAAAGCTGTTTTAATAAGTACTGTATGGAAATTAAGCCTGTAACAGCACTGAGTAATTCTGTCCTATCACCAGGAATCCATTTTAAAAGCTAAGACAGATGGTAGCAGAATGCACTGTGCCCACTTTCGCACCTTTTCAAAGTGATAACTATGTGCTCATTTTGTAGACTCTGAACTATAACTGATTTCAGCGCAGCAGTACAATAAATCATCACAACAAAGGTAGAAATTTAGTACATTACAAGGAGAGAAAAAAAAAAAGTACTATTCTCAATATCTAATGCAGATCATACCATTGGATGCCACGGTTCGTGTTTGATTTTGGAACGTTTTGGATCGAGTTCCGTACTGCCCCGAAAAATGGCTAGCTTGGGGTGATAATTCATTCCATGCACCGGTCTGTGAAGGATGAAGGCTCGCCTGGGACTCCGCAGGGGGATTCAGGCGCTGGGCCCAGGCTAAGTCTAAATCTTGGGGCTCCTCCTTCAGTTTTTCTCCTTCTTTGCCAACTCGCTGATAGATTCTTCCAGTGCTGTCATTCAGTAATCTTCTCATCCCTGTAATTTGTTTTTTAATTTCCCGGCTTTCATCTCCTAATGAAAACAGAGCCACAGTTATCACTGTAAATTAGCAAAAATGGTAATGGGTAGAGATTAGCGATTTTAGATGCCAATAAGAGTTGGAGTACAAAAATAAATAAAGACGAGAAAGAAACGAGATGGTTGAGCGGTCACTGCTAGGTACCAGGCTACCCTTTAAAACAGTGATGGTTGACATCTCATGGTTGAAAGACCTGCTGAACTTGGCTTTCTTGATGCTGTTTCTAAAGCTTTGATGAGCACGATTATTTTTCTCCAGAAGGAAATAACAATAGCTAGAGAAATTTCAAATAAACTTTGCTTTTAAGAGACTGATCCTATTCAGGCATTGACATCAGTAGATATTTCCCCGAGTAAAGCCTAAAGGATCAGACCCTTTATATATCAGTTGGCTATATGCTGAAGGATGGATTCTACAAAGAAAAAAAAAACACAAAAAGCACCACACCACACACACAGAGCAACACTGCATCTATTGATTTTAATGAACAAGATCAGTTCCTTAGTCCGCAGAATTTAATAATACTGGATTATACAGGAATAAATTAAAAAGCAGCTAAGACGTGCATAACCGTATATGGCGTAACTGCTGGGTGTCTTAAAAGTGTAGATTATGAAAACAAAATGAAAATATATACAAGAAAAATGTGACTGTTCCAAATAAATTCAAGGCATTTAAATAATAACAATTACACACTTTAATACTCCTGGCACCATTTAAGGATTAATTTTACGTATGAAACTACTGATTGCACAATGAATATATGTGTTTTGGGCAGATAGTAGCTATTTTGCTCGTTAAAGCATACACTACATTTCACTAGTAATAAAGAAGTGTTCATAGCCCCTTCTGAAATAAGAGGCTTCTATTTTTTCATTGGTAATAGAAAAATCAAACATCCTAAGCAAATGGAGTAAAGAATATCAAGAAACTGATGAATCAACCTTCCTCTATAGTATACCTAATACAGTAATACTTGGTATCCTTTACTCAATTTACATTCGTGCTTCCCAAAATAAACCTATTTTTGGCAAAGCGAGAGTGCAAAGAAAACTTCAGAAAAAAAAAAAAATTACACTGCAAAACCCAAGATGCAACGTGCATCGTCTCTGGTTCAACAAGGTAATCGAAAGTGTGCCAATGCCAGGCATGTGAGCAGTTTTATCAGCTCAACAGCACTATTTAGTTGCCTAAACTTAGGTGTCTGGTTTAGCCAGCTACCTAAGCGTGCAGCTACAAGAGCAGCAACTCCCTCCCCAACACAAGCTAAGCTCAATGTGGCTGGTACACGCTGCAAGCCCAGTGTACCCAGTATCCCAGGCGGGACTTTTTGCTCTTGGAGGCGAATAAGTAGAAGGGGAGACGCGCTGTACGATCCGCTCCAGCCTCTGCTGAATCAGAGCATCTCCCGCTTGACCCGGCACACCGGTTCCCTGGGCTGGTGCCAGCTGGCTCCAGCCCACCCCGATCAAGCGAGGAGAGTGGGCGGTTTGCAAGAAAGCTCCTAGTCCAAACTTAGAAAAATATTTGTCAACCCTGTACAGAGATACTCTACCACCATTTCCACTCCAGCTAAAGCAACGAGAAAAGCCCTTAGCAAGGAAGTTCTGGATTGTATTTATTTTGTTGGTTTGCCTGTGGACTTATGTGTGTGGGTGTGATTTAATTAACAAATCACAGCACCAATTCCTTTAAAATGACGTTTTTTGGCCTCAACCCAACCAGGGGTTGACTGTTTGCAGTTCCCAACCTCGAGAGGCCATAGAGTACTACCAGGCTCCAATTATCAAGATACCCAGACCTGTACACTGAAGACTGCCTTTCTCCTGTACGTGGCTGTATCTGACAATATCCAAGCTCCAAACGCTTCCAGAATACCGAAGCATGAAGCAATCCCTTATGATTGTACCATTTAGCAGTATATCAGGCTCTCAGAGTTTTATGTTGGCAATTTGGATTTGTATTCAATCGCAAAATGTATCTGAATATCAAAAAAAGCTTCCCAGCTACCTCCCCCTGTTGGGTATAGTGACTGCGTGCTACGTGGCTGGTAGGGTGACAGGTTGTTGGAAAGATTAAATTTCCCTTACCCAATTACATAAAATATTAATGTTAATTGAGCTTATTCAGCCTTGATTCTGGTCCCTTGTTCCTTCATATAGAAGCCTTTCTATACACTAACATGAGCATACTTGCTTCCAAATAGGAAAACCCCCTACATTTATGTTACAACAAACCTCGAACTTGCATCCTATGTAAGCATATCTTTCTGTTTAAGTTGCTCCCTTAACTTAGAACAGGGAGATTCCCCCTTTGTGAACTTGTTTGTTGGGTTTGGGTTTGGGTTTTTTTGGTTTGATTTTTTTGTTGTTTATTTAGCTGGGGTTTGCCCCTCCCCCCCCCCCCCCTTTTTTTCTTTTCTTTTTATTTTTTTCCAAAGCGTGCCTTCTGTTTTGTAGGGAAGACCACTGAAAACATACAGGCTATAGACCTGCACTTAAGTCTTCAATGCAAGTTTACATTCCCTCCCCCTCCCACCCAGTTATGAGTTTTTACAGCTTTGAATTTGTAACTGGCCAGCGACGGCGGCATCCTTCCCTACATGAGTGGAGAGTAGCTGATGTTACACCATCTGAAGCTGCAGGCAGGCGCGGGAACAGTAACAGATTTAACTTCTTGCACCCTGCTTATCTCATTTGGCTATTAGCTCTAGAGCCCAATGATAGCATTTTGCTATCAGCTATTCCACCGCCGATGATTTTCACAGATAATAACCGTGTAATTTAAAAATGAAAAAAAAAAAAAAAAAAAGGAAGATGGGGCACAGAGAGAAAACCAAACAGCTCAAGCTACTATGTCCTACAGAAGAGCCAGCCTTCCTTCTTAAGTGCTGAATGGGATAATCAAGCACCAAAAAAAACCAGTTTATTACATAAAAACCTGCATTACCTATCTGTGAAAAGCCTCCCGAGAGCGATGATGAGGAGCGGTGCATATTTCAGCCTCTCCCTGTACATGTACCAGGGGCCCCCACCTCTTCCGAGGAGACAGGAATGCCTCCGACCGGCGGGCTACAGGTTTTGCCATTTGGACTCCCCATATAATCCCTTTGGTTTTATCTGAAACCAAGGAATTTACTTGCAAAACACTAAAATAGTTACAAAATACTACTCAAAATAGATAAGCATAGCAAATTACAGCCCTGTTTAGGGACTTCTATGTAAAGATTATAAGAGTCATAACAAAAACATATTAACAATATTTTTAAATTGCTACTAGTGTTTTTATGATGGCCCCTTATACACAACCTATTTTTTCCACATGGCCTGGCTGTAATCTTACAAAACAAAAGAAGCAAAACCAAAGCCCTTTCATAAATACTGCATCAAACATTCACAAAAAGTAACTTCCCCTAAATTCGTTTCAATCTCTGTCCTTACTACAAGTGTGCACAGTAGAAAAACTTACTTTGAAAGTTGTAAAAATGTTAAAAATTACAAATGCACAAATGTAAACCAGAACAGTTAACAAAATATTATCGATAATTCATTAATTCCATTCTTTACCCCAGGTGCGTGACCAGCTTTTCACTATTATGCTTATTAAACTTAATATAAATATAGCACACTGCCTATAAACAAGTTATTATACTTTTCCAAATAACTTGTCGAATATCATCATGGTGCTACAAAGAATGATAAAATGATATGCAACCATACCCATATGTTCAAACATTAATTTTATT
This sequence comes from Vanellus vanellus, assembly GCF_965231255.1. Taxonomy (NCBI): domain Eukaryota; kingdom Metazoa; phylum Chordata; class Aves; order Charadriiformes; family Charadriidae; genus Vanellus; species Vanellus vanellus. The sequence goes on from NC_138905.1 coordinate 7,890,898, forward strand.
CCAGTGTTAGAGAAGTGGTAACCACATCTGTAATTAATGTATGTGGTTTAAAGTGTATAAATGAGTCAATAGAGTTAAGGTTGGACAATCATCTGGTTTTGATGTTTTCTTCCTTTGACTTATATAAACAAATAACCATAATGGTCTCCTGGCCCAGTATTTTGCAATTAATTTCTTTAGTTTTAACATTTAAGTTCCTCATATGTTTTGGAAAATATTCATGAGTAGTTGACCTTTTTAATACAGTTATTTCTATGAATTAGTGTCTAATTTTATGTAGTGTTGTGTTTTGGGAGATGAAACTCCTACAGCAACTTCTCCTTTCTTGGCTACACAAACAGGGCTTTTTCCTCCATCAGGCTGCCTGCTGAAGGTACTCGGTATCTCACAGATCCCTATCTTTGGGTCAAACTAGGCTGAAATTGGTTGAGGAGTTCAGAAGCTACTGGGAGGGTAGGAATAGCAGTGACAGCCAGACAAGCACATGTGAGCTGACAACATTAGCCTGGTTTGTGAGGAAATGAAGCTTCAGAGGTGAGAAAAAGTGGAAGTCGACGCATATGGTTTGAAAGCTCAATAAAAAAAAAAAAATAATTGCAACAGGTTGTATAATCAAACATATTAAACACCAGTTTATTAGACACCACTTGAATGCTGCCCTTCCTGGAAGAGGGCCAACAAAACTCGGCTGCCGTGCCTGAAGATTTTGTAAGGGTTAATTCAGAGCAGCTCAAGGAATGGGGAAGCATGCACGTGCACGGCGCATGTCTCCAGTGTGCAGCCAGGTTGAGTTCACCAAAACACCACACCGAGTGTTACATGGTACTCAAGTATTTCCTTAAAGGACAGTTATCCTGGAAGGCAGCTAAGCATCTCTTCTCAGCAAAAATGATACCCACATCAAACTGTAACTTTCAAAACTCAAGACATTTTTGCCACTGTCATTTTGTACCATAAGTGGTCCTGAAATAGAAAATTGTGAAGGTCAGCATGGGGAAAATAGGCAAGCCATGTGCAATGATTCCTTATCGGATCAAAGGTTTCCTAAATCACATGGAAAGTTGTTGTGGCTGCGCTGTGGATAATTTGAATCAGGCATCTCTGTAGTGAAATTGATGGGGTAAGCACGTATTTCTCAAATAAGTGATCCCCAGTCTTTGCTGGTATATAGGAACCTATATTGAACAAGTAACACAGGCAACAACACGCTTTGCAAATTAAAAACCTAAACCCCAAGTCAGCAGGGAAAGCAGTGGTCATGAACAATGTCAGAGGGTCATGCAAGCAACATGAGTTATGAGCCAAGGACTTTGGCTACCCTAAGATAACATACTGGGACATTTAAGCTTAGTTGAGGCATCTTAGCCGTGCTCTAAAATGTCTTTTAAAAGCACTTACCTATCTTCATGTCGTCACAAAGCACAAAGATTATATCTGCAGGAAAACTGGATTACCCTCAAATTAGACCCCCTACTCCCAAACCAAGCATGGAAGTACATGGGTTGATAGACACCCCTGCCTACAATGAGATGCAGAAAGTTAATAAGCATCACAAACACTAATATAAGCAAAGCAATGTGCAGAATCAAACCCAGGATCAGACCCTGGGACCATTCAGGATTTGAGGCGTTACGTCTCTGGAAGCTGGCTCACCACCAGAAAATAACTCTCTTGAAGAGCTTGGTGAAACAGTTTCAAAACACCCAACAAGAGCAGATACAGAAGCATAAGTTACACACCTTCACGCCACGCTGCAACAGCTAAATCACTCAGGAAAGCACAAGTAAGCAATTGTTCAACAAATGTATATATTAACAGGGTCATATAATTTAAGAAGTAACAACAGCTATGCAACAGCTTCCCCCAGTTCTTGGAAATAGCCCAGGTCAAAATCATGCTTTAGCCCCAAAGGGAAATGCTTTATGAAATTAGATTATTGGAGAACACATATATAAAATAAGCTTTTATGCAGTCTTAATTACAGAATCTACTATTGCAACAAACAATATAATTCTATTAAAAGTAGGTTCACAGACTTGTGTTAAGTCAACTTTTTCTCTGTGAATAAATTGCAAAGGATATTATGTCTGGGACAGAATAAATTCTTGAAATTAGTGAGTAACTTATGCATCGCTCGCCTGCTCCAAGAGCACATTATTTATTTTTACCATGACATAGCAAAGTTATTAATCTGCTGCCTTCCATTTCAACAATGCGAAATGCTGTAAAATGCACAGACACCTGCATTACAGTACATTTCAGTTCCACTTTATATCAGTCATAAACATCTCTGTTTTGGACATCTCTTCAAAACAAATGCTCCAAGCACACTGTGCGTAGCATTCGATTTTATGAAACTATAAAAGTTCTTCACTGTTAATTACACAGACAAATGTCTCATCACACATTTGGTTACCAGGATAATATAATTAGTTTTCTACATTAACCTTTCAAACATAGAGCCTGAATTTTAAGTTGAAAGCATTGTAAAAACACTCAGTCTGGAGGTATAATATATTTCCGCTTTTTTTGTGATGATAATAAAATATTAAGACTGAAAAAAACCCCACCCAATGTGGTGTATGCAAAAGATATATTTTTATAGACAAGCTAGGTTTCACCAGCGCTGTCCACAAGATAGGGTTGTACAGTTCCCTCATGGGCTTGTATTTCCACGTCTGGGCTAGCAGCCCTATGACAGAAGGTTTATGCTGATAACTGGTAAAAGCTGAAGCTGCATCTGTCTTAAATCTTGTCCATATTCAAGGTTTAAGCACTTCACTTCGGGCTGCCTCTTCCTTTTCAGGTCGAGCAGCCTCTCCTAGTATCAGATAACTAAGCCTTTTCCTTCAAAACAAAACAGATGCCAGTCCTCACCTGCAAAATTCAGCAGTGATAGTTGTGCCCCAAATTTTGCAAACTCCACCACTGCATCACATAAGCAACTTTCCTAAGATCACCAACACCCATTCAAAAAGCAGTTGGACGTTACACCATTGCAACCATCAAAGGTCACATCCAGTACTACGTTCCTCTAATTGCGCTGAAGCTTCTTCCAATTTTCAGCCTATATTTACACAAAGCCACGTTTTTCCCATCTGTGCTGGTGCAAAAAAGACCATCGAGGTTCAACAAGTCTTTCCTGATGCTTGATCTTTAATTTATCTGCATGCTAAACAAACTGGATTCTTCCAATTTACTCACCCTAGAGGCTCCCCTCTTCTCAACAGTACATCTCTTCAGTTTGAGTTCATTCTCAACTATGCAACCAAAACATAGGCACATCCTATTCCAGATACAGCTTCACTCGTTCATACAATGGCATTAACTTTTCCTCTTTTCTAAAGGTAATAGTTTCAGTGACATACCTTAGCATCCATTCACATACTAAAGGCTGCATCACATTGAGGTTCCAACAGCTGAGCCCATGGATCAGTTAAAACACCTAATTTGGAGAACAAACTTGACTCTAAACCAACCAGTTGGAGTGAGCATCCTTCTGGGATGAATTTTGGCATGAAATAATGAAATCAAGTGAAGCAGCGATCATACCCTGAAGGTATGATTATTATTAGCAGACAGGACACTAAGCCTGGGAAAGTGTTGTCATCCCACTGTCCCTGAAGCACAACAAAACATTACTCCACGCAACATCAATTTATTTAAAGGAAAGCTGGAATGCCAAACGCCACTCATCCCAGATCCCTGTCAAAAGGTGGGAGCCCAGATTTCAAGTGCTTTCAGCTGAGTTCAGTTCCTGGCACTGCTTTTCCTACATCTCAGGTCAGTGCCCTTCTCACTAGGAATCTGGATAAAAGTGGACACCAAAGAAACCTACTGAAGATAAAGCGGCGAAGGTTATGTGAGCTCTGAGTAATCTTCTGAGTTGAACCCAGCTCCCAAGGAAAAAAAAAAAAAAAAAGAGAGCCTAGTCTACAAATCTTGCACAGTCATATATCATTCAGTCTTGTCAAAAACAGCACACTTTGAGGAAATATGAAAGTTGGACACATGACATCTCCAGGAAATAGCACCTTTTTCTCTTTATAGCAACTGAAGGCGGACTCCCAGGACTGCAACTCTGTGCTTCAGTACCTGATAAGGAAGATCCTTGATAGGACTCGTATTCTTAAAGGTTGAATTCTGACTGGCTCTTGAAATAGGTGAACTTCAGGCACTTAAAGGCCAGAGCACATTCAGTCACAATGAAAAGCTGTGCATACTCGAAAAAAAACCAACCCCAAATAAACCCAAAGACAATACAGCAGAACCAAAATCAAAATCAATTGGTCTGACTCACAGCGCAGATGTCAAAGCACAGAATCCCGCGCGTTCTTATAAGCATCCTGGCTTAAGCAACTGGATACCTAACTCCTGCCAAAGCTTTATCGTGATTTAGGTTTGGGCAAGAAAGCATTCAAAGTAAACCTCTGGTGGAGCTCACTCCATCAGGTTTATCACACTTCACCAAAAGTGCTTACAGAACACAAAATCCAAACACAAAGCACAGCATCCACCTTCGCTTCTTCCTGGAAATGGGTGTAGGGAAGAAATATTTGCTCAAAATCCTAATGGTGAGAAGCTGAGAAGGGAATTTAACGCATCTCTCACCCCCGTGTAAATATTCCAACCATCAGAAGATCCCACACTGCCCAAGACGTCCTCCTTTCCCATTTGCTGCTGACCTCTAGAAGAGGACGTGGCACTATGAATTAAGGAGACAAAGGCATTTTGCGTGCAGATTTAGTTCAGGTGCCAATTCAGACACTCGGGACCAATGCTTCTTGCTGGCTCCAGGGGGCAACATGCACAAACTACAGAAACCTTAAATCACCCTACAAAAATTTTTAGGCTCCTGGTGCAGTTAAGTACAGGCAGACACCTCCAAATTTCTCACTGCAAAGGCACCCGCTTTCTCCAAAGCCTGAGCAAGGTGTCCAAGAGCTTACTTTATACTGCAAGAGTTATTATTGTAGCTCAAAATCTGGCCCTTTCTCCTCTGAATTCCACTCGCCAAATTTTTGCCAAGAGGTGCAGTACTCAGGCGAGGTCCTAGATGTGACAGGAGGGGGCTGGAAGCAGGAAAAGCAGCAGCACTCTGCAGCTGAAGAGTTATATGGGACAAAAAGCACATAGACAGGAAAAATAAAGGTTCACTGATAACCAGTCCTATCATGCTGTAGTATATATCATGTTGCAGACTCTATATTACTTCTCTGTTTTCTTTACACATTTTTAACTGTTGATTTAATTTAATTTTGCCATGGCAGGATTAGCAGGCAAGCTACAGAGGTGAAAGGACATTACATTAAGACAGCACATTAATCCTCTATCCCACCCAAGGCAGAAGCAAAACCAAACAAATAGCAGCTTCCTGGAAATTGAATTTCTGTTATCCAGATGTCAAAGATGTAATACCCCAATTACACAAACTATTGCCAGTGAAGCATGCCAGCGAATATGCAATGTAAATGGGGTGAGCACAGAGCTGCAAAACTGCAGAGTCAGCATCTGGCTCTCTGAGTGAGTGATAATTAGCACTGTGTGTAGACACTAATAAACATTTATGTCTGAAATTACAACTTTTAGCAGTGTTAATAAAGGATATATTGGCAATTCGTAGAATAAAAGGGTCTTGAAAAGAATGTCATATTAAACAATGGCAGGCGCTTCCTGTGCTTGCACAGAGATTTTTTTCCTCCCTAATTGCAAATGGCCACGCTATGTTGCTCGGAAATTAATCAACACAAGCACATACCTAAAAAAACTGGTTGTGTTTCTTTGGTCTCCCCATTAACATCATTGCTGTAGTCAGAGATCTTATATATCTCATGATGGTAATCTGGAATGAAAAACGATAAAAAAAATTAGAACTCAAGTGATCTGGAAAAAATGAACACTGAACACATTGCTACAGTTTTACTACATAATTTATCAATATATCTGCAGTTTATTTCATGTACATCAAATTAACCACTGAAAATGTGCTCTGTATCAGCACCTCCTAAAAAAAAAAAAACTTTGCTCACACTGGAGAGACTCAGCTCAAATATTTCACAGATTTTAGGGAATAGCTACGCCTGCCCTAAATTACTGTGTTCATTTTCACAGCAAATTATCCCACCAGATGCCAATTATCTGGCTTCTTGCTTTACAGATGGAAAGCAGATTTATAATGAAAACTTTACCTTTCCCGAGACTAAAGGAAACTTTCAAACTTCACCTCAGTCAGAAAGTCAGCAACATACATTAGGGCTGCGTAGTTCAGCTATACTAAATCATATTGGTGTCATGGGCCTCTGAATTGCGAGGAAAGGAGGATGAGGGACACCTTAGTATATTCACCTATAAAAATAACGTCTGTGATGACCCTAAGAATAAACATTAGTGTCTTGTACTGAGAGATGTTACAGGATTAAAAAAAAAATGAATAAAAATTTCACCATTGAATTTATATTTCAAATAAAATAATATTTTTTTTAAGATCTCTGCTGTAATCCCAGATGAGTGTTCAGTAAAACCAGAGCTTTGTTTACATTTGTGTACAGATGGAATAGTAAGTCGAAGTAAAAAAAAAATGTCTAAAGGCAGCTCTCCTGGATGCTTTTTCTGACTCTGCTACTGGCACACACTTTGTCCTTTGGCAAATCACTCAAGACTGAACAATATTTTCAGTGTCTTGAAACAGCCACCTCCCCACCTACTCCTTTAACACCCTCCTAGTTCCTAACACTCTCAGCTACTCACTCCGTAAACCGGTTTTTATGTTTACCTGCCTCACAAAAAGCGAAGTAGAGATTAACTCATGGAAGAGCACTTTGGGGGATTCACTTCAAAGGCACAGCAGAAACAGAGGACAGCATAAGCAGCTCCTCCTCTCACGAGCAGCACACCTGCACCTCTGACAAAACAGCTACAGGATCAGAAAGGTCTCCTGGAAGCCAAACTCTTTTTTTTTTGTAATGTGCTGTTTATTTGTACAGCACAACTGTCTCGAGGGCACAAGAGGAGGAACAACCCAATAAGTAAACTAGAATCGAGCCTAACGCAGCAAAGCAAAAGAAAGAAAAGGGCCTGGAAAGAAAATGAGGGGAAAAAAAAAAAAAACACAACAGGGCGTTGAAGAGGTCAGCGATGATGTGCTACACAAAGGGTTCCTCTGCCGACCAAGCCCAACAACTGAAACGGTTAAAGGTGAAGTTTGAGATATGACGTCAAGGAAGTAAAGGTTCCTTTCATAAGGCTAAAATGATGAGATTTATGCCGACTGTCTTCCACAGTCATTAGCCGTCCTGCTGAGGAGGGGGAGTGATGGAGCGGCTTGGTGGGCACCTGGTGGCCAGTCAAGGTCAACCCACCATACCCTGCATTTTCATCCTCTTAAGGGTGTCCAAGATCTGTTGGGAGTGAGTACGTGGAAACTAGGAATTAAATGACTTACAGACTCATGGTTCTTAGATATATAGATTACACATGGTTTCTTCTCTAGCACTTCCCTCTGTGCATCCAGCTGGTCACAACATTCTTCTGATCTACAGCTGCTGCTTTAGAGTCACCACATTTCACCCCAGAGGCGGCTGCGTTTTAGTGCAGGAATGGATTTCCTCTCGATCTGGTCATTACTGATCATCTCGACAAGGTGCTCTGAAGTTTTTTTTTGGGACAAAATAAGCACTCCATAGGCACACATCGTTAACAGATGGTGTGTTACCAACAAACCGACACAGCATACCCTTTTCTCTTTGGTTTCCTTCTTCTGCCTCAGATGTCACAGTCCAGGCGCTGCGAAATCCATATCAATTTCACAACAGTAAACACTAAACTGTGACATTACAGAGTGACTCCAGCAAGAGGCAAAGGCCAATTACAAGAGACAACTATTTATACATAATTATCTTTCTAATCAACTGTGATAGAAAAAGAATATGCAAGTGCAGACTCACATGCAAAATGTGATTTTTATACCCTCCATTCTCAAAGACATGATTTTCTCTCTAGGATGTGTTTTTAGTGTAGCTTTCTATTTGACTTTCCATGTTCAAAAAGAGACCCCAGATAAAATAGGAATTACAAATAACGTACCGCCATAACTGAATTTACCTATTAAAACAAGGTTAAATAGATTGTCTTATACACCGAGGCATATCTAACCTCTAACGAGTGACAATTGAGAATTTGCAAAATAGTCATCTATTTCTGATAGCACACATATTCTTTTTACAGCTCCATTAGGACAGAAATAAAACCGAGTCTTCGATTTCAGTTTTGCTTTTCCACATGTTTCACTTTCAGCCCCCCAGGCTCCAGCCCAGTCCTGCACTAACTCTGCCTCCAAGTCGGGAGCATGTTCGATATCAATATCTCACAAACCAAACCTGTTCTCCATTTAAATTAAACCCCTCAATAGGTTTGCTAATGCATACAGATGTCCAATAAGTTTCAGACAAGTCTGACAGGTCACTGCTCCTCTAGTTTTTATTTGGGAGTATGTCCGATGCTCCAGACCCCCCTACGATACAGCCGTCATTATTTACTATTCCTACCAAGCGAGTTTATTTCCATCTTTAAATTTCTTCGCATCGAATGTGATTTTGCCGAGTGCCTGCGAAGACATTGCTCTTCAGACAGAAAGTCTTGACACTCGTGTGTGCGTGTCCCCTTTCCCCAGTTGTGACATTACACCCAAGCAGTCACCTGCCTTGAACTTGGCATGCAGGACACACACCGTGTTTCATGGAGATATTCCCATCCAATACTTGCAAACACAAAAGGAAAAGAGATCTCAAGTCAAATCCGTCAGGGCAAAAATACCTCATCGGCCAGTGAAGGGATAAATCCCCAACAAAAATAAATCCCTAGGGCTGGGAAGCCCACCTGTTAAAATGCCTACCAGTGGCTGTATCTTTTTTTTTTTTTGTTTTGTTAAAAAAAAAAAAAAAGCAACAAGACTGAAACACAGAGCTGTGCTTCTTCCCCGACATGAATCCAAGCATTTCCCCCTGCGATTCCTTTTAAAATACCCTCTTTTCCAAAAGCAAACACACCCCGAGCGAACAAGTTCCAAGCCAGCGGCTCTCCCCTGCCCACGTACAATTAATTAGTTGCGTGGATTTTTAATAAAGCAACCTCTATTCGGCTTCTCTTTGAAATACGCGGATGTACGCAGTCAAGGGGAGGAAAAAAAAACACCCAAAACACAATAAATCCACAGGAGTTGAATACTAAGAAGGTCCGTTGCTGCTGAAGTGTCATTATTTTTTTGCTCGCTTCCCGATTTTACCTTTTCTCCCCCCACACCACCACCACCACCCCAAGCAGGATTTACCATGAAACACGATCCAACTTTTATTTTCTACCTGGGGGAAAAAAAAAAAAAAAAAAAAGAAGAAACCCCCCCAAAACACGTCCACCTTTGGGGGGGATGTTTGGGGGGGGGTGTCGTTTTTACAACAACACGTAACACACATGGAAAAAAATCATAAGAAAAAGAGGAAGGGGGGTTAAAAGAAAAAAATAATAAATAAATGCCATGGTTTCGGGGAGTTGAACCAGAGGATTGCGGAGTTAAATAACAGATGGGGGAGGATCGGGGGGAGCGGGAGCCCCGGCGTTTCATAACCCCCCTCGCCCCCCCGGTGCCAAAGTCGGGGCTGCCCCCGGCGAGGGAACAAAGCCCCGGCCGCCCCTCCACCCCCGCCCGCCCCCGCCTCACCTTCGTTGATCAGTTTAAAGCTTTGGGATTTCCTGCTTCTCTTCCTCTGGGTGAACTCCATGGTGCGGGCAGGGAAGGAGAAGAAGGAGCGGGGGTGGCCCGGGCGGCCACCCGGCGGCGGTGGCAGGACCAAGGTCCGTCTCTTTAATCAGCAAAACACGCGGGGGTTGGGAGACGGCGGTGAATAAAAAGGATCCGGGACAAGTTGGCTCCGGTCTTCACGCACCCCCCCACCCCACCCCGTACCTCCCGCCCCAAACTTTGAGGGAAAGCGGGGTGCGGCGGGGGGAGCCCCGCGGGGGCGATGCCGGGCAGCGCCGCCACCGCCGCCTTTCCCCCCCGCCGGCTGCGCGGCCGCGGCCCGGCGGCGAAGGGCGGCCCGCAATGGCTCGCCGCCGGCTCCGGGACCCCGGTGCCACCTGCTGGGGGAAGGCGGCGCGCAGCCCGCCGCGCCCCGCGGCGGTTCCGCCAAACCCCGGCCGTAAAAGCCACCGACACCCCGAGCCCGGCCCGTCCACCGCCACCACCACCCGCCGGGGAAAGACGACCCCGGCTCCGCCGAGCCCCGCCGCGGGGGCGGCGGAGAGGGGGGCTGGAGGGAGAGGGGCTGAGAGGGCAGCGCCATTTTGTGTCCCCCCTCCCGACGCCTCCGCTCCCCCCCCCCCCCCTCCGCTCCTCTCACACACACACACACACACTCTCCACACACTCCCCTCACGGGCACTTGCGCGCTCCCCCTGCCGTGCCCCGCCGCCGCCACAGATTCCCTTTCCCGCCCCCGCGGCTCCCCGGCGGGCAGGAGCGGGGCGGGCGGCCGGGGGGGGTGCCCGGCCGTGAGGGAGCGGCGGCCTCTCGGCGCGGCCTTGCGCCACCGCCGGGCGCTCGGGGGCCGCTCCACCGCCCGCGGGCCCCGTCGTCGTTGTCGGTGGGTTCCGTGAGGGGTTGGAGGAGGGAAGGAGGAAACTCTTGGTGTTTAGCGGGACCGGAGAGATTCCCGGGGCAGGGTCCGGCGGGGATGGGGTTGAACTTGGCGCTGGTGTGGAAAGTAGGCAAAACCCAGAAGCGGGGCTTGGCTGACGCTGACATCTGCTTATTACCGTGTTTTACAGTAATTAGTGCAAGGATGTGCCCGCTTGCGTCGCGGACCGAGGCCCGGAGGAGCGTGCTGAGGCGCCGGCCGGCCCGAGGGACACGGAGCTTCGCCCGCCTCAGTGCGAGGTGGGTGGCCGCGGCCGGAGGAGTGGAGCCCGGGCCCTCCGCTGGAGTGAGATTTAGCGGGTCCGGTGACCTGCCGATGGCCACCAGGAGGTCACCGCAGCCACACCGATGGCCCAAAGGCAGCTGGAATCAGCGCTTGGGTTTATTCACCACTTGACGCCTTCAGCCATGCTTCCAGTTCACTTATGCCGAACTCTTTTCTGCTGTAGTGTTTTGGGGTTTTTGTTGGTTTTTGTTTTTTGTTTTTTTTTTTTTTTTTACAGTCAAGAGTGCTTTTGCCTAAATTAGTTTGTGTACCTTTTTTTTACAGTCAGGAGTGCTTTTGCCTGTTGCCTGTAGAGAAAGGACCCAGGCTTTTACAGTTATGACTGCCGATAACTGAAAACACACAGCTCCCGATCATCATCTTGTGTTTTAAGTGTAGTCAGGCTGTGTTTTGACTAGGAGAAGAGTATGTGATACTTGCATACGCCTACTCGAACAGATGCAAACGTAGATTTTCCCTTGGTCTCAGCGGAGTACCCAGGAGAATCCTGTTGGCTCCAGTAATATTGACTGACCCTATCACTTGGAATAATGACATAAAATTAGTAAGAGGAAAGCAAACTGAATATTAACAATAGTGATTTGTATCCTAACTGTGAGGGTAGACAGAGTCAGAGCTGCGTTCTCTTGTGCGAGGTGCTGTCCAAACGTGGTGCAGACGGTATACCCGGTTCCGAAAAAAAAAACCAAAACCAAATCAGGAAATGGGTTTAATGGTGAAGCAATATCAGAAAATATGCCTAATGGTAAAATTTATTAGACTCCGGAAAATTAAATTCATGAGGGAGGTTATGGAAACCTCACAGATTGGGTAAGGGTGTAATTTTCTATTAAATTGCTAAGTGGAAAATCCCAGAGGCAATCAATATGCTACTTTTGGAATTTTCCTAAACTTCGCTGTAAGACTTTGTGAAAGGAAACTGGGCTAACATACTATTTAAAATCCTGTATTATATATTTTTGGGAGGATGCTGAAGCAGCAAAGGTAGATGGATGTCATATGCTGTTTGCTAAATTGTGTGGGTCCAATTAATCTCTGGTACAGCACAGTGAAGTCAAGTCTGAAATGCAGCAGCAGTGTGCCTAAATTTTGTGTACAAAAAGAGTATTTTCTCTCTTTTTTTTTTTTTTCCCCTCCCCAAGCAGTCTGCTGATTCCTGTCTGCTAACTTTATTTACAAGACTTACAGCATTGCTGAAACTGTTGTGTTTGACTCTCATCCTTCCTGGGACAATAGGAGAATTTTTATAAAGCATAAGGCCTTCATTTACTGTTCAACTCACATGATGGGCTTTATCCTGCATTTGCCAAAGGAATGTGCTACAAAAATAAAAAGGTCTTTTCTGTTTTCCTCTGTTACTCAATTTTGTGAAACATTTTGGGGTATAATTTATGAAAAAGCGATGGCAGTGTTTTATCAACTGCTCTTTTTCTCCTTTCAGCTCTTCCTTCTCTGTGTTGGATTTTTTTGCTTAAAGGGACACTTATGATTCGAAATGACATTTCAGTCTGAATGCTGCACACTGCAGTTTCAAGTAATGTTTTACAAGAGTTAGCACATCCCCCTTTTATTAGTATTTCTCTTTTTCTTCTCGTGAATTAAAGAGATTCATTTGTTTCTACATGCAGAATAAGCCTGATCCTGCAGGCAAACCTAATTACAGTTACTCATATGAGTAAATCTTGCAGTTTTCGTTTATGAAAGTGTTAGCCAGTTTAGATACCTAGGCCCTGATCCTGTCATCTCATCTGCATAAAAGTGAATTAGAAACTGGGACAAGGTGACTTTAGGTCAAAGTCTTCTAGTTATCCGCACAACATGTAGGAGGATCCAGGAGCTGAAAACCAAGCTTTCCCTCCTGTACTGCTGATGTTTCTCAGCCGTGACTTAAAAAAAAACACAACTACTTCAAAAACTCAAAGGCTCCTGCGTACAGTAAGTTTTGAGCCTGTCGTGGGGGCATTTTGGGGTGGGTATCCTACAACTGGACTGGGACCATCTGCTCATTTGTCATGGGCCGCCATCGCAGCATTCAAGCTGGAGAAACCCGGAGATGAAAGTCGTCTTTATTCCATTAGAATGGCTGCCTTGTGTCACCCTAGATAGTGGCCGGCTGCATTGCCGTGGCAGCCAAGTGACTTAGGATAAAGTGCACTGGCTGTGAGCAGCAGTCAGCTTTTAATTCCATCTTTTATTTCAGTTAATGTCTCTATCGGATTGTTACTATTATACATTAAGAACCCATAGTTCCTTTTTTTTCTGGTAAAAATACTGAAAATTCAGAGCATTTTGTATGTATTTGTGAGCAGTTGCAAAGTATTTCCTAAATCAAACCATTAATTGAGTAATGTGTTTTTCAAAATGCCATGAAATTAGCTAACTAAATAAGGGCTTTATCTTGCAACATATTCCAAGTCAGTATGGTTATCCCTGACGATTTGCTAGTTTCCGTTTTATTATGCTGCAAGTTGCTTTCAAAACATCCCCTCCCCATTCTAACTAATATTAATTTTCCCAACAATTTTCTGGTTTGTAAAATGCTTTTTTTTTTCCCATTTCAGATGCTAGATCACGAGCTAACCAATTAAATATAATTAATCTAGTAATACTTCAGTATTAACAGCAGCAGTGTTCTTCACATCCGGATGTCCCAGGCTTTTTCTTTGCTTCCAGGCTCACAGGTGTGTCCAGTTAATTACAATATTTTGATTATTATTCAGAAAGTAGGATGTCATAGGACAAAGAAAACTGAAGGATCCTAGAGCTGAGGAGAATTATATGGGTGTGCTAAGAGCTCCTTCAGCTTTTCAGTTGGCAAGATTATACTGGAGAAAAGTCTCACAAACTGGATTATTTGATCTGAGGCTTCAAGTCTAATGTCAAGGAATTCACGTGCGGCTGGGTGACATAGGAAGAGGCAGAATGAATGTAATTGAGGATTTTATAAACTCTGGTAGCATTTTTCCCTTGCCAGTTTTCAGTGATGTTTTTGTGGACATACAAAATACGCGGGCAGTACTTTTTCTCAGCTCCTGACTTGACAGTAGGTCAGGTTGATGTTGTGCTGTCTTAGTACAAACCTCCCCTTTCAGGGGGCTTTCGTGTTGGCGTGTCTGAAGACCGGGTTGTTACAGAGGTAGGTTTCTGGATGTCCTGAAGAAGTCCGAAGGAGTGCAGTTTACCTTGTTTTCTGGTTCCATCTTAAGTTCTTCCTGGGTCATTTTAGTCACGGTACTTGACATCTTGTATATCATTTTTTCCTTTGGGACACTATTTTGAAATGCCTTCTTGTCCATTCTGCTGCTTGTTAATCTTCCTTATATAAATTCAAAAGAAAAAACTACAGGACGGACCGATGTTTTCATCTGTTTGCCAGCTCAGGGAGACCAAAACATTCCAGAACTGTTTCAACAATAAAGAATATAACTGAATCTATGTACAAAGTGTTCTTTGTGTGTGCGGTTACAAACCCTCTGTATATTTCTGTATCAGAATGCAAACCCCATTTTGACTGTAAGGCTGGGCTTTTCCTCCCCTCTGTCCTTTTACGTATACCTTGGACTAAGACTGCGAAGAAGGGCAGTACAGTCTAAGAGTCAAAGTTGGATGGTCATCCACTCTGATCAATTCCTTGTTGGATAATTGGATATTAAGTTATTAATTCTTCCCTAGGACAAACCAGGTTTTGCATTTCAACTCTGGGAGGAGTGGGTGGGGAGACCAAGGTGTCTAAGCAACAGATGTGGTTGGGGGATGTTATGGTTTGAGAGACCCATAATAATTTGTTGTCATTTAGATAATCATTCTATCACCCGATGACCCCTCCCCACTTGGGAAAGGGAAATCGGGAAAAACAAGAAAACCTGAGAGCTGAAGTATAAACAGATTTAATAGAATAAGATTAGATAATTAACATTAACAGCACTAAAGAACTGATATTGATCCCGACACCAATACAGAATATGCAAAGATTATACTCAGCCAATTATATCAGTAGGAAGCTGTGCACTCCCAGCAGTGGACAGCTAATGTCGGACACTGCGAGCGCTACAGCTTCAGGAGGAAGGGAAGGCCTCAGGTCTCCGGCACCAGGGCACGAAGTTCTCAGGATGGCAGCCATCAAGGGAGAGAGAGAACTTCGCAGCAAACTTTCTAATTTATAATGAGTGTGACGTTGATGGTATGAAATAATCCTGTTGGCCAGCTTGGGTCAAGTGCCCGGGTCTCGCTCCTCCTCATCCCTGCACCTGGCTAGCTCAAAAACACTGAGACCTTGAGACCCACACACCATAGCTGGCTGTAAAGTAAATATTTTCACAAATTCAGACACTGGAGTCTTCTAAAAGTGCAGTTTTCCAAAGAATTAGAAGAGAAATTAGTCCCGTGACTCTCAAACCAGGACAGGGGATAAAGAAGAAAAGGTATCAACAATGCTTTTACGGAAGCTCATGTGGAAGAGTAAAAAAAGTCTGCCCGCATACATGCATGTCCTGTGCTTCGCTCCAGCATGGAGAAATCGTGAGCTGCACAAATTTTGCCCTGCCTCCCCCTTAGAGCCCGAGGTGCTTCAAGGGAACTGGGGCCAGTGTGAGTAGGGCTCATTATTTTGCCTAGAACTTTGGGATTTGTGCTATACAAAAAGCAACAGCGCTTAGAAATTTTTTTCTGGGTGTGTCTTTGCATTGCTACTGCCTCTGTCTGAAGAGACGAAGTGTAAAGCCAGGCTGGCGTTCCAGGAGAGGGCATATTTGAGGTTTGGGTAGTTCAGGAGTTGACGTTAACCACGGGAGCCTGAGCACAGCTTGGGTAAGCGGTCCCATTTCTGATGAACTTTACAGGCACAAATTGTAGCAAGCTCAGCTCAGGGTCCAGCAGCCCAGAGACTCCCCTGGTAGGAAGAGTTCAAAGAGGGTTATGCTGCTATTCACACCTACATTTTTGTGTCAGTTTGCTTCAGGCACAGCAGCTGAAGGCAGGTGACTTAAGCAATGGAAAGAGTCGATCACTGGAGCTACGGACAGAAAATGAATGCGGCATCAGCTGCAGGAACAATAGCGTTTAGCAATGTTAGACAGCTCCTTGAGGCTGTAGGATGAAGAAGCCCAGACAACAGCCACCCTCCTTTAAGTCCTGACTGAGACTGATGTGGGGACATGACGCTGTGCCTTCCCAGCCCAGCCTTCTTGCCATTTCCAGCTTGCCACAGGGAGCTGCTCTCTGTGTCTCCGTTCTGCCTTGATCCTCTTCCATTTCTCCTGCCACACATTAGTAAATGCACTTGCACTAAAATCAATGGGAGTTTGAAAACTAAAAGTAATGTGCGCTTTGGTATGCTATTAATCCACTTATTTGGATCCTCTTACTGCTCCTCTGGGCTGCCCTGATCCTCTCTATCAGCCCACCCAGCTGCTCTGATCTGCTCTCTAAACTTCTTCTGTGGCTGTATTAGCATCCCTGTCAACTCGCGGGGCTGCTGCCTCGACGCCTTCAATCCCCTCTCCCAACAAGAGTCTCTCTACTAAATTATAATCCTTGTAGCTCGGAATACCGATGCAAGCTAAAATAAATTCATGAAAAGTTGCTGCGGCTCCTACTAAGATGTTCTATTTCCTTAAATGTTTTCAAACAGTACTTACATTTCAGGCTGGAGAAATAGCTTACGACACGTTCATAACCACCTGCCTGCTTTGCAGTTCTGAAAAACAAAAATTCATTGCAAGGTACAATGTCATTCAAAATCTACTCACATGTGCACTTTTTAAAGAGAGATCATGTGAATTTAATATCTGTGTCAGGCTGGAGACTGACATGTGAAAATAATGCTTTTATTCAGCAGTAAGATATATGCAGCAGCATTTTCATTAATGCGGGGCCCCCTCTGAGATGTGTAGATATTGAAGACTCCATCACCCATTCAATCCTTGACCTCTCAGCTGTGGCAGCCGATGCACCTGAGTAGGTATTTTCTCTGAGATGGACACATCCTGCAGGGATCAAACTGACAACACGGAAGTATGATCATTTAGTAACAACTTTGAGAGATTTCTTGCCTGGGTTGAATAAAAGCTAATGAACTCAGAAGTACAATACTTTACATGCAACCATTTATCTTCTGTACACATAAAAATAGAAGAAAGAGAGATGTTTCTACAAGTTTTTCTGCCATCCAGCAAGATCTATTTAGCGTTTGGGGGGGGGGGCTCTGTTATGTTTATTCACCTATAATTTGAAGACAGCTAAAATGTCTCAGAAACGAGGGTTGTGAAGTATAGACCTTTCTTTGGGGAAGGTTGACAGGAGAGACAATTGTATGGACCTAAAACCCAGTGCATGGAATTTGACTAACCAGTCTGCGTTTGCAGGGATTAGTCCTATTACTGCATCTTTCCTGTAAAGCGTCTGCTGCTTCGATATCCATAAGCACAGAGTGATGCTGAGAGTATGTATGTTCCCCACTTAATGTCATCTGCCCCGTACCGCTGAAATGCTAGAAAGAACATCTACCGAAATATCAACAACAACAAAAAAAGCGTGATCATTTTCCTGGAAGGTGTTTTGAATTCCTTAACAGTCACAAATGGGCACTGCTGTCAAAAGAGCACCATCTCCCTAGTGACATCTGGGGACTGGTTCATTAGGGGCTCTGATGACACAGTGCCATAAGCTGAGTTACCAATACAGTTTCCTGAAATGACAAAATTTTCCTCAGATATCTCCCATACCAGCCAGTTTGGCAATAATTAGCTGTTCTAAAATGTAAAGCTTTTTAGAAGCAATAATGAGTTTTGACACCACCCCAGTTTTACAGATAATGAAGCCACTGGGATAGGAATTGACCCGTGCATCCTTTAGACAACCTAAACAATTCACCTAAGTATTCCTTTATCAAAACCAGAGGATAATTATCATTCAAACAGTTATTACAAGCATGTTTCTAAAAGCCACACTGGCCTTACTAACAAGTAGCAACCATGTGGATGTCACTACTTTCCTGAGCATTTTAACGGGGCATTACAGAGGTCTGTGCTGGCAGGCAGGAACGGTGGGGGCTGACTTACCACAAGAACTAATCAAATGATGATTTAAAAAGCAAAACAAACCAAATTAAAATGCCACCCACTTCTTTTACCCCCAACAACGCATGAATATCATATGCTTGTGAAGACTTGTGTTGGTTAGAAATGCCAGGAACTTTTTTCTGCCACTGCCTCACCTATAAGCTTTTCTTGTCTTTGCCGGTGCTTTTTGGATGCCCGTGGGGGAGTGCTCCCCTGCGCTTCTTCCTCGATCTTCCCTCTGGCTGAGGGTTTCTCAGTCTGTCACCTCCTGCAGATTGTGTGCTACTGCTTAGGCAGTTCTGGAAGGTAAATAAGAAATCGCAAGCCTAGTCTGAGTGGCTTAAATTCACTGTATGGAGGGGATGGCCACATGCCTGCTGCAAGAATTTTAGGGAAATGCAATTTGCAAATCCTGGCAGAAGTGCTGCTAGCCCAAATTGTCATGCATGTGAAGGTGACCTGTGGATGAGACAAGCTGGAGATACCTGTAAACAAATGTAGTAAACGTAGGGGCAGAGAATAGGGAACTGGATAGGTTAATCCCATCTGAAAAGTTAAGGACAGCCTTAATAAATGAAGAAAAGAGCGAGACTGGATGTGGAGCCCCCTTTGCCAGAAGTGGACATATTTAGTCATGGTATAAAAGCAATTTTATCGAATGTCTTTTTTTTTGTTATGGTGTTTTGAAGATGAATAAGAGGAACCACGTACCTATCTGAAAAATGTTTCCAAGAGCGATCTCTGTCCTGCGTGACTTGAAATGAGTTCTTCTGCAATCTCAGTCAGCTGTAAGGCTGCCTCCTGTGTTCTGCCTCCTGCGTGCGAGGGAAAGCATACACTGGCTGAGCCGGGGTTTTCCCCTGTTTTAATATCAAATAGAAAAGCGAAACTGAATACCCATAAAGTATTGAATACAACCTGAAAACAGCTATATATAAACTGAATACAACAACTGAGTGCAACTGAAATCATTCTGATCAGCTTTACCACTTTGGCAAATAGATGACATCTGGGTTGTTTGAGTGAAACGATGTATTTCTGAGCTGCCTTCAATAATCTTCCTGTGAGTTGACAGTGGGTTTGCAGCAGATAAAGCTGAGCAATTACTTAATCATGAAGAAATTGGAATGAAACACCTCGTGTATGTTTTAAGCTTGTATTTCTATTACTTACAAGGCTTTTACAAATGTTCCAAGATTTTGAGTAACTTCTAAATTTCCCTTTTCAGTCTTGATTTCATATGGAATGCTGTGAAGCAAATTACTTCAAAGTAGCTTTGTGGTTAACTCTGTGGGGTTGTTCCAGAGGTCTGCGGAAACCTGGATCTAGGATAAACACGGATAAAACTATTGCTTCCAGACCCAAGCTCAGTTGTAGTGAGCTCTTGAGACTCTGCAAGTGGTTTTGGGAGAGCATAACGGCCTGGCTACAGCCTTGACAGCAAATATAACATTTATTAATCACATGTGAGACAGAAATACACAGCCATTGTGGTACGAAACCAGCAGTAGTGCCCTGAAAAGCAAAACAGGAGCAGCAGAAAACAAACAGTCGAGCTAAGGATTTATAGCAGTGACCTAATTGACTCTAATGAGTAGAGTAATGCCGTATATGATAAATTAATAGTTTGAAATACAACTTGGAAAAGCACCTGTTTCACATGCTAAAAATATCTTATGCACTGATGTCACGAAAAGAATCATTGCATGGATGAGGGACCAGCACAGGGAAGGTATTGTCCGCTTTCATAACACACTGCCTGAGCAGTTTCCACAGTCTAAGGTCTCCTCGGAGCAACGGAGACTTGGAGGAACCCTCTTGTGGTGCAGATGAACAGTTTCCAAGGATGTAAGGAGCAGAGCTCAGAGTGTGAGCTTCCACATGTGTCATGAGTTTGTCCAGCAAGGGGTACCCCAGATATCCACCCTACAACCAAGCAGCGTGTGTGAATGGAGACAGTCAAAGGACAAGAGATCCGTAACAAAGCAGGCAGGGACTGTAACGAATTGCCAGCAGAGATATACCCTTGGGAAGATGTTCTGAGGAACAGAGGAGCTTTGAGCAGAGTCCAGCCCAGACTTGACCCAACCATCTCAACAATTTACGTCCCTCAGAAAATGTTGCCCTGACCTGACCCCAAGGCAAAGAGGAGTCAAACAAATTTACCACCCTGGAAATCAGAAAGCCAGCCGGAGTGGATGTCCTCATGAGCTGTTAGTGAAAGAGAAAGAAGGTACCACCACTTCTTATACATTAGAAGATTTTCTAATCTCTTCAAGAAGAGAAATCTCAACATCAAATATTTTTTTATCCTTTTCTTTCTTCAGGGAGATACTAGTGAATGCCCTCAATAAAACAGAGCAAATACATAGACAGATTTGCATATATATAGCAACTCTTCTGGGAGATGTTGTATTTTGTAGATCGCCACTTCTCTTCCACAGGACCAGACAACTGTCTTGATCACAGCGAGGATTTACATTAAACTTTTAGATACTTTTCAGAGGTAGAGCATTAATTTCAAACCTAGCTGAAGCTTTTTTACCAACAGAAACTGTTCATCTGCTTTCCGTGTCCCTTATACCCCTCACTGCCACCTTCTTGGTTTGTTTTGATTTTTATAAACTGGGAGATCTTTGGTCTAGGCATCACCTCACAGTAACTGCATCATTCTTGTGAATACTGTGTGTGAGTTGGCTTTCCTCCTTCATTTTGTATTGTCTCTAATTGAGATATAATGTCAAACTGGAGCAGGAAATGAAGCAAGGTCTAAGGTTATGTCTACACTACAGTTAATTGAGGAGGGCAGCTGGCACTCAGACATGAGCATCTGGATTCATTTGCCATAAAGTCCTCTACAGATTATTCCTATAGCCTCCTGATTTATGTCCTTACCCAAGTGTGGGCACATTCCCCCAGGCCTCTCTACTGAGACCTTCTTGGATCCTTTCACTGATAGATGTGAAATAATTTCCTTTTAGGAGAACTATGAAAAAGCGTAGGAGGACTGTTCCTGCTTCCTCATCACAAAGTGATTGCATTCAAGCCTGAGGTAAAGCAGGACATGATTTCTAAATCCGTACCCCTCCAGCCTGGGTTTAAAAAACACCCTTAAACCAATGGGCCATTTTCTGCAAGAAAGAGCCATGGCACACAGCTCAGATTATCTAACCTAGGTGAAAAGCCAGTTGTGGTTACAGCCCTCCAAAATAGCTACCGGAGCAATGGAGCTTACAATGGGGAAAGGCAAAGAAGAAATCTGGGAGGACCTAAAGGTGAAAAAAGCCCAGCAGAGCTAGAGGCAGAAGCCGCTGTGTGCCATAGCATGAGACTAAAGGAGACAGAGGTGCAGCCACCAGCCAGGCTGCTCCTAAGCAAAACAGAGGAGCTAAAGTTACAGTGACTTTCACCCTTTGCTGTTTGGTGGCCTTCGTTTCCAGTGAAGGTGAAGCCCCAATGAATTTAAGCATAGTGAGAATTGGCCATTCTTACTCATTCTTCAAAGCTTTTTCTGGACCTGTTGGACTTTACAAGCCACAGGATACAAATTGCTGGACACAAGCAGGTAAATAAACAAAACAAGAGATGAAATTCAGAGTTCAGCCTCTCTTTGTGTTAATCTGTGTCACAAATGCTGCGTGCCCCGTGACTTCAAGCTAATGAAGGCAGTAATTTTTATTTCCAGGATACACATGTTAAGCCTACACTTTGGACCTCAGTCCCTACCAGCTGCCTGAATCCTCTCGGCCTGAAGGAAGCAGAAACAAGGCATCACACTTAAATCCCCAGGCGCTGCCTCAGGTGCACAGACAACACAGGGGACAGGGACTGCAAACCTTTCCCCTCTCTTGGGTGATTTTTAATACCAGTGCCTGGGGAAGGAACGAACGGGGTACTTGCGAGCACCCTGCAATTAAACCCTAAACCATTCACCAGTGTAGTTTCACCTAAGGTCATTCCAGAGTCAGCGAAATGTTTCTGATTTCCCTTGGGGTGTTTTTAAGCCTCCTGGAGTGAACGGGCTGGTGGCAGGGGCACACCCATGTCTCCCCATCCCACCTTCCCACATAGCAGCTGTACCCTCATATGGACGGGCCCACGTGCTCCTTGGGACCAGTGACCAGCCTCATAGAATCATGACCTCATGAAGTTCAACAAGGCCAAGTGCAAGGTCCTGCACCTGGGTTGGGGCAATCCCAAGCACAAATACAGGCTGGGTTGAGAATGGATTGAGAGCTGCCCCGAGGAGAAGGACTTGGGGTGTTGGTTGATGAGAAGCTCAACACAAGCTGGCAGTGTACGCTCACAGCCCAGAAGGCCAACTGTATCCTGGGCTGCATCCCCAGCAGCGTGGCCAGCAGGGCGAGGGAGGGGATTCTGCCCCTCTGCCTTCCAGTGATACCTTCTGGACAGGCTGGAGAGGTGGGCCCAAGCCAACCTCATGCAGTTCAACAAGGCCAAGTGCAAGGTCTTACGTCTGGGTCGGGGCAATCCCAAGCACAAATACAGGCTCGGCGGGGAATGGCTGGGGAGCAGCCCTGAGGAGAAGGACCTGGGGGTGCTGAATGACGAGAAGCTCAACATGAGCAAGCAGTGTGCGATCGCGGCCCAGAAGGCCAACTGTATCCTGGGCTGCATCCAAAGAAGTGTGGCCAGCAGGTCAAAGAAGGTGATTCTGCCCCTCTACTCCACTCTCGTGAGGCCCCACCTGGAGTACTGCATCCAACTCTGGTGTCCCCAACATAAGAAATACATGGACCTGCTGGAGCGTGTCCAGAGGAGAGCCACGAGGATGATCCGAGGGCTGGAGCACCTCTCCTATGAGGAGAGGCTGAAAGAGTTGGGGCTGTTCAGCCTGGAGGACGCTCCGGGGAGATCTTATTGTGGCCTTCCAGTACCTAAAGGGGGCCTACAGGAGAGCTGGGGAAAGACTTTTTACTTGGGCATGTAGTGATAGGACGAGGGGGAATGGCTTTAAACTGGAAGAGGGCAGGTTCAGATTGAACATTAGGAAGAAGTTTTTCACTTTGAGGGTGGTGAGGCACTGGCACAGGTTGCCCAGAGAGGCTGTTGAGGCCCCATCTCTGGAGGTGTTCAAGGCCAGGCTGGATGGGGCTTTGAGCAACCTGGGCTGGTGAGAGGTGTCCCTGCCCACGGCAGGGGGGTTGGAACTCGATGATCTTCAAGGTCCCTTCCAACCTAAACCATTATATGGTTCTATGATTCTATGATGGTGACTCAACCACTTCCCTGGGCAGCCTATTCCAATGTTTGACAACACTTTCTGTGAAGAATTTTCCCCTTATATCCAATCTAAACCTCTCCCGGCACAACTTGAGGCCCTTTCCTCTTGTCCTACCGCCTGTTACTTGGGAGAAGCCACCGCCACCCACCATGCCATCCCTGGGCCCAGTGACCGGCCCGACGCCCTCCCCGGGGCAGCTGAGCCGCCACCGTACCCCCTGTGCACAGTCATACTGGCGCACTGTCGCGCGCTGTCACCACCCACCCCTGGCGCTCCTCCCAGCCACCAGGGGGCGCTGCGCTGCAAGCCACCACCTTGCGCCCCGGCTGGCGGAGAGGCCGTCCGGAAGTGACGCTATTGTTTTGCTCCGCCACTTCCGGCGGCGGCGGCGGCGGTGGCTCGGGTCGCCATGGACATCCTGAAGCGGGAGATTAGTAGGAAGCGGCAGCAGCTGGAGGAGAAGGACCTCTTAGGGGTGAGGGCGGCCGGGACGGGGCCCAGCAGCCGCCTGGGGTGGGGGTCCGGGGGAGGGTGGCAGGAACGGCCTAAGGTGGAGGCTCGGGGCGGGGGTGAGGCCCGCGGTGGGGGAGAGGAAGCGGCCTGGGAAAGGGACTGGGGTGAGGGGATCCGGAGCTGCCCAGGGTGGGGTTTGGGTGAGTCAGGAACGGTCCTGGATGAGGTTTGGGAGGGCGACGAGCGGCCCGTGGTAGGATCAGGGAGAGAGTCAGGAGGAGTGTGGGGTTGGGGGCCACAGAAGCAGCCTGGCTTCACAGCCTCGCTATGTGCCTTTGTGTCATGGACTGGCCACTGAAATGAACGACGGATTTATTGGCGCCCAGCATGGGGCACGAACTGGATTCCACATCTGGATTCAAGAACACATGAGTCAGGATCAAAGGCAGCCAAACAGAGTCCTCCTCGGATGTCGGCCATTGAAGAATGAGGGCTGACACTTTGATCCCTCAGCTTTTATACTGAGTATGAGGCAGATGGGATGGAATACCCTGTTGGTCAGTTTTGGGTCACCTGTCCTGTCCACTTCTCCCCACAGGTGTGACCCCTCTATGCTTTTCCGCTTCTGACCCTCCAACAGGGCAAATAATAATGTTAGCTGGCCTTGGTTGTTATAGCAATAAGCATAAGCAAGAGCCTCTCTGCATACCATTCCTTGGCATAAATTAGAAACAAACAGGTCTTATCAGTTTCTGGAAGTGGACAGTGCCTGAAAAATACGCTGTTAATTTCAGAGACTTCAGTGAGTTAGAAGAGGCTTAACTGCAAAGTAAAATTACTGAACAGAAAGTTATTTCTGTTTTACCTCAAACCAGGACACTTTGCCTTTTGGAGCTGGTTTAGTTAGTTATTTCAGGCACTGAGGGATGAGAAAAATCTGTGCGACCTTTGGTGAACGATGTGTGGATCAATTTCCTCACCACTGCTGCAAGAACTTTCATAGCAGTAGTGGGGTTGCAGAGCGGGTTGTGTGTTCTGAGTGTGTTAGCTTAAAAATACCCACGTTAAAGCAGAGCGCTTTCATGGATGTCCGAGTTTTGCTTTTGGCATTGGTGGTTGAATTAGGGAGTTGTGATCAGAGACTGTTGCAGGTCAGGGAGGCAGAGTATAAAGAAAGAAGTAATAGTTCATATTAATCGGGGGAAATGCTTCAGGGTGACCACATTTGCCAGCTGTTGTGTGTCTGGAAGGTCTTACGAACATTTCTTCGTAGGTGCACTGAACAAGCTTACAAAATACAAAGGTGATTTCTCACACCTCCTTGATTTAGTGTAGAAGGACATGTTTTGTATTTATTTAAACAACTTTCCTACACTCCAATCTGGGCCTTGTGCACATCTGAAGTGAAGCTTTACACTAACGAGTACCATGGCCTTACGTGACAAAGAACATGTTTTTTTAAAGCACTGGTGAACACATTGTGCTTTCAAGCCTGCTTATACATATGTGCTGTACATATGTGCTGCAAAGTCACTCTCTTGCTGATTTTCAGAGGTGCTTCCAAGTAGTTCCCTTTACATGACAATGTAGTCATCTCTATGAAAGGATGTAGCTGAATTCACCAAATCAAGTAAGAATGTTTGAGCCATTTTTGCCCAAGTATGTGAAATGGTAAACTGCTAACAGTTTTTCTCTCCTTTAGGGAAATAAGAAATACTTCAAACGCAGTGAGTTAGCTAAAAAAGAAGAGGAGGCCTACTTTCAGAGATGTGGCTACAAGGTATGGTAATTGTTTTTCCAGGAATTTATGTGTTTACTTTGAAGTCTACATTTTACTATCAACAGTATAAATGTTAACGATAATTGTTGTTCTTTGTTCAATCTGTTAATGTTATACATTAGCCTGTAAATGAGAAGCCACCTGGAGAGGTATGAGTTTCCAAAACCATTTTCAATACAGGAAAAGATATGCATGATATACAGCTACTTAAGTTTGTGTTATGGTTTGGCTTTTATTTCCTTTTTTTATTTTTTCGTGGAAAGCATGAAGTGGCTTGGGATCAAAGCTTGTCTTCCTTTCTTTTTAAATTGTGCTGTTAGGCATGAACACTGGATCTGATATAGCCACCCACCCCCCACCCCCCCCCTTATCGGAAAAAAAATTGATACATTTGGATAATTTTATCCATTCAGATAATTTTCACAGTCTTGTCAAAATGTCCAAAAGAAATCAGTATAGCATGGGTGCATATTAAAAAGATCTACCAACTTTCATACTGTATATATTTGTATTTGGTTTTTTGGCCATCAACCATCCAGCATTAAAAGAGTGCAGCAACAGCATTTGTTTTCTTGCTGGCAAAATATTAGAAAACAATTGGTAACCTAGGGCGCATTGTGAAACAAATGAGTGATCTGGAAGGCTTTATCTGCCTTGTAATGGTGTCAGGGCAATAGTTTCCTGAAATGGAAAGAACGTTGCTTTCTTTTACAAGTGTGTGCGTTTGCCTGCCTGCCTGATTATATGTGTATGTGAGACGGTATGCATTCCCTAGTGGAAGACAGAGGCTCGTAATCTTGTTTGCTGTTACTGGGCACAAATAGGAGCTTTGTTTTCAATTGAACTTTACCCAGTTAGTGACTTATTCTGAAACCTTGATCTGTTTGTAGAATATTTGAACATCAGTGCCAAAATGATTCTTGGAACGTGCAGCATATAGTCATGAGAAAATGTTCTGTGAATCCAGTCACTCTCCCAAGTGGAAATGACTACATGATGCTTTTTGAGCATTAGCTTGAATTCTTCAGAAACTTCCATGGCCATTAAAATGCTGTTATCTGTGCTGCTGCAGCACCAGTTTTGGTTTGAAATATAACCCTGAAAACGGTTTTAAAATAAGTTGCTTTGTTAAATTAAGTACCTTTTTAGAGCCTCCCAGATTTCTGCATTTGATCTTTACAATGTTAATGAGATGTAGAATATAGACTGATTTCTTTTTAAATTCAGGTGCTTTTTTGCTTTGATTAGACTTAATAAGTTGTAATAATTTGATTTGCTTGAAAAAAAACACACTGAAACCAAAATAACTCTGGTAAAGATATTGGACTCCAGCTGACAGAACGGATCAAATCTTTTCCCCCAATGCTGCTGTCTCTTTATGATTTCAAGAATGTTTGTAAGTTAAAATTTGTATGTATCCTTCTGCCATGGGAGTGTATTTCTTTATGTTTTTTTACACAGTTCTTCCATATTTTCTGTCCCCTGTCAATTCCCCCTTTCCTGCATCAATGGAAGTTTTATTTTTCCCCTCCCTTTATGTGTTAAGCATTGATTTCATTGTCCTTCCCTTGCTTGTTCCAAACACCTGCGGTTATAAGATTTATTTCTGTGTTTGCTAGTATAGTAGCATGAATGTAGTTTTGTGGCTGAATCTTGTAGCTGGAGCCACAGGGTGGATCCTTACAGCCACATGGAGTCATATTGGCACCGGAGTGCAAGACTGGTGCATTGGCCTGAAAGAACAGGGAAGCTTCTTTAAAAAGTCTGTCTAGTGCATTCATCAAACTGATAAACCCGAATATAGACTGGAAATGACAATGTACTGCCCATGCACAGAAAATGCCGCAGGGTGCTGTGGGATTAAGCATTTCGCTTTTAGCTAGAATCTAGGAAAAAACCAAGATGTGAGTACTGTAAATGTTTCCTTATTATAGGAATATTACCAACAGCGGTCTGCTTGTGCTGTCAGAAGTGTCAAATTTGAGGTTCTAAAGGGAACTGTAGTTACATGCCTGCTGTCTCAAAGTTACTTTGATCAAAGAGTTGTTTTGCATTATTAAAATACTGAGTAACGAAGAAGGAAGGCTCTGTTTGATTCAGGGACCGTCTTTTAGATTAAGAAGTTAATGAGATCCTAACCCTATGAGGAATATTAGGTGTCTTTTTTTTTTTTTTATTTTAACTTGCAAGAAACTATGGCAAGCTTGTTAGAAAGATATGTTATCTTAACCAAGCACCTCTTAAAACCCAATGGAAGCCGTGGATCACTGCTAATTTTACTCAGCTCACTGAAGCTGTAGGTAATAAACATTTTAAGCTGACACTGCCACCGAAAGAAGCAGTCCCGCTCTTTCCCTGCCACTGGGTTTTAATTTCTGCCCTTGGGTCCATGCATGCACTACACCTGGTGAGCTCAATGAGGAGGTTAAGTTAAGTGGGCTGGGTAGAGTATCTTTCTTTGTGTTTGCCAGATTATTTTCTGTTTGAATCATTTCCCCCATCTGGCTCATCACATAGCAATGTAAATGCTTTTGCATGGGTAAGGAGGATAGAGCAGGGGCAGGAATCAACAGGCAGAAGGTGGATTTGCTATTTTTGGCACCAGTGCTGACATCTGCCTGCTGAAGTGATTGCCAAACTTTAGCAATTGTCGTTTCTATTTGCTGTAGAGAGTGCTTCCTGCAACCTGCAGAGGTGTTAGTTAATTACTGATATTTTTAAAAGCTTTTATTGTTCTGTGAAATTCAATTATAGACAATAAAAACTATGAAACTAAAGGTTTATATTGTCATATTAAAATCTGTGCTCCAGAATTCTGTATCTTCACATTGCTATCAATATATGGGTTTATTTCCACTGACACATTAGTAACTATGTCTGTTGAATGTAGGTACAGCAGCAAGAGGAGGAGGAGAAACCACTGACTTCATCAAATCCAGTGCTGGAACTCGAACTGGCAGAAGAAAAGTTACCAATGACTCTTTCCAGACAGGAGGTAAAATCAATCATCATAAACAGACTATTTGAGTTTAGAGCAAATGCATCTGAAATTTCTTGTTAGGACTGCTTTTTCTAGTTAAGTGTACTTTTTATGGCAGTTTGCATTAAATAATAAACCTCCATTTTTACAATCAACAATTAATGATCATCTTCTCTCATCAAGGATCTGCTGTCCAATTGAATTCACAGGGAGGTACAGATGGGTAGAGCCTCTTTGTCATATGGATTTGCACAGATGCATTACAACATTTTACAGCTCTTTCAGATGACTTGCAGAATAGTACCCTGAATATCAGTATTATCTTTGAATAATACTGAAGATGGCACACTGACTTTTTCCAAGATTTTGCCCCCCCCAGCTTCTTTTCTTTGTAGCTCATTGGTCTGAATCCAAATTTAGAAAGTAAGGTTTGGAAACTTACCTTGATTTCTAGAAGAAACAGTCCTGAAGCCAGAGCAGCTGGTGTATTCTTTGTCCTTTCTAAGGATAAAAATACTTATGTGAATGTGAGTTCACAAACAGATTTATACCCCAAAGCAGAAGAGAAACAGGAAGTTCAGAAGAACAGGAAGATCAGAATAAATTCTGATCTTGGAAATATTGAAATTCGCAGCTGAGATCATCCAAGGATGTCACGTCCCCGTAATTTTGCAAGATACTTAGTGGTTTTTACAGGAGTATATCACAGGACTTGTAATGTGGGCTGTTGGTTTAATGTTTGGTTTGAGGTTTGGTCTATCCTGTGTAATGTGCACTGTCTCAATGCTGTTGATCTTCTTGGGTGCATGTTTTGGGCAAGGTTTAGCTGTTGCTGTGCCAGCACTCCATCCACCCCTGGTTTTGTGATACTCTTGAAAGTCAAATGCTTGCCAACATATAGCAAGACACTTGAACTGAATAAGGAAATCAATATCTGAATGAATTTAATTTCTTGTTGTCCAACTAGTCTATTGGTATAATGAAGTGGAGGCATGGAATGAAGTGTAAGCCCTTCTCTTGATTACCAAACTATTGCGTGGTGATTCATATATCAATAAGCCTATTGCTTGATGCACTAAATGAGTAATGGTAAGTACAAAGAGATTTAGAAGCAATGCATGAGATAAGGAAAAGGGGGAATAGAGTTCAGGTTTTGGCTTTCCCCATGGCTTTGCAAATCAGCCGAGGGATGTTATACCTCTGTTACATCTAGTTTTAAAGTAACTATCACATTAGATTATGGGACTTAATATTTGCCAAATGCTTAAGGATGAGAATTTTCAGCAAATTGTCTTGCAGATGTGCTGGGGGAACCTGCAGCCTAGTTAGGAGTATTTTCATTGCCCTGAACAAGTAGGTGAGATTATCTTCAAGTTCCTTTCTGATTTTGAAAACAGTTTTTAAGCTCTGCCAGAGGGATGATTTTTGTGTATTTGTTTAAACAAGTCAGAGCAGGAAGAAGTTAAGCTATAAAATTTAGGTTGGTAATATTTGGAATGACCTTTCACTGAAATACTGTGGGAATTTTATATTTAGATTGTAAAGTGTCTGGAAGATTTTTCTACAGCTTAAAATATTGCCATTTCCTCTCCAGTCCAGCTCAACTTGTTATTCTAAGCAAAGTAAATAAATCTGTTGTCCTGGATTTTATTTTGCTTCCTTTACAAGTTTGCGTAAGGGAATGCTTTGATTCTTTTCAGGTTATCAGGAGGTTACGAGAGAGAGGTGAGCCGATCAGACTGTTTGGAGAAACAGATTATGATGCATTTCAACGTTTGAGGAAGATAGAAATTCTTGCACCTGAAGTGAACAAGGTAAGACTAGATAGTTTTTAGTTACTTACTTGTAGTGGGATAACCAATGAGGAACCCTGTAAAAGTTACCGAAAATAAGTTTCAGTAACTGTTAATTTTCAGGAGGGAGGGGTAGTACAGAGCAAAGAGAAATATCTGCTCCACCTCATTTATTGCCTGAGGAAGTGTGTTAAATGTCATAGTTTTGTGCACAATTGCAATTCCTTGTGAAAGAAAGTTCAACTCTAGAAACCTTCCGGCCTTTTCAGTTGGAAAAGGGCCTCCAGGTGGCAGTAACACCCCAGCCTGTGTTGTTACCTGCTTTTTAACCAGCAGAGAAGACAGTCATTTACTGTTAAAACTGTTTGTGATTATATGCATCTCTAAGAAGGTACAGGTAAGTAAGAGGAGAACTGCATCCTGTCTTTCTGGTATGTAAATGATTTTTCAAATCCCGTGATTTCAGAGCTATATCTTGTTAGAGAAACTTCATTTTCCTCCCCTTCCCTTTAAAGTAGCCAATGATCCAGAAAAATCACTAAAAAATATATCGTAGTGTACTAATTTATTCCTTTTGTCCTAAGAATTCATCAGTTAAGTAAGGAGATGCAGTTGGGGTTTGTTTTATGTTCAACATTGACCAAATTTGCAACTCGGCTGAGAGAGTGAAGATTTGGATTTTCTTCCCTAATTTGTGGCAAACTGAATTGTTTGTAACGTCTTTCCTGGGGCTGACCAGAAAAGGAAAGCCTTTTCCTGTTCAAGTTTTTTTTAAAAAAATAAATGTCTGAAGGTTTAAAAGAAAATATTCTGCTAGTGAAAGCTTTCCCCCTGCAGTGACACTGATGACAGTAGTAGGAGTATTAGGAAATAGTGAGCTCGTAATGGGATTGTATTGGATTTTTGTATTACATGTCTCAGTCATTCCTGTTGCTACTTGTTGCTTAAAATGTAAGTAGTCACTATAACCAGTTTGTGGTTTAGATATTTTTAGAATACTAAATGATGAGTAGAAATGCTCCAGACAGTTAAGTATGAAGATGGAAGAGGGGAAATAACTGTCCATATCTATTCCCAGTGGAGTGGCTGAATTTATCCTAGGGTGAGAAATGTCATGCTCCTTTGTACAGCTTTATGTTTTATGTCTCAAGATAAGAATGCAAGTCTTCTAACTGTGACTAAGCCAAGATTCTTGTTCTATTTAAAAGCAACTCTTAACTTTTTATATATATATATATATATGGTTTCAAACGGATTCCAATATTTTTAGTCACCTATATCTAGAGTAGGGGATTTAAAACACTTAATCTGTATAAAACATTCTGTTATGTTTAAATCATTGGTAAGAAAGGGAAACTACATAAATGGTTTATATGATAGTACTGAAGGAGTGTTACTTACCTTATTTACAGCTTTTTTTCAGGGCAGATGTGAAGATTTGTAGAGCTGATGATGGTTATGGTCTGTTTTCTGTTTGGTTTGGGGTGGTTCAGTGTATTGCTTGGATAAAATGTCTTGAAGAATGTCCTAGAAGTTGATTCAGCCTTCCATGCTTTTCTGGTGAAAATATTGTAAAAAGTCTTTTACGTAGGTATGAACATTGCAGAAGTTCATGCACCTGCTTTTTGTTAAGTGCTGAAGCAATCCAGAAACAGTTCTTTGAATTCAGTTTAGATTCAGACAACAAAGCTAAACCCTTATGAATGTTTTTACAGAATTTGTCTTTTCTTATACAGAAGTCGGATGCTCACAGTGACAGTACTGAACTGCTTTTAGTTACTTGAGTTTTTTTTGTAAATTAATAATTTTTTATCTTTTCCAGGGCCTGAGAAATGACCTGAAGGCTGCCTTGGATAAGATTGACCAGCAGTATCTGAATGAAATTGTAGGCGGTCAAGAAGCAGGAGACGATGACTCACAGAATGACTTGAAAGTCCATGAGGAGAATACTACTATTGAAGAACTGGAGGTATGTGATGGGTAGATTTTAATGAAGGGTTTTTAGATGTAGTATATTGTTGTGAGAAAGCTTCAGGATTGTTTAGACAAAGTTATCTTGTTTTCAACATCTAACTTACGCATTCTGATGCGTAATACTCTCTGTTAGGAAGTTCAGGTTTTTAAGCTTTGAGTTGCACCATAGGTAGACACGTGAAAACTCAAGGGGGGCAGGAGTTGCCTGCAAGGAAAGTCATACAGTTAGGATTCCCTCTGCAGGAGGTTTGGAAGTAGAGAATTCAATAAAAATACATTACCTGGTCATAAATCCTAAAGCCTTTCCAAGGAGTATTTGAGAGGGTAATGAGCTTAGTACTGATGAATTTTCCCTACACAAGAAAACTGGACTTTGAAAAATAGACACACAGGAAGAATGTTTGATATAAAAGCAGCCAGGACAAAGAAGAAGTAGAAGTCAGAAGTAGGCAGATCACAGAAAATGTAAGAAGCGCAGAGACAATGTGTCCCAGAAACTTCAGTGCAAAGGACTACTATGTTCTGAAAGAATGCCACAGTATTTGTGTGAGTGAGTGAAGAATGAGTGCCATGAAATGCATTCATCCCCTGGTATTTTGGGGTAATGTTTTGAAAAGGACATTGACTTGAGGTGAAGACTTTTACCGTTAATCTTCACAGCTCATTGCAGAAGTTAATCTTCATATCGTCCTTCTGAAAGCGTGTTTAAGAAATAATCTGATTTATAACTGAAAGCTTAAACGAATACATTATTTTAAGGAGATAGTCTTTTGCTTTTTAGTTTGGGTACCAGGGGTTCTGGTATGAAATAACTGTAGTACTAGAATGGATACCAATTGTATTGGGACTGCACTGAATTGACCTATTAGTTCTCAAAATAGCCTTATTTTGGGCTTCGTTCGAGCCATGGAACTAATCTTTTTTTGAAAAGTTTCAAAACACCACATTCTTAATTTTATGCTACTTTACTGCATCCCTTTGAGCATAAAGGCTTGCACTGAATTTGATTCTAAATCTAGGAGATTTTTTTTAACCAAAACTCACTTTGGAAATGTGATGATGATGGAAATAGATTATCAATCCAACTATACCTACTGGAAAATGTTCTAAAAAATGCTGTTGGTACTGCCAGTGTCGAGGTTTTAGCAGGAAGCTAGAGTATTGGAGCATACTATTGGGGTTTTTTTGTTGGTTTTCTTTTTTTTTAACTTTAGATTTGTTCGCTCAATTTCACAGTTACAATTAAATTAAATGGTAAAAAGCCCCAGTACGTCAGAGAATTGAAATAGCTTAACAAAATAATTAGGTTAATTGATAGCTTTGGGGATCTCAAAAATGCAGTTCACCCACAGTTCCCCTTAATACAGTACTGTGAAATAGCTGCTAATTATGCCAATAATTTAGTAGTTACTGAATGAAAAATTCCTGTTGCATTGACCTTCCAGAATTAATCATACTGTCTTTTTAACTTAAGCGTTTTTAATAGATTCATTAATCTCAGTAGTGTATATAACTGTTTCATTCTGCTTTTAACTAGTGTTTTGGATTACTGGTGGAGTTTATATTACAGTTCATGATGCAGTGAATCATGCTCTGCTGTGGTAGTGGCAAACTTCTAGACAATGTGGAAATAATTGCCTTTTTTTCTCCTGTTCTAGGTTTTGGGAGAATCCTTAGGACGGGGTGATGATCACTATGATATGGACATCATAACGAAGTTCTTGAAGGTAACAAACTCTAGTAGATTAATTATTCTGTAGCTGTGTCATACTTTTTACTATCACACAGATACTTTTGGTGAATAGAAGGGCCGGTTCCTGCTGCTTGGAGAGAAAAACACATTATGCTTAAGATATGTTTTCATTTTTTTAAAAGCTTGGCACTCTACAGCCTTGGTTAATCACAATTGTGACTTTTGATGGATTTGGCAAAGAGCTATTGTGTGAGTAGCATTCTTCAAAATCTGGTCTTGCTTCTCCAGACAAAATAAATACGGTTTTGATTTCCATGTGATAACTGAGGGAGTTGTATGTAGTTGGTTCTGTGTGCTACTATGGCATTAAAAACTTCCGAGGAGTCCCTGCCTCCCTTCCTCAGGAACAGTGCAAGCTGAAATGAAATGTCACCTGGTACTGTTACATGAAACGAGAATTTTAAAGGAAGTCCGTTGGCTTTGCTGAGGAAACAGGTTCAAGTGGATAGTAGAAAATTGTTTCCTTGTTTCCTGGCAAGAAGCCTGCATTGCTTCTCATTTGAGTTAGCCCGTCCCTGTGTAACTACTGTGATGATCGAAAGTCACAGCAAGAGTCAAAGCTTTCACTTGTGTGTATCAGATGCATTGGCATTTTAGTATAGTTTGTCTGGGCAGTCGGACAAAGAAAGCTCAAAAAATGTTTTCCAGGTGGGGTGAAGGTATGTTTGACATATTTGCCTTCCAGTGTGTTGAATTTTCACTGTGATCTTTACTGTTCCTTAAGCTCCTTCACAAAAATTGCCCTGAAACATCTGCTACTTAGATTTCTTCTCTTTTTATGTCCCCCCTACAACCTCCCAGCACTGATGCCTACACTGGTGTTTCTGTGGGTGTTTTGGTACATGCCTTTTTATACATGCTCCCTCCTCACCCACGTTTTTTCCTATCCCTCCTTGCCTGTACCTCTGGAAAGAGGTTTCTTGCTGTTTTAATTGAGAGTTCTCCAAAAAACTCATTTTGCCATGGTGGCTTAAACAACTGTTCCCATCTGTTTTGCCGCGATTGTCACTAGATGGCACTATGACGTAAATTTGATTGTTCCTCGTACAGTTTCTTCTTGGAGTTTGGGCAAAGGAGCTGAATGCCAGAGAAGACTATGTGAAACGGGGAGTACAGGGGAAGCTGAACAGTGCCACTCAAAAGCAGACAGAATCGTACCTGAGGCCACTCTTCAGAAAACTTCGGAAAAGGGTGAATGAATTTTAAATGTTGCTATCCCGTAAGACTTTAACTTCTGCTTTCAAAGTACCCCGTGGTTAGTGCCTTTTCCTAAGGTAACGTTATCATCACTGAAGAAGAGAGGATAAGTGAGTTGGTCAGAGTTTCTGTGTCTAGAGCCCAGGACTCCCAGTTCTGAACTTTTTCTCTTGCCCAGTGTATTCTTCTGCCTACCCACTGCTTTTCCAGGTGTTGCTTTATGTTTCACCTGTTCATTGGGCTGCAAACAAGATAGAGAATTGGGATTGTATTTTGCACTTTGCCACAAGCTACTAGGTGTAACCACTTAACCTCTGTTGCTTCAGAGCCTTCACCTGAATAACAAAAGATGTTTTCCTTTGTTAGTCCTCCAGCTAGGGCAGATGCTGAACTTTGTATAAATGCTGAGTAGGATGATTTTCCTGAGCTGCTATTCTGAACTAAAGATTTTTTTTCTTTCTTTCTTTCTTCTCCTCCTGTAGACACTTCCTGCAGACATCAAAGAATCAATAACAGATATTATTAAATTCATGTTGCAAAGAGAATATGTGAAGGTATGTTTGTTTGCACTCTTGCAGCATGTTCAGCATGTCTGATTGTAATAGATTGAGTTTATTGCTTCAACACTTCCCAATTTTTTTTGCATTTTGAAGATACATAGCTGGAAATACACACAAGATGTATTCAAACAGAATGAAAAATGGCTGTTAAAGGTTGGGCTCCAGGTAGTGTTTGATCCACAGCCTGTCAGAAGATCTTTTGAGACTGGTGAAACTGCAGAGCTTTGAAAGCACAAATAGAATTTTTCTCAGAGATGGTTATATTAAGTTGCAGAGGAATCCTGTATGGGTAACCTGATATTGTACGGTTAAATGAAGGTATTGAATTAATAGTAATAGGGTGTTGATTAATTAATTAGGAATTAATTGAGGTGAGCTGAGTTATTGAATATGAGACACTGTCCCTTTCTTTGGCTATGCTCACATTAGCTGGCTTGGTAAGGTTGAGGTAAGTTAATAAGTTTTTTGGACAAAGTCTGCTTACTGGAGGAGGCAGAAGTACTTTAGCACTCAAGATCAAAGGCAGGGTTAGGTTTTGTTTGTAGCCGCCTTCAGAAGTGGAACTCAAATACCGATAGCATTTGCTTAAGCAGCTTTTGTATGCAGAGGAAATTGAGCCTTTAAATTTCTAATATTTCTTATTATTCTTGTGAGGACTTGAGATAATTTGTCAAGTAAGCAAGCAAACCTGCTTTTGTTATTGAAAAAGCTTTGGATGGCCTAAGGCAAGTTTAATCCAAATCGTTTGAAAGTAGAACTGAAAGTGTGGGATGTATGATAGTGGGTTTTGTTTTGGGCCTTTTTTTTTCTTTCGGTTTTCATCATGATGTTGAAATTCCCTTTCCAATGGCTTCTCAAACAAAGAAATGAGTGTGCGGGAATGTGGTATATATTGTGGGTTAATCAGTGGTGCTCCTCTCTCCTGGAGGTGCTTGGCTTCATGTAAACTTCACAGACTGATTCTGGAGGAGTTGCGTACACATTCGGAAGTTTTGAGTGGTGTGGTTTTTTTTTTTTTTTTTTTTTTTTTTTTAATTAGGCTAAAGAGCCTTGTGCTTTTAAAGATACTTGTGTCATTTTGCTTCCTGTGAGACTTGTCTCTTTGTGCCTGCTGTTGTCTTCTGTGCTTCTTTGCTTTGTGCAGCCTGGTGCATAGTCAGCCACAAATTCTTACTGCTGTGTTAGATGAAATGCTAAAATGAAATGATTAAATTTTGAAATCAACATGTGACAGTAAGCAAATGCCAGAATGCAAGTTATCTGCTCAATCTTAATTAACGCTGTTGTGACAGTCCTGGAAGGGTCTCTAACTGTATGCTCACATACTATGTTTCATCACCAAACCGTGTTTAAGTCTGCATGTAGGTGTTTGATTAAGACTGTTCAGATTCCCCCTCATGTAGGTGAAGACTAAGTCCCGTCCCTTCTTCAGTTTTACTCTCAGCTCTGTCTGTAACCCCATGCCTTGTTTATTATTCACCTCCCAGTTTGCTCAGTGCCAAATGGGAAGAAACCACCCCAACTGATTTGTTGGGTCATGATTGTTACTTCTTATTGTCTAGTCTCTAAATAGGAGATGATAAATGAACTCTTTATCGTCGAGTCTTGTAGCTGCTCGCTGATAGTGGAGGAATGTCCTGCTCCATGTCCTTCTTGAAGCTGTTTCTGTAATTGCATGTATGTGTCTGTCCCCTGCACTTACTGGTTCTCAGTTGTCATGTTTTTTTTTTAAGCTCTGTACTTCTCTTCCTTTCTCCCTTTCTTTCTGTTAATTTCTCCTTCAAGTTTTATCCCTGTTCTTCCCCAGGGATGTTGTCTGCTACAGCTTTATGTTAAGAAATGGGATCTGCTATCTTGATTGGGAAATTTCACATTCATTTACTGCTGTTACTGCTTTGTTCATAAACATTGTTACTAATGTGCTTATTAACCAGTTTTGAGGAGAGCTGATTCTCAGCCCCTTTGGAAGCTAGCTCCTCTACCCGAGAGCTGTCAGGCCCCAGTGCCACTCCTGCGTACGGAGTGACCTCAGCTCTGCACACATGATGTCAGCCTGCAGTGGGTTGTGCTTACAGACAGGCTCCCTGGTCTAGTCTGCAACCAAAATGACAAGGGTTGTAAAGGTATTTACAGCAGAAGAGCTTATGGGAACCTGAGAAGGCTGAGTTGAAAATAGTCCCAGTAAACTTCATTTTTAATCAATATTAGACTGTCCT
This sequence comes from Vanellus vanellus, assembly GCF_965231255.1. Taxonomy (NCBI): domain Eukaryota; kingdom Metazoa; phylum Chordata; class Aves; order Charadriiformes; family Charadriidae; genus Vanellus; species Vanellus vanellus. The sequence goes on from NC_138905.1 coordinate 7,928,883, forward strand.
TCCCCACTGCTTGCTTTCATCAGGTCCATAGGACCATCAGGTCCAACTTCCCTCAGAGTTCAGCAAAAACATGAATCGTGTTAGGAAGACGTGTTGTAAAATTGGTTAATATCGTGCAATGAAACCTGATTCAGAGAGACTGGAATGTGTGTTGTTACTGTATTTGGCAATGCAAAAGTGCTCAGCTTTCTGATGCCCTGCCTGTTTTGCTAAGTGTGCGTGTGCTCTATTCCTTCAGGCAAACGATGCCTATCTTCAGATGGCTATTGGAAACGCTCCCTGGCCTATTGGTGTCACTATGGTTGGCATCCACGCTCGAACGGGTCGTGAAAAGATCTTCTCCAAGCACGTAGCCCACGTTCTCAATGATGAAACTCAAAGGAAGTATATACAGGTAATGTTAGCTTTGGAAATCCAAGAGATTTGCTTTTGAAGTTAGGGGATCTTTGAGAAATACTGGTTTCATAGTTACAGGTGATGTGGTAAAAGGGTCCTAGAAATGGACAGTTGCCTTAGCTGGGGTCAGGCATAACATCCGTTTAATAGGTAGCTCATCCTTGACATGAAGCGTCTTCAGTGCTGGGCTAGGAACGGAGTCTAATGGATTTTTTTATGTCTTAACTATTAGGATGCTGTATGAACACCAAAGTAGCTGTGAAGACGTGCTGTATTATTCTGAGTTCCTTCACTGCTTAACTCATGGTTTTAGCATCGTGTGTGGGATTTTATGCAGTGAAATACAGTCCTTCTGACTACTTTTGCAACTAGATAAATGCATTCATTTTCCGAACATATTTCTTTAAAAGTGTGGGCTCAAAATTCCAGGTTCAGTTCCTCCTGTGCATATTCATACTCATGTCATGAACTTCTGTTGTTTGTGGAATTAATAGCAGTGGTGTTTTTCTTCTCTGATGTTTTGGGAAACAAGTCCTTTTCTTCTTTTTATTTTTAAATGTATTTGCCTCTTGCCAGTTGCAGTTTCATTGAAATAAAGACCTTCTGGCTTAACTCTGAAGCCTCCAGAGCAGCGTCATGGAGCTCAGAGCTTCTGGCAGGATCTTGTTGCTGTGGCAGAAGGACTCCTGTTGCTTTTCAACTTCAGCTGCTGTCTGCAGGCAGATTGCTTGTAAAATGCATCTTCTCCTTCTACCTTGGTTTCTCTTCGACCTCTGGTTTCTCTTCAACTATAGTTTTTAATATCATAACCTGTGAAAATACCATCCTGAAATCAGAGGAGGCTCTGCTTACAGAGCCTATTAATTAAATCTGAGCCATTCTTTTGTAAAGTGAAAATTGGTGTGTGGACTACACATCTTCAGAGACAGGCTCCAGTTAGTGCAATACTTCCTTGGAAGTATTTATTGGGTGAAATACCTTATGTTAAAAAACCATTTTGTTGTTAGTCTGTGTTAAAAAAGGAATTTGGACTGAGGGAAAATTGTTGAGGACCTCAGCATGGCCATAACGCTTCTTCTCCAACTTGGGTGAATAATTGGCCATCTGTGTCCATTTGCCACTCTTCTAGCAGAAAGGTCTCTAGTCTGTAGTGTTGCTTGATCTCTCTTAATATACCTTGTGGAAGATATGACGTACATTAATTCCCCAAGTTGTCCCTTCTCTGCTTTTGGGGTTACAGCTGTTGGTCAAGGAAATCTTCGTGTTCATCTTCTCATTGTGAATTTCATCTGTGCTTCTGAATTACACAACTTAGTGTAAGCGCCAAGACAGAGTTGGCTTTAAACACGTCATGTTCTCCATGTTAGTTTTAAATACCATGTGTTGTTTAGATAGTCTGGTTCAAACTGGAGCATGGAATAGTATCTGTGCTCCCAGCAGTTACATCAAGCTAACATGTTTCTGATTTAAAACGAACCAGGGACCGTAACATCCCAAACAAGGAGTCATTATGGTGCTAGAACATGTTTTGCAGACTTGCCTGCATTGAAAAGGCCAAAGCATCCTCTGGTGAATCATTCTTCCATTCAGTGAGGAGCTGTCTTCCATAGTGAGTGTCTAATGACAGGCACGTGGCTCTGCCATCTTGGAGTACAGTGGCACTGCTACATTACGTTACTGCCACAGCAGTTTTCTCTCTTTTTGGTTACACTTCTATGCGTGACTTAAAAGAAAATAATCACAGGGTTTCTGTCATGTTGTTTTTTGGTAATCGATGCCTTGAAAGAACTGAAGAGAAAAGTTGACATTCTGTCTTTCTTCTTGATTACTTCTCCAGTTTGCCCCCATGGTGCAGGTCAGGTGTGGTACCACCGTGGGCAGGAATGACACCTCTCCTCCAGAGAAATTGTGCGGTTCGTCTCATAGCTGTGCAGCTTGTTTTGGTGTCAAAAATTGCTTTTTGTTCTATAAAACTACTTTTAATATTCAGGTTTCTTTTAAATATCTTTTATTGTGATAGTATTGTCTTCTCCCTTGGTGGGGAAGAGGGATTAAAGCCTTACTGTCATTCTTCACTGTCAATCTGTCATGCGGGACTGAATCTGCAGTCTCTTTGGTTATGCCACAAACTCCTCTAATATTGGGGATAACTTGGAACTCTGCAGGGAGAAAGGTTAATAAAACGTAAAAAATGGAAAAACAACCAACCCCCCCCACACACCTCAACCCCAAAATAGCAGCCTTTTCTTTTTAATTCTTCTTGTTAAGCTTAAAAATACTGTAGACTGTTACGTTTGTTTGACAGCTGCAGTTTTATTACAGAATTGTCCTTGTTTTCTTAATTCCTAGGGGCTGAAAAGGCTCATGACCATTTGCCAGAAGCACTTCCCAACAGACCCATCGAAATGTGTGGAGTACAACGCTTTATGAGGCTCCGTGGTGTCCAAGGCATGACTCATATTTTGATCTCCAAAACCCAGAGAGGATTGAAGAGACAGAGTTTGTGCTTTAACACCAGCAGGAACCTGGGGTGGGCTTTGCAAAAAAGCATAAAGCGGCAAATTTTCTACAGCTTCCTTTTTACAAACCCCATTTATTTAGATTTCATTTAATCTGTGCTTTATGCCGAACACATCCAATGTGCAGCAGAGGGAGGTTTTTTTGAAGGGGGTATGACCGGGACAATGACCAGGGGACAATGAACACCACCCTTGCTTTTAATTTCAATTTGTTATTTAGGGAACCATACAATACAGACTGACTGTTTCCCATATCACAGAGCTTTAGGTGAGACTCAGCCCTGCAAGGAGTGTATGTGGAGCTTTTTTGGCTGCTTTCCAGTTGGAGACTGATGTGGGGAGATGATTAGAGGGAAGCAGTTGAATCTGAATCTTGGTTATTTCTGTAAATATGAAGACTTTAATGGCTAATCTTTCATGTGGTATTTATCAGGAGAAAAAAAAAAAGGTTTATATATTTCTCAGCCGAAAAATACAGCCGTCCTCAGTGCAAAGAGTTTTTGATCTCGAATGCATCTGATTTGGCTTTTTTTTTGGTAACGACATTTTTAATATAAACCTTCTGGGCTTGGGGGAAGTAATCTTATGGCTCTTGAGGCTTTCAAATCCCATTTTTATACATCTGGAGAAAATTTCAGTCTGCTGGGCATTGCAGAGAAAATAATTAGGACCTCCCATGACCACGTACAGTATTTCTAGCTGCCACAAATCTTTACCATTGTATATCTTGACTGGAAATGGTGAAGAAACTCACAGGAACGATGATGTCTAATTCTGTGTAAAGAGTGAAATACTGAAACTTGGTTAATGATGCAGGTTGAAAGTCTTAGGCTGAAATCGTGCAGTTTTTTTAATTACAAGACCAGCAGTACCTCTGCAGGTCCTTAGAGAAGGCCTTACCAGGACCTACAGTGAAGCTCCAAACAAACCGTTGATCGTTGCTGTGGCTGCTAATAAGTGCCACTACCCACGTTTGCGAGAATCCAGACCTCCCGTCTGCCTGGCCCCACAGACCCCATAGAGCTGATATGGAGCCCGCTCCGCTGCCTCTGGAGAAGCCTTTTCTGTGCAGTCCACGGGGAGGGTTGCGTCTGGTGCTGGCTGCCCGGGGTTGGATTCCACCAGGTGTTTGGATCTGGTATGCTATTACCGCTCCTGTGAGGCAGCAGGTCTTCCGGTGCGTCTGGCACGTGTGGGCTGTGGGCTTGTAACCATTGAGCTGCCGCGGCGATAGGCCTGGTAGGATGTGAGCAGAACCACTGCCTGAAGAAACGTGCCAATATTCAGTGTGCTGGTTTGTCCGAGTCCTCACCTCGACTGGAAGCGGGTGCCCTCTTCTGAAGGAGTTACCCATCTGTGGGTACTCACTGTGTCCCCTGGCACCGCGATGCTGGGGGGTTTGTACTGGCAGTGAGTTCGGAGGAGTATCTTGAGGAACTTCGGGTTCTTCTGGAGACTTTCTGGATTCTGAAGTGCCTCTTTGGACACAGGAGTTTTTCAGTCTGGAGTGTCTGACCCCAGAGAAAATGTCAAGAGCTTAAACAGTTTAGAAGTAATAAAAATGAGGCTGATGAGACCTAAGTGGTGCTGGGGGAGGGGCCTCGGGGAACAGACAGGGATTTGTGGGGAGAAGCTGGGCAGATGGCAAGAGCAGGGAAGAGTTTCATTAGCAGTAGTGTCTAGTGATTTTTTTGCAGTGCTCTATACGGATATTCTTCGGAGGCGTTATTACAACAGGAAACATTTACAACACCGCAACTTCATCCCTCTCCCCACACAGATGATTTCCGGAGCTGTTTCTAAATCTTTGTCCTGACCTTAGTTTTGAACTCTTTAAATAATTGAGGGACAATATTGTCCCTGGTTTAGAAGAGCTGTAACTTCCCTGGAAAGTGCAGCAAGTGAGTAGCCAGGGGATGGTTTAAGGAGCATTGTAATGTCTGCTTTAGAAGGAACTGGATTCCTTAGAGCATCTATAATAATATTAGATAGATTTTTCCTTCCCACTTTAGAGCTAATTATTGAGGAGAGTTTTACTGGTACCCTGAGCACTGGTTTGAGTGGGGATGCGCCTCCTGTAGGGACGTGAATTTGGGGTTGGAATGTTTTAGTCTGACCAGGTTTTGAAGAATGTAATTTAAGCAACGTGCCTCCTTGCTGACAGTCCCTGAAATACAGCCGCCCTGCCTGAATGAATCCCATGACGGAAGAACTTTATCCCCTTGCAATTTGTGGAATGGTGCTGCATGGGGAACCGAGGAACTGAGAAGTACTTTCTCACGGCATTTCTGTGTAAGAGTTTCCAGCTGTCCGGCACGTGAGAGCCAGCTCCAGTCCTCAGGGGATCGCAAGCCAGGGGGGGGACACTGTTAGGGCAGCTGCTTTTCATCATCGGTTGGAGGCTCTTTGCAGCTGTATGGCCCCAAATTACAGCTACCAGACCGTGATCAAATAGTTAATAATGTCTTATAGCCAAAAAAATCCCAAACCCACCCGAGTCTAGTTAAGGGACGAGTGGGTGTGGCGCAGCTGTCACACTGCCTGACAGGTTTTGTGGGGAGGGTATGTTTCAGTTTAGCGATTTAGACTTTTCCCTCTGGGCTTCTCCAGATGTTTATTTCTGATAATTCTTGCATTAGGCGGAAATAACTCTGCTGAATCCAAAGACTTGTAGCCTTAGGATGAAGTCATGCATTCACCATAGCAATGTCTGGAGTGTTTTTGGGACTTCAGTGCTCTCGGTCATTTGTTGCATTCCCCCACCCCTCCCCTGGCCCAGTGGTGGAAGGGGCTGTGCGAGGTGGTGATCTCAAAGTATCATAGAAAGGTTTATGTTGGAAGGGACCTTAAAGACCATCTCATTCCAACACCCCCTGCCACGGGCAGGGACACCTCCCACCAGACCAGGTTGCTCAAAGCCTCATCCAGCCTGGCCTTGAACACCTCCAGGGATGGGGCAGCCACAGCTTCTCTGGGCAACCTGGGCCAGTGCCTCACCACCCTCAGAGTGAAAAATTTCTTCTTAATATCCTAAATCTCCCCTCTTTCAGTTTGAAGGCATTACCCCTCATCCTATCACTACATGCCCTTGCAAAAAGTCCCTCTCCAGCTTTCCTCTAGGCCCCTTAGGTACTGGAAGGGGCTATAAGGTCTCTCTGGAGCCTTCTCTTCTCCAGGCCGAACAACCCCAACACTCAGCCTGTCCTCATAGCAGAGGTGCTCCAGGCCTTGGAGCATTTTTAAAATCTCCTCTGGACTCGCTCTAACAGGTCCATGTACTTCTTGTGCTGAGGACTCCAAAGCTGGACTCAGGTGGGTACACAATACCTGCCTTGTACTGGTATTATCATGCCTGATGGTAGTTAAATGCCTTTAATTCCTTTTTTGCTATTTGTCTGTACTACTGGAAAGGCTGTTAGGGTAGATCTATGTGGGATCAGTTAATTTTGATGGAGGAACTGGGTTCCTCTCCTGCTACCTGCCGTATAACCTCCATTATAGATCCAGTCTTGCCCAAAGAATTGAACTTGGCTGAGATGTAAATGGTTTTGCTTCTCACGGGGGAGAGAGGGCCCTGGCTCCCAGACCCAGGGGATGAGCACACGGTGCAGTGCCTGTGAGTAGAGCTGGTACGAGGGGGGTCAGCGCCGGTATCACGTCTGGAGATGACTGTCAGGAAAGCTGCTCCTGATGGTGGTGTAGAGCTTGAAGCGGTGTCAGCAGCAGTATCGGAGCCACTGGCCATAAATCTGAGCCAAGGTCCCAGAGTTACGGGGACATCTGAAAAATGTCATCATTGCCATTTTGTCCCATCCCAAACTTTTTTTGGGGTTTACTACACGAGATTGTCCCCCGTGCAGTGGTGCTGGGTGGTGGTCGGGGTGGTCTGGCTCTGGGGTGGTGCCACTGGTGGCTCCTTGTGGCGTTGCGGGGGGAGGGTCGGGGCGGGTGGATGATACAAGAGATGTTGAGGTGGAAAGGAGCTCTCTGGACAGTGGGAATAAATGGGAAGAAGGGGTAGGAACTGCACTGGGCAGTGTGGACGGGCCCCAGGTGGGGAGTGTGTGGCTGTTCCAAACTGCCTGCTGTTTTGGAGGGGCTGCTGGCAGCCGTGGGGGTCACCACTACCCACAGAGGGGGAAACGGTGACATTTCATGGCATCAACCCCGTGCAGGGGCTGGCTGCCGGCAAAGGCCCTCCTGAGCTACAGCAGTATCTGTCGGGGTGGGTTCTTGGTGCTGCTGCCTCGGCAACACAGACTAAACCCGGGGTTTCTTCAGGAATTCAACCCGAGGAGCAGACAGTTCCAAGGAGCACCAGGGGTGAGCCCGAGCCTGTCCTATGGGCCTTGGCATTGCTGCGGGCAGCCTCCTGCTCCTTAGCACCCAATCTGTATAAGCGAGCGTTAATTTTAGTTATTAAGTTACATGCATTAGAAGTAAGTACTATTACACGCGTTAGAAGTAAATACTATTTTTGTGACTTTGTTTTCTGCTGCTGTGGGTGTGCTGCAGCTCTGGCTGGTGCTGGAGAGCACAGGTGATGGGGCGAGCAGGGATCTGTGCGTGGCCAGCACTGAATCCCGAGGGGTCTCTGAAAGACGGGCTTTTCAGGGAGAATGCCCGGCATCTCCAGCAGTCAGGCTCCCCGGCAGCGGAGGAGTGGGTCCCTCCTGGAAACCTTGGCCAGCTGTGCACACATCTGGACCGAGCGTCTGGCAGAGGGGGCGGTGCGGTCACTACAGTAAGGAGACCCCCGGGCGCTGTGCCCTCCTGAAAAGACCACTGCAAGGCTTCATTTTGAAAATGCTTTAATAAGGAAGTGTTGACAACACCGTTTTGCAAAATGTAAAGGTAACTATACAAATTCTTAATACAAAAAGAATAAATTAAAAGCAGATCTTTTTAATTCTGCAACTTTTTCTACAACATACATATTTTTTCCTTGATTACAGTTGAACAGAATCCAGTAAAATCATTTTCCATGCTCTAAAGTCAATTTCAGGAGAGACCTAATTTTTTTTCTTCTTTTTTTTCCTTTTTTTTAAACTAGAGAGTCCATTTTACACAACTTGTAATAAAACTATTGACATTAATATATATGTAAAACTTTACATCTAGTTAACTAAGCAGTAACTGGTCATCTGATAGCACCTGAATGGGGGATCGGCTATGCCTGAAACTAAAACTAATACAGAGTGAAAACAAATTGGACTGTTTCAACATTTTTCAACACTCGACTGCATATAATATCATTTAAAAATAAACCCTGCCTCCCAGCGCCGCCCGGTGCGCAGACCGTACACCCGGCTCCTGGCTGAGCAGAGGGAGCGTCGGACATGTAGACTAAGAACGCGATTGTGGCTTTATGTCAGATGGAGCCTTGAAAAATAAAAAAAAGTAAAGGAGAGGTTAAGTTGGTAGTCAAGTGCTTGTATATAATAGCTATGTATATACCCCTCCACATTATACTTAAATATGTTAATCTCATATGATTAACATTTTATGTACATTTGTGTTTAATTGAATTGAGCTAAACAGTAAAACCTGTTTTACTTAATCTGTCTTTACTACCAGACTGGCTGCTCACGTGTGCCTTGATTGCAAAACAGAAAAGCAGAACTCAAAGCAGAACTCGATCCGTTTCTAGAAAGCTTTTTCTCTACTCCAGCCTGTTTGCAATTCAGGCTAACCATTTTTTTTTTTTTCTCCTAATTTCAGGGCTGCCACCTTTTAACCTTTGCTGCAAAACTGCAGATCTGGTCTTGGAGGAATTAATGTTTCTTCCTGTAGTGCCCAGAGGCCTCATAGTGCCACTGTTGTTGAATTCTTTTTAATTAAAAGAAGGTACACAGAAAAAACAACCAACCCAAAACCACTTACCAGGGAAATTAAAAAGAAAACAGACAGTTGCTCAGAGCCCCTAAAAATCTGTGGGCTAAATTACTTGCTGCTGCTTAATTTGGTCCTTATTTAATCCTTTCACTTTAGCTACCGAATCTTATCAGTCAATGTCACTAATCGGTACTATCTCTTATCCAGCTAAAAATCCAATTAGGAGCTTGAACTAATTCCCATGTTAAAGACCCCAAAGCACAAAGAGATGGTGAAAACAGTATTTTGCACGTCCAGATAGAGTGCAGTCTCACCGCTGTCTGTTCTTCCAGCATTCGGTTAGGAGGCTTCAGTTACTGTCAAAGGGGGTGTACTCCTGCAGTAATTCTTCGTGGAGGTCCAGAAGTGTGTGGCTTGCATGGCTCACTCTAAAAACCCCTTGCCAGTATAAAAAAGTATGCTCTTTTTTTTTTTTTTTTTTTTTTTTTTACAGAGGAATAATTCCTTTATGCTTCATGTGTGAACATGAAAGAGTTTCCTTCCTGGCTCTGCTGCGGATTTCCCTGGACAAAGACCGGCCTTTGCTGCCCACCGCTGTCCTCGTCCCTGCAAGGCCACCTCCTCTGCCTTTCCAGTGATGCGAGACAGCAGCACAGCAGGCAAAGCGCAGAGAGCCGAAGCAAACATTGCTAATGCGTGTTGCAGAAAGGTATTTGCATGTGCCGCTTGCATTAAGTTTTAGAAACCCCGTCATCTTTCCAAGCCTAATTACGAAGAACCCATTCTCTTTTAAAGCCTGGAATGCAGTTTTCCAGCAATCTTAATACCAAAAGGTGTGGCAGCCCCCCAAGTCGCGGTGTTTAATTTTCAACGTTTCGCCCTACTTTGTCTGGTAGACGCTATTGTTATTCTTGGAACACACACACGCACACACACTCGCACTTTTTTTTCTTCTTCTTTTTTCCTTTAACTAAAGCTAACTTCAGTTTCTGCTTTTCACAAAGTAACCCCCTCCAGCCGTTTCTTTTAATGCCTTTCCCATAGGAAATCATCGTTTGCACGCACAAACGGGGGAAGGCCGGGTACCTCCCCCCATCTAGTGGCAATAAAAACAGCATAGCACCGCAGTGAAGCCTAGACGTGCCAGCTTCAACATCCACCTAGATTGTGCACTTGTTTGTTACAAAAGTGTCTTTGAGGCCTTTTAAAGTTCCATGGCTTGACGTGTATAAAGCATTGCTCAAGAGTAAGTGTAAACTTGCAGCTCTTTCCATGACGCTCTTGGACGATTCCTTTTGGTATCAGCCGGCAGCTCTCGCTTGTGTCCAACATCTAATTTAATCGCTTCTCTTTCTTGTGGTCGCTTCTTGCAATGGGAAGATTTGCCTGGTCTGCTGGTTGTTCAACCCAGCGGCGGAGCCTTTCCGTTTCCCGACAGACCGGTTCTCCCACACAGCGATACAGTGGGTGACGAGCCCTTTGCTACACTGGTGCTAACGAAGGGAAGATGAGTGGAACAGATATGTTAATGCAGCTTTACCATGTCAATTACATTGCGATGTGCTTTCCCTTTGATTTCACGTTAACGCTTTGTGCAGAAATAGTTTAGAATTTATTGGCTGTATCTGTTTGTAGAAAGGTTTTTTTGGCAATTTTGATCTTCATCAGAGTATTAAAAAAAGCAAAACCAGCACAACCCCAACCTCTCTATGTATTGGTGTGCAACCTGTGCCAGCCACAGAGATGCTGTGAGTAGCAGTACTTGCCTCTGCTTTAGATAACTTCAGATAATGCCTTTGTAAACCTTGTTTGTCCAGTTTAATAGTAGCTTGTAGACAGCGATACTGTGATACCAGCCCAGACCTCCAGTGTGTCTTCAGCACGTTGGGTTACTTTACTTGCATGTTTGGTGGGCTCGAAGCGAAGAAGGAAATGATGTTTTGCAGGAGGTGGTCGTGTCTGCCATTGAGTTACACAAGAGAGATGTTCTTGTAGCTAGAACTTGCTGAGCAAACTCATCCTGCCAACATTGGTGTGGCGATCTTTGGCAGTGCAGAGCTGACTGCAAGACTGACACATCTTTGAAGTGAAGGGATTTTACTGTGTCATAACAGATGCACTTTCAGGACTATGATATCCATTTCTCAGCCTCTGACTGTTTTTATCCCCCCCTCCCCCCCTTTAAACTAATGCTCTGTTGGCTTCAGATTGCAGGTCATGGAAAGCTTGCTGCTGTTACATGCCGCAGAACAATATGATTTGATGTAAGCCTTGAAAGGCTTCCATCATTTCAAAGGAAAATCAATTTTTAAATTGCCAACTGACTATTACGATGGCTGCTCATTTGCACCCGCTGCCCTGTGGGCTGCGGGAGGGACATGCACCAGTCTGGCAATGGGATATGTTGTGGTCCGTCGCTGTGGCGGTGGATGTCTCAGGGCCAGTGTTCTGTTAATGTTGCCTTGAATTGCATCGTGAGAAAAGTGCTTAGAGTTGAAGCTGGTGCTGGGTGACAGTGCATCTGGGTAAGGCAAATGAGAGGCAGTGAGGTGATCTCAGAATGGCATTGATGTGATTAACTTGAGGTCAGGGGTTCACACTAGAGTCCCAGGCTTGGCTTTTTCCTGCCCATACCACTGGACATCGGCTAATTCTGGATAGAGGGGAGAATCCAGGAAACAGCTATCATTGTAGCTCCTGCAGGAGAAAGGAAGCTTTGTTAGGACAAGGACTCCTAGAAAGTTCAACCATGGGCATAAAACATGGTATTACAGGTGAGAAGGAACACAGGATATTCACAGACCCCACTGCAGGTACCCCCAGACCTGACATTTGGGGTGGGATCAGCATGCAAGACCCTGCTTTGACCCAGTTTGCTCTTGCCTGGCAGTCCCCTTCGCCCCAGCAACCCGCTAAGCGTGAGGAGGCAGGAGAAAGCTGAGCTCCAGCATCTTCTCTACGGGCAGTGTGCCCTGAGTTTTGGATGATGGCGGAATGGCAACAGGCAGAACTGCTGTGCTTTCAGCCTGCTGCTGGTGGGATGTGCTATAAGAGAGCAAAGCACTGTCAGAGGGTGAGAGCTTGTGGCTGACCCCACTGTGTCCATCCCACCACATGTGGTACCACACCTGCCTCTGCTTTCTCTGCATGTGGCCTCTTCCCTCCCGGGGTACAGCAGCAGTGCTCTGCCTTGCCTAAAGGGCTCTGTACTGCTTTCCTGCCTGGTAGTAAGTTGGGGTAAAGAGATCTTTAGTAGGATGCTCTCCAGGGAGCAAGCCTGCAGAGCAGCCCTCCTGGCCACAGACTGTAGTACCTAGCGGGAACACGGAAGGACGAGGGTGGTGGTGCTTTCCTGTAGCACTTCTGCTCTGGGCAGAGGCTCATGCATCACCTGGCAATCCCAGAGTTACGTGGTTTTCCAGGGATGAGCTAGGAAACGACTAGTGAGAGGGTGCCATGTCCAATATGGAAAGGACTCTGTTTTGTCAGAGGTAGCCTAAGCCTCATCTTGTGGCACCTCTCTTGACAAGCTACTGCTTCTTTCACTGCATAGCTTTTTGTTTGCTTGCACAGAGCAGACGAGACAGTTTATGGGAATCTTCTTTGCTATTCATCTTCAAGCTCCGATCAGGGTCAGCTCCTGGCTTAGTCTGCTGAGCTCCTTGCCGGAGGAAAACACTGAGGTCAAAATCTTGTTGATATTTTGAAAAGTGACTGCTGTATCTGCATAGTAATATTCAGAACTAATGTCTCTCCCTCACACTTTGATTTCAACCAACTTCCAAACTAGAGATTGTTTTGAGGCCTGAACTGGGAGATGACACGTTTTCTGTCTGTTTACTGTGGGATTCTCACTCCTTCCTCGGCTCCCTCCCCGCCTCGCAGGACTCATCTCACACCTGATGCAGTCTGGCAGTTCCTGCCTCCTCTGCCCTGTTTTCCACCTGGTTTCCCTGAGACCAGTGTCTGGGAGGAACCTGAGCAAGGGCATCACCGTCTGCATGTTAAAGAGCCTTTTGTTTCCCAGCTCTCTGCTGGAGTAGGGAGGTTTATGGGTTATCTCTAGAAAGCTGGGCTTGAAATACTTGACAGATGCCAGCTGTGAATGGTTGTAGATTCAAATGAGAGTGTCAGACATGACAGCAGTTTAATTAAAATAGAAATACTCTGAGGGATTTTTTGTTCCCGCCACCCTTCCCCCCCCGTCTTCCCACAGGAATGGGGCCAGGATTGCTCCTCGCTCCATGAAACCTCACTGCTGCTGCTAACAGTCTCTGCCTCACAGCTCTGCTCTGTGGTGGGGAAGGGGGAGAAAGGGGTGCTCGGTGCCATGGCTGGAGTGCTGCCGGGAGCTCAGTCCAGGTCCCCTGAGGCCCCTGTTTACCCAAGCTCATCTCCCCATCATGCTGCTCCCAGACTCTCCCCACAGTGCTTTGCCCACGCTGCTTTGGAATGTCCCCAGCTACATATTTGTCGCCATCGCCTGCTTTCTGTGCCTGTTCAACCTCTGCATGAATGCAGAGTGGGCTGGCCCGAAGTCCTCTTTCACAGGGGAAAGCGCCACAGCCGCAAACTCGCTGAAAAGGCACAGAGAGGGTTTCGAGGTGCTTTCAAGTTGTTCTTCCAAGAGCTGAAGGAAGCCTTGTTGCCAAACAAACAGGCACACAATTAAAAGGGCTGCTGCTCTGGGACAGCGGGATGCCAGTTATTCACCCTGTGTTCATGGGCTATAAGGCAGAAGGACGAAAGAACAAAACGTTCCCTTACTATACCTCTATTCATCAGTACTTTGGTGGGTTGGAGACTGAGACTCATCCATAGTGGGTGAGTTGTCTGTTGCTTCTCTGAACAAAGGAGAGCAAAAAAGGAGGAAAGAGGAGAGAGGAAATGTTAAAGAAAAGAAGTGACACAGACATTGTTACGAGCTTATTAATCCAGTGGGGAAACAAGTTGATGAATCATCTTTAGAAAAAGTTAGTGACACAAAAAACATGTTGGGGAGAACTGTCAATCTGTTGAGTTGTGCCAGGAGGGCACAGCCTGCTCCTGTGGTGGGGGGTTTGTGTTGCGCATCTTATGGCAAACTGTATCTGCTCCTACTGTATTTATACATACGCCTTGGGTATTGTGCTCCAGCATGAAATAAGTGCTGATTTGTCTCTAATTCTTTTTGCATTGGTTGTTGGTCCAGAGCCTAAGCTATAAATCTAGATAACTTCATTTTTACTAGCTGAGAATTTGGCTTGATGCATTTTTGCTGAGAGAGACAGGGTGCAAGAGTTTTCTTGAATCGAAAACCAAGAAAAGTTGGGATTTTCTAAACAGATTTCTCAGCAGGCTGCTCACCAGTTTTACTTCTAGTCATCCTATTTAGATGAATTAGGATTGGGATGGAGACTGAGACTGAGATTTGAGTCTAGACTCAAACCCTTAACAGTGGAAATTTCAGTGTACAGTAAAGATAGCTGCCATTTTGCCTATCTTGCAATCCCTTGACTTTTTATGAAATGGGACCTGGAAAATTCTCCCGCTCTAAAGCTGGAAGCACATGCAAAGACCATGTGAGGCTGGATGTCAAATCTGTGAATTTAAAATCCAAAGTAGGCCTACAGGGATTGTGGTTATGGTTCTCCTTGTCTCCATTTTAATGTGCAGTCATGAACTGTGCTGGAATAAAACCAGAGGTCAAACCTGGTCATAGGTGACCAGAAGAAATTAAAGATCATGAGGTTTTCCAGTGGCTGCACAGTGAAATGTTTGCAAAGTTACCGGTCCCAACTCACAACTTGGGGGATCATATCTGTTTTCCTGCTCTAAGCCTTACTAGAGGAGGACTCTAGTCCTCCTTTTGAAGACTGTAGTCTGAAACTTTCTACCTGATCTCACCAAACTCGATTTAGATGCAAAAATCTGGGATGTGCTGAGTTAGACAGGATCTGGAAATGATCTTTATTTCATGTGGCAGGACAGAATTACAGGAGATTGCTAGAGAATGCTCATGGGAGCTTGCAAAAGGCTTTTTGTTTACTCCTTTAACTCCCTGCCTCACAAAGAGGTGCCAAAGAACCCAATTACTATATTTACATGAGTAATGGCTACCTGCATGTAATGACTCACTCACGCTTTGGCGAAGCATGTTAAGTTAGTGGTAGCTCAAAAAAGATGCACTTAATAGTCATTAAGACACATTGCTAGGGAAAACCTAGCAGAAAAATGTGGTTTCTGCACACACAAATGTGGTAGACACCTAACCTTGCCTTTACAACAAAGATCTCCTTGGTCTGGACAGCCAGCACAATGGTTGCTAAAAAAAAAAAAAGATCAGCTATTTCGACATATGGAAAATTGGAGGAAGGAGAGTGTTCAAGCAGGACGAACCTGCAAGGCTTCTTTCCCTGTGGATCCAGCACTGTTTGGAGCAGTGCTGCTGGGTGCAGATGGCACTGCCATGTCTTGGTCAGCCTAAACCAGAGGTCCACCGCTATGAGAGCATGGGTGGGAGGCTGGAAATGCTCTGTGCGGGTGTAGGCTATGGAGCACCTGGAAGATGTTCCCCATACCTGTGCTCTCCCTTTGCTTGTGTGTGTGGAGGTTTTTCTCACCAGCACAGAGTGAGGTGAATTCTCTAACCCAATCCCACAGACACTCACCCAGTCTGCCATGTCAGAATGTGGTGGGGACTGCCCGGCGGCGTGGCTGCTAGTTCACTCGACGGTGTTGAACTCCTCTGGCTGTGAGGTAAGGCAGCTGAAAAACAACCAAAGGGTGGAGAAAAATAACTGGTGAGCTGAGGGCACAAGGGTCAGGGTGGTTCAGAAGTGTCAGCTGGTCAGACCAGCAGAAACATGTCCTGCTGTGAATAAACACAGCCTGGGAGTCAGACCTCATCCTGTTCCTGGATGGCTGCGCCCGAACGTGGCATGGGAGCAGCCTGCTGCTGACGCTGCTGCATGTCGCAGGCCAGATCCATTCTCAGCTCCGCAGGAATGCTTTGTTTCAGCCTGGCCTCCAGCTGAATGTAACAACCCGGACTCTCCTGAGCCTGCCTGGGAAACACTGCACATCTCCCATCATGAAAGCTAATTAATTGATTTTGCTGCTGCCTGGACTGGCAGGGCCTGGCTGCGCATCTCCACGGGACCTGAACTGGAGGAGCTCAGCTCATCAGGTTCAGCCTCCTGCTTCTGAGGGTGGTGGGAGATGCTCTGTGTCAGTCAGTCCTGGCAGTGGCGAGAGCCTGGACAAGTATGCTGCTTCAGGTGCAAAGGAGGAAGACAGCTCTGAAGACTTCAAAAGCTAAAACTACCTTTCACTGTGCATCTGTAATAACTGAAGTTGGGCTTTGCTGACCCTACTACTATGGGACCAGAGGGAGACTTATCTTGCTTCAATGAAGACAGAAGCAAACTGAACTAAAAATGTACCATTGGCAGTGGTTCCTGGGGGATTATTCCCAGTGAGGGTTTAGCTAAGAAATCCAGCTGACTGATCTTTCCTCCTCCCCAAGTCCAAACAGAGTTGACCCTCCAAATTTAATATATGCCTAGAAGTATGATCCTCTTTGAAGGACAGCATGAAGTCCAGTAGACCTATCGGCTAGTGCTAATCAGCTAAAATGATGGATGTTTCTACCTGGCATCCCCTTCTGTGCTGTTAAATTCTTTAGCTGCTGCCAAATGACACTTGAAGAGAAAAACAAATTTTAATCTGCTCCTTGGAGCCGGCAGCCTCCAAGGTCAGTATCCTCCAACGACTGTAATTGGGAGCTGACTCTGAATGCAAAACCAATCTAGGCTGCCAAATGGTCACAAGCTGTGACTACTGAGCACACTTATCACTGTGCTGCCCAGATATCACATTTAGATGTAAAGACCCAGCTGGGTGGGGGAACGGACTGATTGACAGCAGTTTTTATGTGCTCTTCCTCCAACCCCACCATTTTCCTTTCTAGATTACCTAACTGAACTGGTACAGCTTCCAAAGCTAAGCAAGGCAAACCTTTCCAGTGTTCAAATACTTTGTGTTGCTGGGTGAAACAGAAATGCCAATTAATCAAAGGAGGGAAACCAGATTTTTCATATGCAGGACAGTTCCAGCAGTTACTTGATCGTGTCTTGGTCCACATCTGAACCTTCTATGAGCATTGGCACATGTAAATCAGCCTCTTCTTGGGCAGCTTGTAGTGGCCCATGAGGAGCCTGGTGTTAAACTGCCTCTCCGACTCCACGCTGGGGTCAGCAGCGAGTACAAAGCCCCACTGGTGTCAGGGTGGTGATCACTGTGGACCGGGTGTGACGCTGGGATGTCAAAAGGCCAACAGCCAGCACGGGTGGACGATGCACTGGTCTGCTCAGGGAGGCCATGGGGGCCTGCAGCGAGCGAGGCCGGAGTAATGGTGTCTCCCACACCAAGGCTGAGGCATGTGGAAGGGTGAGGATGGGCACAATGCAAAGTGACTAACCAGCAATCCTGTCCACATGGGACTGGATTCAAGTTTTTAGCAAGTCCTTGATCTATCCAAACTGGCTTAGCCAGCGGTGACTGATGGCCAGTAAATATTTAACCTTGGACTGTTTCATAACACATAGTGGCCTCCTCAGTTTAATGTATTTGGCTGTTTTCTTACCATTTAATATTAACAGCACAGAGGAGTGCAAAGCTCTGTACATGACAGTATTATGTACATGACATAATACTGCACAAACTTAAGTGCTCTGAATTTCAGGATATTATCAGGACAGCTACTGGAGCTGCATGGGAAAACCAAGTCTCAGCAGTGCACAAAGATGTCATCGCTCAAACATTTTCACGGGGGGTGGAGGGGCTGGGATGCTCCCCACTTAACCTTTCTCATGCTTTTGGTGTTTCACCACAGACACACATTCTTCTAGTCTGTGCTGAGTCCCCCCTTGCTTCATCGCTCCCCTCGCTGTGGTTACTAAGAGTGACCCCCCCCAATCCCCGCACTTTCTCCACATTCAGCCCCTAGTGCCATCAGCCAAACCCCTACTGCACCCTGAGGAAAAACCTGGCAACAACAGAGCTTCGGTCCCTCCCTGTCTTTTGAGCCCATCATTGCAAAGTGATGATTTCCATGGAAAAAAATTCTCACCCGATGAGTGTTTCAGACAAGGCTTGTCCCCCAGTGTTACGCCTACAGGCTTGGTGAGCAGCATGTCAAGGCCAGATAACGTGCAACGGTCTGGTGTTGCTCTCCAGATGGGGTGTAATGCCTGGCACTAATCCGGGCTGCATGAAGGCCCCCATCCCTCCCGCCCCTTTGCCTGGGCCTGGCTCTCACCTGATGTTGCTTTACACATCTGAGGCATTCTTGTGACCCGGCTGTGCGCCACAAAGGTGCTTTGCGAAGATGTGCTGTACTGGGAGCTGCTGTCCGAGGAAGTGGAGCTTGTGTGCGAGAGGCGGCTGTGCTCCTTGTGGGAGGCTGTGGACCGCTGGTACCAGAGCCGCAGCTCATCTGACACGGCAGTCCTACCCGAGCCTTTCTCATGGCCCTCCCTGCCCAGAGATGGAGTCCTTATGATTTGGGAGCGGGAGGGGGTGAGCCTGACGGAGTCCACTTCATCCCCATGCCAGTTCTCCTTAAACATCCCCCCCGCTGTGTAAGAGTTGGAGGTTTTGAATTGTGCTTTCACACTGTAGTGTCCCTCCTGGTCGTTCTCCAGGCTCCGCACCACCACCGGTGTGGAGCTGCCCTCGATGTACAGGGGATACTCTTTGATCCTGTACTGGGAGGAGGGTTGGCTCTGGCTGTGCAGGTAGACGCGGTGGTGTCCTGTCCCGTTCCTTGCAGCCAGGTTGGGCATGCTCCCTGAATTGGAAGAGACCAGGTTGCCCGCCGATTTGTGCCTTTGCCTCTGCCGCTCTCTGGCTTTTGACGGGGAGTCCTCTGCCAGGGTGGAGTAGTTGGGGTTCATCTGAGCAGGGTAGTAGTGCTCAGAACTGGAATGGCTGGTGCAGGAAGAGCAGTCGTCCATGGGGTCAGAGCCGTTACTACTACGAGTCCTTGGGGTGTAGAAATCAGGGCTCCCTGTCTCATTTTCTGAGCCAAGGAGCTTGCCTTGTGACTCCAAACTGGAGCTCCGGTGTCTAAAGTGCTGAGCTAAGCTGTGCAGTCTGGTTGGGCTGATGTCTACTGACCTGCAGGTACCAGAGAAAAAAATCCAGGCTCGTAAGTCGACAGGACAAAACACTCCCCATCCCCTT
Organism: Vanellus vanellus; assembly: GCF_965231255.1. Lineage (NCBI taxonomy): Eukaryota > Metazoa > Chordata > Aves > Charadriiformes > Charadriidae > Vanellus > Vanellus vanellus. The sequence continues at coordinate 7,947,860 of NC_138905.1, forward strand.
CTGCACACAAGGCCAGCTTCACAGGCAAGGGACTATAAGGGCACTGAAAACCTGGACCCCCCCAGCACTGCCCTGAGCTTCTGGCTGCATAGCAACCTGCTTCCCTGCTGCAGGGTTTGGGGCAATTAGGTCCTATTCCTGTTCCTCTCCAGTCTCCTTGGTGGTGGCATTCAGTCTGCAGCACCACAGGGGACATAAACCCTTGCCCAGCCCAATTCCTCTGTGGTTTGCCACCCTGGGAAAGACCCTGGGGACTTCAAGCCTCGGCTTTGCTGCTGTGGCCCCATGGCAGAGCTGTTTGCATCAGCACCATCCCTCTGCTACCAGGTTCACCTTGCTCCAGCTCTGCAAATCCCAAGACCTTAAACCTCAAAGGTCGTGGGATTCCCTTGCAAGTGGCCTGTGAATGCCCTGCACAGGTACAAGCCATCTTGTGTGAGACAGACAGACAGAATGCCCATACTTAGCCCTGAATGCAGTAATTTGTCCATTGGCTTTTGAAAAAGTTAACTCTGTGTAGCAGCTAGGTTTTACCAGGGCCTGGCTGTGGGATAGCACGTGTAAGACTGTCAGAGGGTGAGAGCCCTCCAGGCAGCCACCCCAAATTGCAAGTTTACAAGGCTCAATTCACAGCCAAGTCTGGGTGGTCTCTATTCACCCTGGCTGTTTGGAGAGCTTCAGCCATCCGTTCAAGGAGCCGTAACACCCTGCCATGAATCACACACCCACATGACGAATGGCCAAGGCCAGGGCGCGCAGCTCATGAATGAGCCACAGACTGAGCAATGGTTGTTTCAAACACCCAAATGGCCCCTATGTGGTCAAGGCCACTTCTCAAGCCCTGTGCCAGGCTTGTTTCTCACGCAGCTCGGCTCCAGTGTTAACAAATTTTGCACTCTTGAAAGGTACTCCCAGCCAAAAACCTGTAACAAACTTAACCCAGGGCCTTAATGCCTTGTATCGTCTCTGCCCGAGTTGGATGTATTGGCATTACTCTTGATTTATGCCAAGCTAAATGATGTTAGCACTACCCCTTAGGGCAGGATACCTAACAGCACACAGCTTGGCTCAGCTCTGCTTCCCGCAGTGTCCATGGAGTTTGCCACAAGAGCGTAATAGCAATGAAGCTGAACAATTTGTAGAAATCCTGCTAAAAATTGGACTCAAATTGGGCCACACGCATCAAATCACCTCCCTTACACACTTCAGCTCTTTCCTCTGCCAGCCCTGGGCTTATTCCACTGCCACCTGGATTCTCGGATGGGTTGCTTTATATAGGCTCTCTCTCCACATAAGATCACACATGTGCAACCATTTGATCTATGAGAGAGGATTAACACTACCCAACATTTTGTATCAGACAGGAAACAACATGTTCTCTTCAGCTGGATCCATGGAGGAATTTACTGCAGAATTGAGCAGTGGCACCACATCCCTTTTAAAAGTGGCATGGGGTTTGTAATGCCTATAAACAGCCCCTGAGATGAAAGGTCCCAGTGGAAGAAAAGCTTGCTTACTTTGAAGGGAGAGGTAAGGGGCAGGATCATGTTTATCTGAAATGATTACAGAATCCTAGTTCAGGAGACATTCCCTACTGGCAACAGTACACGAGCCTCTGATGTGAAAAGGACTGGTTTATATCCTTTTCTGAACTGGGAATTAATTCATATACTGGGGGAAGGATAAGGCAAAGAATATTTATTACAGGGTAAGCAAGGTGAGACCAGAGCTGGGAAGACTTACCGTGTGGAGTGGACGTAGTGCGGACTGCGTACCCGTAGATCTGGTGTCGACGGCATGCTGGACTGGGAGTTCCAGTGGGGAAGGCTCCGGATGGGGCTGTTCTGCAGTGAGCTGCTCCCTCCCGCCTCAGCACAGCTCCCAGTGCTGGGGAACCGCTTGTGACTGCTGCAGAGCAAACACCCGGCTTCAGTTCCTGGGCAGGAATTTGGGGAAGGGTCTCCCGCACCTCTTTCCAGATCATACAGTCATAGTCAGTCATAGAATGGTTTAGGTTGGAAAGGACCTTGAAGATCATCGAGTTCCAACCCCCCTACCATAGGCAGGGACACCTCCCACTAGACCAGGTTGCCCAAGGCCACGTCCAGCCTAGCCTTGAACACCTCCAGGGATGGGGCCTCAACAACCTCTCTGGGCAACCTGTTCCAGTGCCTTACCACCCTCAAAGTGAAAAATTTCTTCCTAATGTTTAATCTAAACCTGCCCTCTTCTAGTTTAAAGCCATTCCCCCTCGTCCTATCGCTACATGCCCTAGTAAAAAGTCCTTCCCCAGCTCTCCTGTAGGGCCCTCTTTAGGTACTGGAAGGCTGCAATAAGATCTCCCCGAAGTCTTCTCTTCTCCAGGCTGAACAGCCCCAACTCTTTCAGCCTCTCCTCATACGAGAGGTGCTCCAGCCCTCGGGTCATCCTTGTGGCCCTCCTCTGGACGCGCTCCAGCAGGCCCATGTCCTTCATGTGCCTGTGATCTTGCGGGGGTGAGCAGGAGTTGGGTCAGCTGCTGCTCTGAGCTGCGTCCCAGAGCCTGTGCTTCTGCAGTAGCCAGAGGTCAAGGCCAAGCCCTGACAAAGCCACCATCCCTCTTTTCTAAATGTTTTTTATAGTAACATAGAAACATAGAATTGTCTAGGTTGGAAGGGATCTTTAAGATCATCAGGTGCAACCATTGAGATACCAAGCAACAGTCCTGTGGCTGCAGCCTGTTTTTATGACATGCCTATTGGCCAAAACACCTAGAACACCCTTTTGGTAAGGGACAACTTTGTAAATTTTGAAAGGGCTCACACTTATCTCTCCTGAAAGCAGAGGATATCTCTGTGACGGAGCTTCAAGATAGTTGGCTCACCTGGAATGACTGTGTGAGGAGCGTTTCTTGACCTTCTCATAGGGTTCATCCAAGGATGACTCACTCCACATCTTGGGTTTGATGGGGGACTTGTCATAGTCATTGCGGTGGTAATGCATTTGGCGGAGGCCTTCCAGCGACTGTGGAGGAGGAGGCCTGTTGTGCAAGGGTGGCCGGGGAGGGAGTCCTTTGTGTGGGGACTGGAGAGGGGATATTGTGCTGGTGACCTGAGAATCCTCTGTGAAGAGAAGAAGGGAGAGAGGTGATGACTGTGTCATACTTCCAGTGGCAGCACAACCCTGGGGGATGCCATCACACCACCAGAGCCTGCTTTCTTACCCTGTTTCCCCTGGTTGCTTTCAGGAGCAACCTGAAGACCCGACTTTCAGAAGTGCACCAGGTGACATTCCCATTTTGGGAGGGAATGGCCAGCAAGAGCATGTGATGCATTAAAACAATGGAAACCTTAAGAGAAAATAAGGGGGCATTCTGGGACTGTCTTTTGAAAGAATTCAGAGCAGTAGCCATGGCAATACTCACTGCTCCAGGCCTGGTGTCTGACTATAAGGTGGAGTCACGGCAAGCACTTTTGGTACAGGGATGTTTGAGTGGATTATTACACAGAACAGTTCCTCCATTGTGAGTGTCATTCAGGAGTTCACACATCCCTCCCTGTTTCCTTCCTGCCCTCTAAAACATACAGCGGACAACGTACCATCCTCGAGAACAAGGGCATCTGAGAGGGAGCTGTCTTCACTGGCAATGTTTCCTTCTGAGGGGAAGAAAACATAAAGATGGTCAGATGGTCCAAGAATTGCAGTGACTGAGTGCTGAACTGCATCGTAATCTTTGTCCACTGAGTCTTAGCCTCAAGCAGTCACCCATGTCTTCCTCCTCATGTAGCTGAGAGGCAAGATTCCTATAAAAACTGACTCAGCCCACTCTCAGTCTGGAGGGCAGAGCTGCAGGCCAGGTCTCTCACTAGCAGGCGGCCTTTCAAGGAGCTGCTAAGTCTTTTCAGTTAATGGGGATTAAGACTGAGTCACAATGGAGAGTTGAGATCCCCAGAGGACACAAAATGGCATGGTGCCATTAGCGAGATTTATATCTCGGGCCTTAAGAACTCTGGGTTTGATCTCTGCCTTCTTAAAATGACCATCCTGTTGCTAACTAAAGGCCCACACTAGGTACCAGTTTTGTGTAATTCAAGGAAACACTTTCTGAGCATCCTGTATAGCAGCAGAAGCTCTCACATCCTTGGTGTGCACACGTCTGAGCTGCCTCCCCGATCCTGTGTCCTCACGGCTGTCTGTTATCCCTGACTGAGGTGCAACTTGGTACCCAGGTCACAAACACATCAGCTCTAATCTCAGTTCCTGCTACAAAGGCACAGAGAAAAGCTCTGCAAGTCAAAGGGAAAGGGCAACATCAGCAAGGGAGAAAGAACCACAGCAGAAAGTTAATGGATTTCATGAAAAACCAATCAACAACCCAGTAAACCATAAAGTGCTCTGAGAATTACATTGTAAAAAAAAAAAAGAAAAAAAGCATTTGAACACAGCAATGACACTGCTACCACTTTGATTTTACAGATGCCTTTCAGCTAGAGAGTTCACCCCAATCTGCTAACATTAATTACATTTGTACAGCACCACTCTGGAGGAGACGTTAACAGAGCGATTTTATAGGTGAACAAAGGAGTCACAGCCTGCTTCCTGACATGCTTATAATCTACAGCGTGACGCTGCTGCTTGTGCTGTGAACCAGCACATCCCTAATGCATGGCACGCAACCAAGACACCCATTTGACAGCATGCTAGTATGGGAGAGGACAGCCTCCATGGAGTCCTCCAGGCAGGAGAGGGAAGAGGAAGGAGGGAAAATCTGTGCCTCAAGCCGTGAGTTCAAGGCAAGAATTTTGTTCCTTGGCCTCCACAGACCCTTCAGCAATGCCATGGGTGCTGAGCCCCACTTACCATCTATGATCAGGGACGCTCTCTGGGTTGGCTTCTTTCCAGATTTGATGCGATACTCATTGATGGCGTTTTCGATCTCCTGCAGTTTCTTCAGTGCGTTCAGGTAGGATGTCTTCCTCTGTTTCTTCAGCTTTTTGCTGACATTCGGGTCACTTGCCAGGCGCCGGGCAGCCTCTGTGATCTGGGACTGAATAGCAAACTCCCTCTCCAGGCGCTCCAGCTCTGCCTCCTGGGGAAAGGCAAGTGGATTCTGGCTACCACCAAACTCTCCTGACCCAGCTATGGGAAAGCTCCCCCTGAACCTGGCCAGTGGCCTCCAACCAAGGCTCTCCATCAGCAAAACATCCACGATCATGCTGCTCCCCTCATCTCAGGGCCTTCCTGAGCACATCGATCTCACCTTCATCTGGTCACATGAGTACCTGGGTGGTGGTAGAAGGGATGACCCATACAAGGAGGACGTGTATGCTCCAACTGTAACCCTCCTGTGCTGTTTGGCTTTTCATGCAGTTCAATATGGCCTAGTTCAATGGTGCTCTACTGCTGACACGTTCATCCTTTTACACCCATCTACGGGTAACACCTGTCTCCCATCTGCTCCTTCTCCCCATTTCCTATCTCCATATTTGAGCCCCATTTGATATCAGTGCTATGTATTGATGCACAGCTACAGCTTTAACCTTCTTGACAGGTTTGCTTGGCACCCACCAAACTCTTTAGGGTAAAAAAGCCAAAGATAGGTTAATTCCTCCTTGGTGTATGGCTGTCAAAATCCAGGGGAGAGTATAAGCTGAAGTAATTATGGGCTGCTGCAATTGATTGCACCACAAAATTGTCTCCTCGAGTTACAAGCCAGGAGAGTGATTTCAGAGCAAGCAGTGTATAACAGCAAGCTTTCTGTATGCCAAAAAGGACTAGTGTCTCCAACATCAGCCCTTGCAGGGTCTCACCAGAGTTTTTAACTGCAACCAGGTGTACCCCGGAAGCTACCTATTGATTTTTAGTTATCCTCCAAAGTGAAGGGATTTAGGCCAATGCAGAAGCTGATATAGAGCTTCCTGGTCTGCACCGGGACCCCAAGCTGTGAGCTTCAAAGGTAGTTGCTAATCTGTAATGGATCTGGCTACCTTCCCCAGTTTGATGGAGTTTTTGGTGTTGGTCTGCTAGAAAGGGGAACACAGTGCATTGCAAATTAGGGGGAAAATGCCAAGCTTTTTTACTTCTAGTGAATGGTGGGGGTTCAGATCACAAGCACTGACAGCTACATATTCACGGAGATCCCCATTATGCAAATTCAAATTCTTTCTCTTCATTTAGCAGTGGCGTATGTGGCAAGAGCTAATGCTGTGGGAATTAATCAGACTGAAATAGCTCCCTGAAGTTTTTATTCTGGGCTTCCGGCTTAAAAAAAATCCCTTTGCTGTCCTCAGTGAGTCAACATTGCCTTAAATCTATAATTATCATTTCCCTCAATTTACTGAAGACTGAACCCACCCCTATCTTTTTAACAGATTGCTTTTTGCTTTGAAAAGTTTATAAGCTCTATCAGTGCCAAACTTATTAAAAGTGAATTTGACACCACAGACTCTTAAGGCCTGGAACCTGGTTCACCGCCTTCTGGCAAAATCCTTCCCAGAGTCAGGAATTAAGGACCAGGTAGCGGCGATTACCAAAAAATACAATAGGGCCCTTCTCTGCAAGTCTTGCTCTGACAAAGCTCTTACTAAAGGTACGGAGAGTTTGATGTGAGCTGTCATTTCAGACCTTCACAGATGCAGTTCTAAATCTTTCAGTATACCTTAGAAAAAACATACTCATTTTTCTTCTGGCCATAACTGTCTATTTTCTTCCAATGAGGCCACTATAAATAAGGCCTCAGAAAACGAGGGCTATCACCTGCCTTCAGATGGAAGTGCCTTGCTTCAGGTCTGTGTCACAGTTGGTAATATCAGTCTTGGATTTACGTGACTGAGGGAGTATTTCACCTTTTGTTTTAAATTGAGTTTCTAGTGTTAGCACTTGCTGAAAAGCGCATGAAAATCATCGCTGGCCTCTCTAAATGCTCTCAAACTGGCAGCCTAATAAACATAGCTCACCATTATTCTTTGAGAACAGAAATTTATGGTTTTCAACACAGCCTTAAATTTGACAGATGAAAAGGGAGGTAGAGGAAAGCTGAGTCAGCATTTTTGGATTGCTGATGCCAAAAGGCAGAGTGCCTGCAATGGGGAGGAGCTGCTTTACCTTCATGCTCTTCCCATCTAACCCTGCCACCAGAGTACAGAGATTCCTCACCCACTGGCTCCAAAAGCTGCCTTGTAGCAGTAAGATCTGGGGAAGCTGGAGATCAGATTATAACTGAGCAGCCAACAGACTGCAGGGGTTTTAGGAGTAACTCAGCTAAGCCGTGCTTCCCTTTGAAAAGCTTAATTAAATGTGCTAGTTCATGAATATTTGACTTCAGTGGAATTCCTCTCCCAGGCTCCATTGAGAACAAAACTAAAGAGCTCCAGCTGTTTATTTTTTCAGCTGAAGGAAAATGCCAACAAAACGACAAACAGTTAATTCCCTGGCTGAAGCGAGCCTTAAACCGCACAGTCACACCAGCTTCAGTCTCTCCTCTTACAAAAATAAAAAGGAAACTCAAGACTGGAATATACACAAGTGTCTTGAGACAAATGCGTCTCTGCAGACAATAGCTTTTCTGTGAATCCGGTCCCGCCTTACAGCTGCTGCAGGCCTGTTTTCACAGCCACGGTTCAGGGCACTGACCCAGCGCATTGTGGGAGCAAGGGAAGAGAACAAACACTCCCTGGCAAACTTAGAAAAACATAATTCCAGCTCCCCATAGGTAGGGACGAAGGCTCTTTTGTTTAAGGACTGGGGAGCAAAATGCTTTCATCTTGCTATTGCAAGGCTAAGACAGATAATTGTGATGCCTTTCCTCCTGTTATAGGAGATCTGAATTCGGATTGCTATTGAAGCAGAAAGCAAGTGGCTGTTTGCAATAATGACACAGGGCACCAGCGCAGGGCTCAGATGGCTCAGGGGGCTCCTGATGTGCTCCCTACTCGCACAAGTCACTGCACTTAGTCACTGGCGTGCTTGGACTGTCATGGTCAGGTTGGTCACCCAGGCTCTTTCTGTTACCTCTAGCAAAGCCAGGGCTGAACCCTGAGGGTTTAACCTTTACTCTGAGTTTGAGCTAAGGGCACCAACTCTCTTGCTGCTTCCCGGTTCTGATGAATATTAAAAAAAAGGCACTGTGACCAACTACAGTAATTTAAAGCAAAACCAACTGTAGGACTGATGGTTCCTATGCGATGCACTCTGGACATCTTAGAGACCCAAGGTGGGGACACGGGACTGGAAGGCACAGCCTCACCTCTCCCTTGGGCAGGATTTTCTGCTCATCCAGTTTAAAGGCAGTTCCTATTCTTCTCCTTACAATAGGCGGCTCCTCCCCAGGATCTAGGGGGTATTCTCGTGGCAGCTTTCCTGTGAGCTCCTGTAAGCAGAAAATGCTGTTAGTGATCTGGGAAACCCTACGGCAGAGCAAAGCACAACACCGCTCTTGAACTGTGGCCGTAAAATGACAGGCTTTCATTAATACCATATCCAGTTCAGCCAGCTGATAAGCCCAGGAGAGCACCCAGCCCTGCAAACTCATCCCAGGACCTGACAATGAGGGTGGGGAACTTTTCTTTAACCTGTGCACGAATACAGATTTTTGGGGCCTGCCCAGGGTAGGTCTGCAGGTGGTGCCCATCCCTAGGGTGTTGGGGCCTGAGGCTGAGCAGACTGCAGCGCACATGCCTTCATCTCTGCTGCAGGGTGAGTAGGGAAGAAGAGGTTCTATCTGCTGAGCTACTTCTGAGAGGGGTGTGTGTGAGAAGATCCAAAAGCCTTCACGCAGGATGCAGGTCTGCTGAGTCAGAAAGCCCCACTGGCAACAGCCGTGCAGATTATGACCCACACAGAAAAACATTCCCACCTGATTCATGATGTGTCTGAGAGGAATGCAGTGAAAATGGCCACTAGAAGCAGTGCCTGGTACCTCATTACCTGTCTGATAACAGTTCATGTATCAGAACCCCTTCCAAACCCCGGTGATGTCATGGGCAGCTTTGAAGCAGTATTAGATGAGGCTTTGTCAGACTAATGGGGTTATTTGCAAAGATTTGTTCAAAATCTGAAGCAAACCCCACAGAACTGAGGGATATCTGGAACACAGGAAGCAGTGAGCGCCACTACTGATGTTAATGCTGTAGGTTTTTCCCCTGGACTACACAATACAGCCACACATATCTGAATTGAAGGCATTCAAATGCCTACAGAAAAAGGCAGGAGCCTCACTACGAGCACAGCCCGACTCCTTGTACTCAAAAGTCTCCCCACGAAGGACAAAAGGCTTTTGTGTTCTTTAGCATCAGCCTTGAGAGGATCCAGCTGGCAGAGTAACCTAAATCATCTGAATCCCAAAGAACAGCAGCTGAGCTTAATGCGAGTGCGCAGCTCAGGCCCCTGCCTGCCCTGGCCTCTCCCCCGCTCCCTAATGGGGTTTTTCTTTCTGCTCTTTTCAGGTCACTAGGAAACAAGGACCCGGCCTTTTCAAATCTTTCCTTTAAGCAGTTCCCAGCAAAATGGGTTTGCAGCGCAGCACTGTGCCGACGTGTTCAACCCGCTTTTGCAAGAGGCACTGTTGCGAAGTCTCATGAATCCCATTCCGCATTGCCCCTCCAGCCCCACAGGGTTATTTCAGCTTTTCTTCTATAATGCATTCCTTGTAGTGCAATGTGGCTCTACGCACTGCATGAAGACACAGATTCCTGTATCCTTTCCTGAGGGAAACAAGGATATTTTCTTTATAACCCCTAACTTAATATGAAGCAGGGCAGTGGACAAAGAGTTAATATCTCCCGTAAAATGCCCAAGATTGGAGCAGAACAAAATTAATATGGGCTACCATGCTGCCTCCATAAGCTGAAAAGTTTTCACAGGCACGGTCCTGAAATGTAATCTAAATTAATAAGTAACTAGAGTAGTGATGGCCTGAAGTAACCTGATGCCAGTGTTATGAATGGGTCTGGCCATGCTTATTTGATTATGCCCCCACTTTTAACCCTTTTTTATCTCCTAGTTTGTCTTCTCCATGTGTTTTGGCCGTTCCCATGTCAAAGCAGAAAGGATGAAGGGCAGCCTGAGAGGAAATGCTTCCAACTGCAGGCTGCTGATGGATAAGCTGTAGGGTTGCAAGACAGGGTCAGATTCCAAGTGTCCATCAACTGCCTCTCTTGGATCACCTACAGAAAGCATAAACACTTTCTACCAGTTCTTAAGGTGTTGACAGATGGGCTCTGGCCAGCCTTTATTACTCCTTATATTACTCCTTAATACTGGCTCTACGCCCCAGCGGGAGCTTTTGCCTGCATCCTGGTTGCTTGCGAAGTGCCTGAGGCTGCACCACAGATGGGGCTGGAGTTAAAGTGAAGGCACTGGGCTGTGAGCTCTGCAACTGTGGCACAGGTACATCTTCCTCTGCATTCTTGCTGCTGCAGGGCATTAGTCATCGGCAGTCAAGCAGTGTTAGCTTAGGGTGGTGAATTCCGCCAGGGCAAGTAGAGCCCTCCAGACCTTCTCCATCAGCCCCCAAAGAGCTTGTGACTGCTTCCTGCAGGGAATCTTAGCTCTGTACTCAATGGACTTATGAGACTGCATCTGGTCCTGCGACCTTCATCAGCACAAGCAGTTTGCTGAAGTCAACCAGGACTTCCCAGGTAGGAAAAGATTGCTTGTGTGGAGTGAAGGACAAGAACTTGGGCAGCAGAGATTTGTGCTCTCTTTGTTGAGAGGTATTTTCGACAACTTATTCTTGTTGGCGTTAAAACTATAGACTAATTGAAACAAAGTGCAGTGAGAGCTGAATCAGTGACCTATTTGCCCTATTTTTGTCAAAGGCGAAATACACATCAAATATTACACAACTGGAAGATCTCCCACTGTCTGCAGCCAGCTTCCTGTTGTGTTATACATCACAATTTGTTGTTAAATTCAGATTTTCAGGTGTGGTAAACAAAGAAGGATTGCTGAATGACCCAAGTGTACGCTGCTGCTAACCTCCATACACATCTGCAGCAGGGCTGTGATTTCCCCAAACATTAAATAGATCTCTAAACTGGCCTCCTGTGTACTCCAAGAATGAACAGGCAGGTGAGTGGGAAGGTTGTGACATGAGTTTCTGGGTTGTCCTGCACATCCTGGGCTGACCACCACAGTGGTTCCTCTTCACAAGGTCTGCCACCACACTGCCACTTCTCTGCAGCAGTGCCAGAGCTTAGTTGATGAAGGGAGTCTACATGAAGCAGATGAGATAACCTTGTGTGCTGTACATAAGAATATGCTGAGAGAAGAAATGCGCATAAGGTGAGGCCTGCTCTTTCAAGAAAGTGTATGAGCCTGGGGCTTTTTTGTGCTAATGAAGCCAAAAGCATTTGAGAAGTGATTAACAGTACACAGGACAGCCTTCCTATGCCATTTAGGTAGCTGTATGGTCCCACCGAAGTCTATAAGAAGCCTGGCTGAATGCATCATAAACACAATTTCAAATAGCAGACGTGGATGCTGAGCACCCTCCTAGCCCCAAGCCAACTGGGTAGCAAGCTGACATGGGGACCTGTTCTCTGAAGGGGAAATGTCCTGTCACATTGCAATCTGGAGCTGAAACAGCTGGACCTTGCTGAGGCCTTTATACAATGGGCCTTGCAAGAGGTGAGTATGGAAGGAATCTCTTCTTCTGACTCCACACCACCTCCACACAAGGGGCATGCTATAACAATGCAAGCAACAAAGTGCATGGGTTATAAAATGTCCATTGCCTACCGCTTCTCGGAGACACAGTTTCTTTAGCTCTTCCAAGCGTTGGCGCAGCGTCTCTTCCAAAGCTTCTTGCCTGGATTTCAGTGCAGCTAGCATGTCTTTCTTGGCAGACTGAGAACTATCTGACTCTTGGGAACCTATCAATAAACAATGATTTCACTAGGTCAGCTGACAGCAGAATACACATCTGGAGCACTTGTAATTTTACCAAAGCCTGGCTGCAGTCCTTCCAAAAAGAAATCAGACTATGACATGAAGCAGGTGTTACCCAGTCATGTTTGTTTATGACAAATTCTTAATGTTTAAGCTAACAGACAGAGATTGGACAGTGGGGCACACAAAGACATTTGTAATCATTATGCAGAAAAATAAAAGCAACAAAATTATTCATGTAAAGATCATAGAAAAAAAAAAAAAGAATACCATTCCCACAAAAGTTCCCAATGGCAAATAACAGTACAATTTACAAAGCCCTGGGGATGCATTTTTGGGAAATTAAGCCTAGGAGAAACCATTTGACAATACAGCCTACGTCTTAAGAACTGCAATCACCCTAGTAGCAAATATTTAATTCAATCCACTTACAGTGACTGTTTTTTGAAAAATGTAATGGAACAAAATTACCTAGCAAGATTCCTGTAAAACACACAAAAACAACAACAACCCATAGGTCCTTCTGGGATAGTAGCTGTTTCTTGTGAAGATGTAGGTTAAGATATTTAAACTGGATGTCCAAATGGTTTGACTTTTCAAGTGGTAATTACCCAGCAACTTCCACTGAAGTAAGTCCATGCATTAAGTCAGATTTTGTTGCTCAGATGTCATGACAGCATTTCTAACTTCAGCTCTTTAGGGCAATTTATTGATGGGTTTCCTGATTTTATTTTGGTTTGGGATGGTGCATCAATTGCTATCCAAGATCTAGCATCTCAAAGAAAGGGCAATGTTGGTTGCATCCATTTTGGGGTCCTGAACTTCAGCAGCTGATTTTTCAGGATGTGTTTAGCATTCACCCTCTTTAATGCACCTCTAGAATCAGGGATCAGTTTATACTGAGTCACTATTTCGCTCCGATCCCCTTGTTTGCATAAGCTAAGTGCATCCTTTCACCACAGAGTATGAAGGTTATGGCCATACTGTGAGATGAAAGGCAAGCTCAAGAAGGGGCAAATGCCGTCTCCACATGGTTTTCATTCATACCACTGGCTGCCATTCAGATACAGCTGTGGTTCAAAGCATCCACCTCAGGTTTACAGAAAGCTGAGTACTGGTATCTGTGGTGGACTCAGAGGTGGTGTCCCATGTCTGTCCACTGATGACACCAAGAGAGCCACAGCTCCACGCATGCTAAAGCTCTGCCCCACACACAGCTCTGGAGCTCAGCCTAAGTCTGCATCTGATCCCTTTTTAATAAACTCCATGGTGGGTCTTAAGCCGGGCTGAACGGACAGGGCTGTTGTAGCTAAGGGGTTGCTGTTGCCTCAACAGAAGCACCTAGGTGATCTAAGGTAGCTGAGATGTCTTCCATGGGGTGGCAGATATGACACAGGACCCTGTGAGACCCACTCTCTTTTGGACTGGCAGTAGGATGCTTTAAGCCACCTAAAATGGAACCAGACACAATCCACCAGCTGGACTGTGCCCAGTGCTTTGCAGGGACTTCTTGTGGGGCATTTAGTTCACTGCAGGTTTACGCCTGGAGACAAGCCTTTGACTCAGCAATGCTTTCAAGGGGGCTCCTCCTACTTCACAGTGGTTCCTCAGTGGTGTCAGCACCCACAGTGACTCTGGGGGCTCCCCTGCCCCTTTAGAGCAATGGCACAGAGAAAGCAGACCTTTATTATCTGCAGGAGTCAGGTACAACAGGATGCTACATGGAGTTTTCTGTGCACTGTAGGGTGGGGGTGAGGGTGGACTTCTAGATACATTTGCAGCTTGGTCTCTAAGTGTGCAGTGAAGACACTCAGCCCAAGGAGGTCAAAAATGTTGCTGCAATTTCACAGAGCTCTGGAAGGAACCTGGGAAAAACTCTTTGCTTTGGCAGCAAAACAGGGTGAAATTTGTGCTTTCAGCTTCATCTTTCATTGCTACTATTCCAGCAGACCATTAAAGCTAAACTGAAAGAGGAACGAGGAAACCCATGCCATGAAACAGTTCTGCACTGGCCCAGGGGGAGCAGAGAATCTCACAGATCTTTTCCACCCCTATTTTCTGCGCTTTTCTTACAGGAAGACAGCTGGCTCTTATTCTGTAAAACGCCACCCCGCTTTGTTACACCTTTTACTGGGCTGTCCTGGAGTGGGGGAGGTGGAAAGAAGGCTCTCTAAAGGTCAGCCAGGTTGAGCATCATCAGACAACCTCATGGTAAGATGTTTGTTTAGTTGCTGTAGTCATCTTCATTTCATTTGGGTTTGCCCTCATAAAGCAACAAAACTCAATCCTGCAAACACATCTGTGCTGCAGGAACTTGACAGGATCTTCTAGATGAGCCTTGTATTTGCACTGGCAGGGAAAGCCCTCTCTAGCATTTAGTAATTCTTAATAGTAACCCTGGTGAACAGTTACTAGCAAAAGCTGAGCTGCTGAATTTCTTCACTGAATTGCTAACAAATTTCTGAGTACTGGTAAAAAGTTGCTCATTATTCCAGCAGATGTTTCAACCTTTTTTTTTTTTTTTATTTCAGGACAACTTTAATGACCTATGTTTTCCTTTCAACTGCTCATCCCCTTTCCTTCCTCCCTCTGCTCCCTACCTCCACACCAGCCTCAGATTTATTTTTAAAAGCTATTAGTTTTTGCACTGCTGGTTGCCACAGCAGCTACAGAGATGCTGAAACATTTAAAAGCATGTGAATAGCCTAAACTCTGGCCAGACGCCTGCGCTGATTTGGGGTGTGCCGGCAAGAAGGAAACGAATGGCTTCAGGCTGAGCTAGTACGGACCCAAATCAAGCACAGACAGTTCACGGCATCTGCTCCAGCTATGCTTACCCTGTGTGAGAACCACATTGGTCTCAATCCTGATGTGGTCGGTGGCAGTGTCCACTGAGTACACATTTTGCCATCTTTTTCACCCCTCCGAAAAAGCAAAGGAATTGGGGGAGATCTGGAAGCGCATTGTCACATTCTGAGTTAAGCAATGGGATTACTGCTGAAACTAATGTCAACCACTCCTTGGCACAAGTGAACCAGTTCAAATGAACCTTTTCCAAGTGTGTCTTTGTAGCACAAACTCTTCTAGCGTAGTGAGGGTTCAAAGGCCAGGGGACAGGGCACTCAGTTCACGGCTTATGATCCTGAATTTTTTTAGCTTGATCATAGCTGGCTTGGATGATCCCTTGGGCATACTGCAGGAATTACTTATTTCTTCAGACCTTCCTGAAGTTTCTCCTTCAGAAACTGTTTTGTTCTAGCTGTATTTTAAAATTTTATTTAAAAGCTGAACTATTTTGGGATGTATTATTAGATTTTTATGGGTTGGATTCTCTGCTTGTTCTCACAGGTGAAAAGTAAATGGAAACTTGATCAGTCAAGAGAATCACACCCGTGTGAGAAGCTTGTAAAAGGAGCAGAGAACAGTGCTTTGTATTGCTGGGGTGCCTACAGCTTCCATTAGAGGCTCTTTATTTATAAATATGTATTAATCCAGCCTTGAGCAAGGCTGTGACCACAGACCCGCTTCTAAACCCAGTGGCAATTGACCCAAAAATGTCAGAACAAATCAAAAGACCATAAAAACAACCAAAGAAATAATCAAAGACCAGCGCAAACTGAACCAATCAAGCAAATACTACCTTAAATCAGCCTTATTAAATATGATGCTCACTGAGTCACGGCTGCCCAGTGCCTTCCAAAGGGGATCATCAACAGAGAAAAATCAGTCCTGAAAGACCAGTCCTAACACGAGAAACTCCTGCTGCAAAAGAAATGGTTGACTGGGAGGCTTTCTCAGGTATTTTATCTCCTGCAATTTGGGCTAATTCCTAATGCAGTAAACAGGAGAATTGTTGCTGAAATATGTAATTTCCCTGTATGGCTTTTGAACCTTTCTGTGAAAATTATTATTCAGCCTTCTTCCCATTTGCCATGCAAAAATTTACCAAATTCTACATTTTAACACACAGTTCTGCAGAACCATTTGATGTCCCTAAAAGAAAAAGAAGGGAAAACACACTGGGTAGCAAGTACAGGGCCTTCTCTTTGGTGGACATCAGGAACCTGCTGAATTGGGGGCTGTTTTTATAGCTGATGCTGCTGGCTTAATTTCAAAGCCAAGGAAATCGTACATGCCTTCTCCCTTTAGCATACAGGATGGGACACAGATTTGGGTGACCTGAACATCCACTTAATACCCTATTATTTTGTGGATACACTACTCATCTCCTGATACCCACTTGGCTTCTCTGGACAGTTTCTCCATCCACTGACATTCAGGAGAACATGAGCTGTGAAACACGGGGAGAAAATGGTCCTCCCTGCCCAACTCACTCCTCCAGTAGAATTCATGGATAAGCTTCTTCATCAGTGCTAACGGGCTGTTTTCTGATCGCTCCAATACTGGTGATGTCAGGACAGTCTTGGTGATGTTGATGGGGACATGAAGCAAGTAAGTCCCAACCTCAAAGGATCTGACCAAGGCGATGCACTGTGCCTGTGCAGATCTGCAGGGACTCCTGGCTACCAGGTGTTGGCTCTAAGACAAGCTTTGTTTTAAAGCTTGTAAAAGAGATGAGACCAGCAATGTGAAACACCATTTTGCAGAGGAAAGCCCTACCGGTGATTCAGTGTTTGTCCCCATTTCCTCCACCTATTTTATCAAAGTGGAGTCAGTTTGGAAGAGGGCTAAATGAGAAAGATGAAAACAAGCAGGGAGGATAGATGGGATGCTGAAGAGCAGAGGGAGCCAAGGCTTGGTGCTAGCATCTGTGAGTGGAAAGCAGATGAAACAAGGCGGCTGAGCAGTGGTTAGGCAAGAGCATCCAGACATCTTTTCTCTTTCTCATTTTGTGAGTCTCCTGCTCCAGGAAAAACACATCTAAATATGGCAAACCCTTCATGCTACATCCGGCTGCTGGCTCCAGCTCGCTGGCATTTGGTTGAGGTCCCCGTGGAAGGCTGTTCTCCGAGCAGGGAGGGGAGGTTCCCCCACGCTTGCTCCATGCCAGAGCCTGGGCTGACTCACCGCGCCAGGATGTCAGTGCACAACAGCCAGCAACCTCACACAGCCGCTATCTCTTGTCTCTGCCAGACAAATAGGATATCCTCTGCAGTGTGCGGGAGCCCAGCTGGAGCTGCTCCACACAGGATGCACTCAGATATCCTGTGGGTGACTTGTCTTCACGAGCCCCTGTGCTCGTGGGTCATGCCGGAGGCTGTGCGGGTGCCATTTATCCACTCCGACACCCACCAGGGCGGTCCAGCTGGGATACAGACCTGCTGGATGGAGCAGTGGGGGCCAGGGAACCAGCTGGCTGGGCTCTGTCATGGCATTTTCAAACATAAACAGGCCCCTGCACAGGAAACCTCCACCGGTGACGAAGGAACGGGGCTCGGGGCTGAAGGCTCCTTGAAGACGTCTCCAAAGCTAAAGCAGAGGTACTCCTCTGTGGTCTCTCCTCTGCCCACTGAGATGAAGAAGGCGGTCTGGGGTTCAGTCCAACAATAACCCAGCAATAACAGAGCTCCTCACTAGCTAGGAGTGCTGCAGAACTCTTATGGCGCAGACTGCTCCAAAGGAAAAATCCACGTTAGACCTAACATGATTTTGTTCCAATAATTATCTCTGCTGGCTTTGATTAGGGTTCATGCCAGTGTGAAAGCACAGCTTTTATTCATGGGCAAGTCTTGCCCCAGATGTCCAGGGGTGGCTCAGAGATCCTGAGCAGAAGATCCCCGAACTAAATTGCAGCAGCCCACTGTTCTGGGGGACCCCTTCAGAGCCAAAATGAGAACAAAAGTTAAAGAGCGAGCTTGTCAGAAGTGGACTTGGGAGTGTCAAGTCTCAAACTTACAAATCTGCAGTGGACACAGACTGAGATCAAGAGCCTGGGAAACACAGAGGAGCTTCGGCTTTGGCCTAATTGCTGTGACCACGGGGAAGTTACTGTCCCAGTATAAGACTCCATCTCCCCTCTGCTGTGTCTTGAGACTGTACGTGATGTGGGGCAGCGACTGCTTTGCACTGCACAGCAGGATCTTCGCCAGACAGTGTGACAGCTGGAAGCAACAACAAATATTTCCTTGCAGTCTTGCTGCAAACCCAGGGGAGATATGCCAGCTTCGGCATGGTCCTCATGGCGTTGACAGTCCCTTTGGTGAGGAGTGAAATGGAGAGAGGAAATGGCCACAAGTAATTTTCAGGAAAAAAGAACTGAGAACAGTAGGGAAGTGGGAACAAACAGAGATTCAGTCCTGCCCTTGTGATTACGAGTCATTCGGGGTATTTATAGCCTGGAAATCTACTGTGACCACTTAATCATTTGCACTTATTCTCTCCGGCGTGCAGGCTATACAGCGATAACCCATCATTGTTGTGATTGTGTGCCTATAATCTTTGGCACAATGGGAGGAAATGCAAAGGCTGGGACAGAGCTGGTGACTGTGCCTAGTGGGACAGGCAGCGAATGCCCCCTCCAGTCCAGTGGGACAGGGCTGGGTCACCTCTGCCAGCCAGGCTTGAGGGAAGGGTCTCTTGGAGCAGAGGGGTCTGGGTGACCATGTGGAAGCAATCCAGGGTCTCCAGTTCGCTGGTGTCTGTCCTCTTCTGCCAGACGTCTTCTCTCTATACTTCCTTGTAGCTGCTGGAAGGCACACAGCAGCAGCAAACCCCAGAGCTCTCCTTAACATTTTAGGGAGAGCCCTGTCGTCACAGCTGGTAGGACCTAAAAGGCAGCTCTGAACACAGGAACCTGGAGGGAGTCATGTGTGCCTGGCCCAACAGCAGCACCTCAACTGAAACAGAGGTTCACACAGTCCTATGCAGGTGTCCAGGTAGACAGATCAGCCTACTCAGGACTGAAGAAATGACTCACCTGGACAATGAACACTGCATGGGTCTAGTCACTAGTGCAATTCTGCTGAGTCTGCAAACCCCATACTCAGCCAGAAGGGAATTGAGCAGGGAGCAAAAAAATGGAGAAATAAAAGCATGGGCAGCTCCCAGTTTGGGATTTCCATCCATATAACCCTGATAGGTGCTGGCCCTAGAAAAGCTTTTCTGAGCCTGATTTTCTGCCGGCTTTCACCTGGCTACTGCTCTTTCCCAGTGTGAGAGCAGAAGCAGACACCCACGTTTTTTTCCAGGAAGATGAAAAGTCAATGTATTAACATGAAAACAGGATTACTACCAAGTAGCTCTCACAAACTTGGGAATGGTGCCCAGGAGGCTGAGATCTTGGAAAGACCATAAGAACTTTCTTGGGGTACTTAACATTATTTACTTTCCAGCAGGAGGGCTGGAAAAAATGCCAAACAAATAAAGAGCTCCAACAACCCGACACCAGTCTGGGAGCTGCTCAGCTACTGCAACTCCCTAAGCGATGGGAGGCACAGACGGTGGATTGTATACAGGAAGACCTAAGGAGCAGAAAGGCATCTCTGTTTGCAGGCAAGGCAAGGAATTGCACAGCAGGCTGCTCTGGAGCTCTGTAAGCATTGCACATTTTAACCCCTTGCTGGACCTTTTCCAAGCAGGAAAACTTGGCTTTTAAAAGACACGAAAAATACAGTGATGCAAAGCTGATGTACTATACCACTGCAGATTCTGGTTTAAAGCATTTGTGTTCTTAGATGGACTTTCCCTTGTCAAGCACAAGAAGGTTATTCTCTGGTGTTACACATCTCAACACAATCGGTTTTGATAACTTCATGCAATGCTTAACAAAAGGTATTTAATTGACTGGAACTGTTAATTATAGTGATAACAGCAACCTTGCCCTCTTGAAGAGCTTCTCACCTGAGCAGCTTCAAGCTCTTTGCAAACTATGAATCCTTGCTTTGCTCCTGGAGTGACATTTAGCACTGTTTTATAAACAGCTTGCCCTGTTCAGACTGACAGAAGAGTATCAAAGAAATACAGACAACCTCCTGAGCCTCCCTCTCTGGTCCTTCTCTTCTCGTGCTCTAGCTCCTCTGTATCAACTTCTCTTGGCTTTCTTTCACAGATTATGTCTTCCTCATATAGGAAGGTGCTCTAAGCCACAAAAAGAAACCTCTAGGTCCCCAGCACTAGTTTGGTAGAGTACTAGGGAATAGCTCTTTTGAGCCTGGGACACTAGCCAAGTTCCAGCAACAGAGAGGCAAAGGCAGATGTGCACTCTGTGAAGAAGCCATCCTGCCTCAACACTGCTGACTCAGTGTCCCTTGTGAGCTGCACTGGCTGACCACTTCCTCACTGCTTGTTTGGGGCTCCTTCATAAACGTATCTGCCTAGGGTTGAGCTGGGTGCCAAGGGGTGATTATGGTAGAAACTGTGAAGACAGACCAGGTCTCAGCTGGAAAGTGAGAGGTTGGAGATGACATCCTGGGGCCAAAGAGGAAATGAGCAGTAGTAATGAGAGGGGGGAGCTGCTGCCTGTGCTGTTTGTGGGGCAACGTGCTGAGAGATGGACTGACACCAGGACAGACAGAAAGGCTAAAGGGAAGTGACTTTCATTTCTGCAGTGCAGCTTCTGGCTGCTCCACGTTATACCACAACCACAGCCCTTCCCACCAGCTCTCCAGTTACAGGATAAAGAACCTACCTGATGACAGAAGACTCCCGCTGCTGCCGCTGATAATTTTGCCTTTACTCCCCATGTTGGCCAGCTTTGAGGTCTTGAGTGTTCCAGTTTCAGTCAGGTCAATCGCAATCTCACTCAGGCTTCTTGCAGCATGAATCTTGGACTGGACATGGACACAGGAATTAGTAATGGTCTAGCACTTCTTTAAAGCTCAGAGAAGGAAAAAGTCCTTTTGCTGTGGCAGGAAACAGGCCTCCACAGCAAACTTGGAATATTTTACAAGAATAGAAGCAATCTGGCATGGTATTCACTGCTGCGTTTTTTACATTCTTAAGTGGGTGCAATTCTGGCATTGCTTCCTGTTTGTTATTTTCTCTGCTTTGCCATGGATATTTTTCCCTCTTAAACAATGTATGGAGTCACTGAATTACCACATACAATAAGAAACTTTCAGAAATGCCAACATAATAAACTGCTAAGTCCAAAGGCTGAAGAGCATCTCTAGCATCTAAAGGAAGCAAGGAGGGGTCTTTCTGAATCCGCAATGAGCTTTGGACGAAGACACAACGAGGACATGGCTTAAACAGGCTGCCATGAGAAGCTGGAAAAAAATACCAGCAGGAAAGCATGTTCAGGTTATGGTCCAGACTAACAAGCCACATGCAATGCCGCTACTGCGAGGCACCCCTTCAAAGTATTAACATTACTCCAGTAAGAAACAACAGCCAGCCCCAGATCAGTAACTGGTCACGCTAGGAGAAAGGGTCACCCATTATACACCACCAAATGTCAACAATTTAGGCACCTCCAGGGGAAAGTAAATGTGCATACTGCAGGAGAGGAGATGAGAAGAGAAGAGAAGAGAGGAGAGGAGAGGAGAGGAGAGGAGAGGAGAGGAGAGGAGAGGAGAGGAGAGGAGAGGAGAGGAGAGGAGAGGAGAGGAGAGGAGAGGAGAGGAGAGGAGAGGAGAGGAGAGGAGAGGAGAGGAGAGGAGAGGAGAGGAGAGGAGAGGAGAGGAGAGATTTCAGTTGAAGGGACCTCCAACAATCATCTAGTCCTCCTCCTATCTTAGGATGGAATGAGTTGACTACCTAAGATGTCATTCTTTATCCTTTGGTTATGGAAGGATTTGACACAACAAGAAGCCCATAAAGTTCAAGTGAGACAACCCCAGAACTGTCTCTTTGTTGAGCAGTGAGCTCAGTTCTGGTTATGTCCACAGCGTTAACAAAGGCAGAAAATGTTCAGGGCAAGGGGGTTAGAGGCACTGAAGCAATGAAATGAGCATGGCAGCTGCTTGCAGGGTTGGGCTCAATCAGTCCTGGTGGCTGCTGTGCCTCTGCAATACAAACCCCACTGTTAATAGCTCACCATCTATCTCCAGTCCATTCTCCAGGCAGCCTCTAGCAGGCACTTAGCATGAACAAGAGGATCAAGAATATTGATCAAAGTCCCTGGGGATGGCCCTTCAGTTCTATCCCTAGCATTACCAGGAAGAAGAACTCTAAATATGAGGGTGCCTTGGGTGGCCACAAGAATTTTTCAGTCCCTTTTCTGACCAGTACAGCCTTCGGATCACCTTAAAATAGCAACTACCACATCAGAACAACCCCAAAGCCTCTCTAGTACTCTATCTCATTTCTAATTGGGGTCATCTCCAAGCACTTCAGAAAAAAACATTAGGAAGCTTTTCATTAAGCCATTGTGGAATAATCTGTTCACATGGAAAATTTCCTCCTGCCTCTTCTGAACTAATGCTTATGCTCTGAGCTCTGTTTTATGTATCGGTTGTTGAATTTGCTTCAGGTAACAAGCCACGCTAACAAAGAGGAAACACAAGGAAGAATGTCATCGTCTGTAACATGGCATACAAAGATGACTGCTATTTCATCTCCAACCTGGAAATCGGATTCTTGCTCGCTGACCCTCATGTGAGCTCCTCAGTCACGGATGGAGGGAACTTGGAGCTCAGCCCACTGCCCAAATCTCACAAGCCCTGTGCTGCTGAGCTTCAATTAGCCTGGCCTCGCAGGGCCACTGACCTGCAATGTCTATTTCCCAGAACCCAGAAAGTTGTTGGGACATTGTGATGAGGCTTTCCAGCCACACAAACACTTTTGTTCAACAGGATGGTGAAGCCCCAGTTCACCTGAGCATTCACTTCTGCACCACAAGAGACTCTCAGCCCTAGTCATACAGTTCATTACAGTGCTAACAAATCAGAAGCTGACTGACGTCCATGCACCAGGATGTGATCTCTTTCCACTGGAACTAACACGAGATGGGACTACAAGGAATGCTTGCCATGATGGGATTTTCAGTGTTATTTCATATCCTTAGGAAGCAGAAATAATTTTAACAAGAACTAAGGCTGAATTGATGGCTGAATGCCCACCACACTGAGCTTCACTCTTACCTCTGTTACTGATTTGCTGTGGGGCTTTGGGTAAGACACGTAAGGTTAAGTTCTTAGCGATCTCCTGCATCTGTTTGCACATCAGTGAAATAATAAGGGAAATAAAATGTGTCCCCATTGCACACTGTAATTTTAAGATTAATTTAAGACCTCAAATGAAGACAGCACTTGGAGAACCTTATACTGAAAACACTCTCAGAAGTATTATCATAATTTAATATTCTTGGGTATTTATAGGCTCCATCATTACCATTCAGAGGTACCCAAATGCCTCACAACCTTATTTCCACAACAACCCCAAGAACAGGGTGTGTACACTCACTCATTTGAAGGCAGAGGCTGAACTACCTGCCAAGATGTCAGAGCACATCAGGCAACCAGTGCTGACCCTCTTAAACTAATGATACAACCGGTTAGACGCTTCTCATTTCCAGCAGCTCCTCCCCAAAATCAGCCCCAGGAGAAGGACAGCACTCGTTTAGCTTCTTAGATCTGACATTTCTGGTCAGAAACAAGGTGTGTGAAATGTTCTCCAAAATAGCTCTGGAAGGTTAGTTCTAGGTGAAGAGAAAAGTCACTGCTTTTATCTAACAAGATTTCCTGGTACTGAAGTCTTGATAAAGAGCCTTAGCAGGAACCACTGTCTTGTTGCAATGCCAGATCTTTGGAGGTAACAAGTCTTCAGACTGCTGCTGTCCTGGTGATTTATCCCCTGCAGGTGTATATATGCTGTATAACCCTAAATGTAGGTTTATGTATACCTTGTATAACCCCAGGAACAGCCATACTGATTGAACCCAGTATCTGCCTAACCCAATATACTGAGTCCTTGCAGAGGATGTCTAGGAAAGGTACAAACCCCAAGTCTGCACAGACAGATGCTGCCCTCCTGCTCTGCAAGGCAGTGGTTTTCCTGCATTTGTAGGATAGTTAGAGCAAGAAGTCCTGTAGTTTATTTCCACTCATATTCAAGACTGCAAATCACAGCACGCTCTGGTCCTACCTGTTTGACTAGGCACTAACTAAAATGTTGAGTGAAGGCAATGCAACTGGAGGCTGCGGTCCTGGCCAGCATGCCAAGCCAGCAGCAGCTGGAAGCGTGCCCTACATAGGACAAATGAAAAAATAGCGTAAGACCAAAGCCTGGCATCCCCGGAGCCAGAAGAGAGGAAAAGCAAACCAGAAGAGTGTAGATAGAGGATCAGCAGGGCAGAGTGATCCTCCCCCACAGAGGTTGCAATCCAAACCTGCTGAAGCCAACGGTGAAAGTTTTAGGTCTGACCACAGTTGTGCTAATGGTATCCTGCACTAAACAGTTGGGATAGAGCATCTCCTGAAAGGAATGGGGTTAATTTTCCGTGCTGCCCAATCCCTGCTGCCTCTGCTGCCTACAGCAATGCCAATCAGTGTCGGGGGGTCTTGCGTTTTGGACAGCCACTCATCAGCGTCAGGAATCAGATCAACAGCTCATTTCATACAGGCCACTGAGCAACAGCCAGTGTGAGGCCTGGGCTAGACTTTGTACTGACAGCACAATAGTGCAAAGCTAGATTACATCCCATTAGCGCTCCCTCGGGCCCTGCAGTCCCTCCAGGCTCAAAAATTTTAAAGCACTTAGCGCAGACCTGCCAAGTCTCATTTACATGGAGGGAGACTGGCTCATTCATGAGTCATTTCAGAGCACAGGGGCAAACTGATCCCCAGTGCTGTTCTGACAGGGTCAGAGGGTGAAGAAAAATCCATCAGCGAAAAGCAAGAGTAGATGGACACTAGGGATGAATTTATCCCTCTTGCTTGCAGTGATGGGGCTTTGCTGCAGGTGATTTTTTGAAACCCTTGGCCTATTTTCTACCAGTTCATTCAGCCAAAAAGCCTTGCACTTGGAGGAATGTGCTGTTGGAAATTCCCAGAAACAGGGACTTCTCAAAGCTTCTAGGCCAAGTGCTTGATTGACACAGTGCAGTCAACACAGCAAAGACATGCCTTGAAGTCCGGCTGCATATGTCTGCTGAAAAAAAAGGGAAGCTGACAGGAGTTCTGCACACTGACATGTTCACTTGGAAAACTGGGGATCTTTTCAGTCTCCATGTTACGCTTCAATTGCAGGGAGAGAGAGACAGATCAGCAGGGAGCAAAATGCTGGGAACTCGGCGAGCTGGCAGGAGTACAATGTGGCGTGAGGCTGAGTGAAGGCATAGAAGGCTGGGACTTCACTTCCTTGCAAAAAGGGTAAAAATCCAGGAAAAGCTGATTTTATTTCTTTTTAAAATCAAGTGAAAGGGCTTTTCCAGTGGAGCTGTGCCGAAGGTTCAGATCCAACTGGTGCCCAGCTATGTGAGCAGCATGGAGTTCAAGCTTGCTTTATCACTATGTCCTATCTCTTGCCATCTTATCTACATCACTGGCGTGAAGGCTCAGTTGCAGTGAGCTCCAGCAGGCTTTTTCTTCTAAGTTTGTTTTTATTTTTCTTTCTTTTGTCAAAAGGATATGAAATGCCAAGTTTGAACATGAAAGGAGGGAATATTTAAGTTTTGCTTTGAAGTTGAGGATTCAACTGTAGTGAGGACTGAGATTTAAGAGGATGCGAACCCACGCGACCTGAAACTCAAATAAATGTTTGTCTAAGTCCTTAAAAGCTGAAAGGAAGACATTTCACATCGCCTCACTCTGGAGTACATTTTACTGGTTTTCAAAAGTAAAACGCACATGAGTATGGCGTCCTGGAGTGACCAGCAGGATGAACTGAACAGATCAATTAAAATTGATGGATCTATCAGTCTTGACAGTGTCATGTCAAAGATGAGGACAACAGACTAAAATACCAGCTTCCTTAGGAGAAAGGCACAAAAATATTTGTATGCCTTAACTTCAAAGTCTCAGCGTGACCACCGGGATTATTGTGACAAAGCACACTGAGATGGTCACAGTCGTGACAGGTTGACAAACGAGGGCTGGTGGGTGGTGCTGTCTGTAGGCCTGTGAGAAAGGGGAGATCAGATTGAAACACAATCTGCCATCAACAAAAGAAGTCACTGAAGGGAAGTCTTGGGCATTTAAGAGACCCAGTTTCTTACCAAAGAAATGGGAGGAGGAGGGAATCTCCTTTTGTTTGTTGGTTGCTCGTGACCTAAATACCTTGCAGCTAGATCAGCAAATCCATCTGGCTAAAAGTAAAAAAAATAAACTTCTGTTTGTTTGCTGAGTTGTCTTTGTTGAGAGCAAAACAGAGAGGGCTATGCATTGCCTGGTGTTGCTGAGCAGAGGAGGTGGGGCAGGAAAGCACTACCTGCTATCGGGTGAGCATGCAATTTTGTCCATATTCATAGCTGGCACTTAGGCAGGGGTGGAAAGTTATCTATGCCCCTAAATTCAATACAACTCATAGCAACTAAGGTGAATCCTGGGGTTTTTTTGCATTAGATGGGACATGGCCAAAGTGGGTGTAACCATATGTTCTGCCCAAGGCATCCAAAAGTCCTACTCACTCTACAATAGTCAGAGATCACGATGTGGAAAGCTATGTCAGAAAGGCTCAGAGTGAGCTGCACTAATAGCACAGTGATGGCCCTTCACACAATTTCAGCAAGCCAATTCAATTCATTTAACTGGCAGAAAAATAATGCAGCAAAGAAAAACAGGAAAAATAAATATTTTTCTGCCAGTTTAGTGGGCTGAACTGGCTCATGAAGGGACCTGATAGGGCCTGGGCCTGTGCAAGGGCAGGAGCAGCCCCTGCCTGAAAATGCAGGCAGTGCTTTCAGCAATAGCAAGATGTTAAGATTGTTTCAGCCATTTGGAGGAGTATCACCCTGCACATTCCTGCCATCTCACCAGAGATGGGGGGCAATGCAGGCAGCTGTTAAGAAGGTACCCACTCAATACAGGCTCTATCTTCTCTGTAAAGTTTTACACCAGCACGTTCATAGGGAGTGGGGCATCTGCATGAGAAGTCTCTCTTCTGACTCAAAGTGATCTCAAAGTGATCAAAGTGATCTCCTGCTGCTTCTGGGTATGCCTAAAATTGCTGTTGATGAAAGAAATTAGAGGGAGAACACACACTGCTTTGGTTTCAAGGTGGTTTCCTTTTGTGTATTGAGCGGCCCTTTGTGCAGCACCAGACCAAGACAGTTTCCTTGTAAGGCCAGGCTGTCAGCATCCTGCCCTGCTCCTTTTGTTTTGAGATTCTGTGTGGAGAGAAAAATAATATCCCTACCCATCATTTCTAAGAAAATACGATAGTAAAAAGCAAGGGACAGCAAGAAGGATTCAGAAACAGCTGTAAAGTGCGAAACTACTTTGAACTCAGTTATTGGAAGCTGTTGTAACTTTATGACAGAGTTCAAGAACCAGAAGACATGTGGAAACCAAGCAGACAGGGACACAACCCTATCTGCTTGCAAACTCTGGCTCCTCCAATTTGGCCACAGTTCAGTACGACCTTTCCCTCAATCCTCACTCCCATAGACATGAATTGGATACAAATTCTCTCAATCTGGCCAACGCCAGCAGTATTTTGAGTCTATTTTCCTTTTTTTGATCTCAAGTGGAAAGGGAGGGCAGGAAAGGAGCCACCGTCTGGACTTGACCTGGCTGGGACTGTGGGGAGTGAGAAGGACTCACCCACCGCAACATGCACTTCCCGCCTCCAACATGCTTACCTTGCTTTGCTTTCTGTCCAGGTAGAACTGATGTTGGCTAATGGCCATAGCCCAGATAGACTTTATTAGTGCTGGACAGGCATACCATGTATGCACAGCGATGCCACTATGCCCAAAAGTCCTCCTGGTCACAGATGCCCTGGAGAGGAGAAAAGAAGGAACTGGGGTTACACCATGGTTTCCTCGGATTGTTTTCTGTGGCAGAACATATCACAGACCTCATCATAAAAGCTGCTGTCTTTACTGGGCACACCCCTGTGCTAATGGGTAAAAATACTTCAAGAACAGCAATAAATAGATAATCAAGGCAGGATAGCATTTACTTTAAATAACTCCTCAAGTTAGCAAGCTCCAGAAGACTAACAGTAAAGACCATCCAGTTTGTCCAGTTTAGACTGTGTTCCTGGGTTTGGCTGAGCTGATGCTGACCTGCTATGTGTCCCAGGGGAGTCACCAAAGCATATGTGAATCCTCTGTGTCTCATCACATGCTGAGACACGTAAGGCCAAGTGCTCACACCCTCCACTATCTCTGGCTTTGGATGGTGGCTTTCAAATAATTAAGATCCACAGGATCAATGGCTGCTTTAGAGAAAGTGGGAGAAACTCTTCAGGTACCTTAATTTCCCCACTTGTAAATAGATGTGGCAGGACTTGCCACATGGTATGGGAAAGGGGAGTTGTGGGGCTCAGAGAGGGTTGCCTAGTGCCCTGGAGAGAAGAATGTTACTCAGCGATTAGCTGAGTGAATATAAAAACAGGAAAAATAAGAACTAAATGTTTCCTCTCTGGGACTCCCAATTGTCCTCAAATATTAGCAAAAAACACAGGTCAGGTTTCCCCAGGCTTTCACAGCTGTACAAAACTGCTTGATTATTCCTCCCCAACCCTCAACTCTAACCCCACAAGCAGATCCCCTGACACCAGCACACCAGCACACCCAGGCTTGCAGCATCCTGGTCTGCAGAACTCGTCCCACTGCAGGGATGTAGCACTGGCTGGAGCAAACCAAGTCACTGATCTACAGAGCCCCAGATAAATGAGGTCCTCCTCTCCAGACTGTTAACAAGAGTCTCGTGGTGGAGTACGATTGTGAAATGAATGTAAGCACTGGTACACGGGCTAGCTCAGAAATGTGACACTTTTCCTATAGCCTATCATGTAGGGATGTGGACAGTGAAGAGGTGCCACTGCAAGAGACAGCCTGGGCAGCAGGGTGTGCTATGGAGGGGCTGCCACAGTCCATAGCCAGCAGGCACTCTGCGTGATACAGATGTGGAGGTGACATGGCAGGACAGCCCAGGAGCTCTACTGTGCAGTGCAAGGGATGGTCAAGTCTCTTCCCAGCACTCTTAAGTCCTCAAGCCTGCCAAGGCCTGCACCTGCACTGGCCACATTGGCGGTAAATGTGGGGAGGGGAGGCACACAGTCAAAGAAAGCTGTGATACAGTCAAGAACGGAAGAAAAGCCAAACTGCAGTGAAATGGGGACTGCTGGCCAGGTTCAGCCTGTGAGAGGGCTAACAGCTCTTGTGCCAGGGCCTTTTCAGTGCTGCAAATTGTGTTAAAGTCAAATTGTGAAGCTACAAATCAGAGTGAAATTTCTCTGAGAAAACAGCTGCGGCCAACGCAAACAAGGACTGAGAAAACTAGGATCTCATGTTTCAGTGTTACCCTGCGCTGAGTGCTTTCCATGCGACTGGAGCAGAAGACCTGGTCCCATTATGAGTATTATTCTTGTGAGAAAACTCTCCACGGATGCAACAGAACAGCAGCTGATGGTCCTAATGAGGATGCATGCCAGGCTGCCTCATCCCTGTCCCTGGACAGGGAATGAAGGCTGTGCTGGGAGGTGCTCTTGAAGTGGAGGTTAGAGAGGGGATCCAACTCTGCATGCCTTATGTTGGTTTAAGGGACACAAACCACTGCAGTGCATTGGCATATAAGGCTCTAAGGCATTAAGGCACTCAAACATGGACTAAAGCCTTAACTCTGGTGTCATCCTATTCAGTTCAAATGCAGTTGTTTTGAACTCTCAGAAACATACTCAGCAAGCCATCCACCTTCTCATCTTAAAAGCAGTTATTTCCAATTTTTTTCTTCTTTTTAGGTTCGATACATGTTTCCCATCAAAACTGCAGACCCTGTTAGAAAGTCTGCAGACTTAGCTGGTCAGAGCTGTGAACTTGCTTTTCACAGCTGTATTTTGAGGACCTGTGAGAGATGGCCCATGGGTGTCTTTTCCATGACTTCCCTCCACACGTGCCACATGTGCTATGGAATTAACCCTGTTGACACCCCCTAAAATGTACAATTTCACTCCTTTATGGGGTAAGTAACCATGATGAAAAGAGGTTAAATGGCTTTTTCAGGACAGGAAGCCATGGGCAGAGGCAGGGCTTAAAAACATACATTGTGCTGCCCAGCCCTGGCCACAAGCATGGAGTCGTGCTTGCTCTCCTGTGAGTGTGGCTTCACTGACTCAGGCTCTGGTTTGGCTACACGGATAGGAATGCAGAGACAGCACTGTGTTGGCTACTCCTCCGCCTCCACACGCTGAACAACTCCTCACAGCAGTCCATCCCACTTGGCTGGGAGATTACAACCTGAGCTGTGTTCCCACCACACCACCGCAACGTGCCTTGCTGCTTTACAGCCAGCGTACCATTTTGACCCAGACGGTGGTACTCTCTGGATATGAAAATCAACCAACTGAATTCCCTTGTAGTGAGAAAGTACCAGGCTGACAACCTGGGACAGGGTTTTGTCCTCCTGGTGTTGATTCAGAGAAACAGCACAATGGAATAAAAAACAGAAGCTCATCTGCGTAATATTCCTATCATCTAAAAACAAATGAGACAGAAGACGTTCCTCTGGTCACATTTCATGCATGACACTGAGCTGTAAATATCATCATGATTTTAACATCCCAGAGCTATTTGCTTCCTTTTCATTGCAATCACTGCTTACAGGAAACGGCCAGCCTGGGTGTTTAGGGGCTTCTCACTGCCGGTTGCTTGCAGCACGCGTTTCTGACGCCTCGCCCGCTGCCAGAAGCTCGGTGGGGGAAGGAGTATACCACCCCCCAGCTCCCGCTGCTGGAAGATCTCCCAGTGTATTCTCAGCTTTGGGAATTTGCTCTGCTAGATTTCTTGTGACTATTTACATGCTTAATATTAAGCAGATGCTTCAAGGCTCTGTTGACCGGGAGCTGCACAATGGTATGCGCTGCTCTACTCAGTTTTTGCTTTAATAAAACACACCTATGGAAACAGGCACCGTTGTATTGGCATGACCATATTCATATCAGGGCAAATAAGCACAGAAACTGCATGCAAAATTTCCCTAATAAGAGCACATATATTAGACACAGATAGGCACGGGAAACAGGTGAAACAGGATCACAGCTGAGCGATCAGCAAAACACACTACTGCCAGCAGCACATCAAATCAGTCTGGGAAGAGAGCTGCTTTCCATCAGTCATATTCATACTTACTTTGCAAGTGCGACATTGCTTTTAGTGAGAACAACTTACAGAACAATATACATAGTAGTCACTATCTGCAGTAACCGTCCACTAACGAAAGTGAGCAAGGGGTGCAGCATGCACTGATTAGATGCAGCACTTGAACTCACTCTCTCCCACGTTAGGTCTCTGAAGTAAGAAATAAAAGACTCCTGTGCCAAAAAGACTGATGGGCTTTCATCCAGACTGTCGGTAAACCTCTGGTATTGTGCCATTCCTTTCAGTTGCACTACTGAATATTTATTTACAAGGAAGCATATGAGTACAAAATCTGGCACTCATCTCCAGACTCGAAGTGCAACACGGGGACAAGGCAACCCCCCTTCCACGCACAGGGGTTCCCGGCACCGCAGCTGGGGCACCGGACCTGCACAGCCCTGGGGGTCAGAAGGTGCCAAAACAGAGGGAAGGAAAAAATAAAATACCGCTTAGAGCCGAGGGGAAACACATCCTCAAAACCACCCACCCGAACCCAAAATGTCCCGCTGGAAGGAAGAAGCAGCTCCCGGCTCGATACCCGCTGCCTTCTGCTTACGGGCTCTCCAGTTACCAATCGCAGCAAACCCCGCACAGCGGCGGGGGGAGCGCGGCTTGCTACGACCCGGCTCGGCGCTGCAAAGCCCGGCTCGGCACGGCTCAGCCCGGCTCGGCACGGCTCAGCCCGGCTCGGCACGGCTCGGCCCGGCTCAGCGCAGCAAAGCCCGGTTAGGCACGGGTCAGCCTAGCTAGGCACGGCTCTCACCTGCGCGGGTCGTGCACCTCCACCGAGAACTTCTTCTCGCGGAAATAGAGGTTCTCCAGCTGCCTCCATTGGAAGATCTGCGGGGAGAAGAAGGGGGTGAGGCGCCTCCGCGCAAACCCTCGCCCAGCCCTGCCCGCCGCTCCGCTTCCTCCCGGCGCTGCGGCGGGGCTGCCCCGCTCCGCTCCGCCCCGGCTCGGCCCCGCGTCCCGCCCGCGCCCCCCTCCCAGGAGCCGCGGGGCAGCCCGGGGGCGGGCGGTTCCCCTCCCGCCCAGTCCCCCCCCGCCACGCCTGCGGCGGGCTCAGTGCCGCGGGGAGGAGGGGAAGGGAGCCGGTTTCACTTTGCTGGGCGAAATACGGTTTAAACACACGCAAGCCACGGGAAAAACGGGATTCAGCCGCTTTTTTTCTCCGTCGAGTGCGGGCAGCTGGTGTGTATCGGCCCCTGGCACAACAGCCTTTCCCTCGAGTGATGCGGGTGTGCAGCGCAGACCTCGGAGGGGTGAAGGTGGCCTGGCTCGGTAGGTGAGGCCCCCAGGGCAGCGACTTGCATCGCTTCACTGAAGTGCGATACCCAGCTCTGCTTTTACCCCCGCAATCAGCGTGAAACTCGCATGAGTGCAAGCCCACTGGAGTCAGTTTGTCCATCCCAGGTGCTGGCAGACCCGTGTTGGCAGTGCCCAGGGCTCCAGCGAGCTCCCGGCAGTGCAAAATGCGGCAATAAGTGAGTCATATTCCTGCCTCTGTTTTACCGGCTGCCTCATGGGGGCATCTCGAAGCAGCGGGCAAAGCCAACGCTATCACCAAGGGTCTCCCGTGGCTGGCTGCGTGCCCTCGCCCCTCAGTCAGCATGGGCCAGGGGGTCTCTGCCTGCCCACTGCTCCTGGGCAGTGGGATAAGCTCACGCGGTCCCTGTACCCCACACCTCTGCCATGAAATAACCCTCATCTCCCAGGCAGGAGGGAGGACTGACCACAGAAGCAGCACAAAGGATGTGGCGACTGCAAAACACCCCATCAGCTCTGCAAAACTCCGCACCATCACCACCGCGGACAGGTCCACCACCGCCTCCTCTTTACAAATGAGTAAAGCAAAATCCAAACCCTGGCTTCCGGGCTGCTAATCCACAGGGAGGAGGCAGCCTCCACCCCCCGGGTACCTCACAATTCGGTTTCCCCACGCTGCCCCTAGCAAGTAATCTTGCTGCTGGGGAGCAGAGCCAGCGGAGCTTTCCCTGATTTATACTCCCTCTCCTACTACAAGCAGCTTCTGTGGAGTTCCTGTCCTACCCCCAAGGAAGGCGCTGGCTCCTGCCATGCTGAGATAAGCCGCTTGCCAGTGTGTCAGCGCTCTGGAGATAAGTAAACAGGAGGCGTAATTTGATTTGCACTGATTAAGCTGCTGGTGTAGGTGAAATCTAGCAAATAAAACAAGCCACAGTGAGGACCCAAACATTTTCTCCTCATTAATACTTCAGGTGCAGCAAAATTGAAAATATTCATGCTTGTAAAGGTTTCCAACCAAGAGTTGTGGATTTTTTTCCTTTTCTTCTTCCTATAACGGGGTGTTTAGAAGGAAGAGGTGGGGTAAGCAGGGCACTGAGCTGCTCAGTACTCTGGGGCTGTCTGTGTTGCAGGAGGGTCAGGGAAGGGGACCAGGAGAGATGGGAAGCTTGAAGGGCTGGGTTACACTGTCCTTACAGGATTATTTTATTCCTCTATTGGAAAAATGAATTGCTGCATAAAAGTCATAATCACCAAACAGTGCATAGAAATACCCACTATTTTACACACTGAGGGAGGACAGACGTGGGGTGAAAGGGTTAAGCCGGGAGCTGGGGTCTGAACATGAAGTCTGTCTCCCCTGCAAGCACCCAGTGAGCTGTAGCCAAGCTTCAAAGGCACGAAAAGGAAGTTTGGGGCCTAAAATCCCATTGACAACAACTGGGGTCAAGCCTGAGACTACCATGTGGGCTGCCGAAAACATCCCTCTGTGCTTCCAGATGTCCGTACGCAAGGCGGGGAGGGTAACGCAGCCATGCCGCACGGCATGTGCAAAGGACCTGTTTGGGAGGCGCTCAGACATGTGGAACACATAAGAGTTTAAAAAACCAGCAGATCGCACCCTTCAGAAAATATCCCTCTGTCCCTGGGTCTCCTGTTGTCATTTATGACTAAACTTTGGCATGGCGCAGAGGGAATCTAAAACCCTTTTCCGAGCTGTTAGCAGCTGCTCTCTGTGGACACTCTCCTCCCCATCCTCATCCCTCGGACCCCGCTGGACTGTCCCCTGCACTCCAATCCTTTCCTATTTTATCCTCTCTGCTACCAAACCTCAGTTCGTTAACTGCAGCTCTGTTTCCCTCCGATGATTAACTCCAACTGTCCAAACACACAGGACTCTGGGGGAGCTGTTCAGATGCCCAAACATAGGCGTCGAATGCCGGGGTACCCTGCCTGGCCTCCGGCTGCTGCCCCAGGAGGGAGGGAGTCTGCATAGGTCCAGTGCCATATCTGCCAGCCCCATGGAGATGTCTTGGATCCCCAGCAGTGCCTAAAACTGCATTAGACACCTACGTTTTGGGCACCGGAGCAGTTCCCCAGAGGGCTGCATTTGTGTGTTTCATTTCTTTGTTTTTCTTGGCAGGCTGCGGAAGGAGGCAAATCCAGACTCTTGGGGGGGAGGGGATGAAAGTGACCCCGCAACCTGAATTTGTGTCTTTTTTTTTCCATAGCCCTGCTCTCTAGAATGTGCACATGCATTTTACCATTGCTATAACTGCGCTCCCTTTGCTCCCCATATATTATTCTGCAGTCTCCTGCTCCTTTTGCCCACATTGATCTGAGAGGTCTCACCCTTCTTATACATAAGGAATCCAACCTGCAAAAATGTGAATACCCACAAGAAAGTATCCGTTTTCCTGTTAGCTGATCACAACCCCTCAGGAGAAACAAAGCCTAAGGTCTCCCTTCAGCCAGACCTCCTAATGTAAGCAAGCTGTTCCCTTCACCAGTTGCCCGGCTTATGTATGGTTTCAAATTGATGTTGTTAATTCAGTGACAGATGCATAAGGTGCCATTAGTGGGTCTTCTTAAATGGAAGCATAATTTTTACCCATCAAGATCCTTTTACCATGCTGATGCTTGCAACCTTCACTGGGGAATATGAGCCACAGCAGGGAGCTGGTCATAATTTCAAGTCATGCAAAAAAGCAGTGACAACAGATGTGTGCTGGTTTGGGGGCTAGTTTGTGTCAAAGCATCTATGCTTACGGCAGGTTTGCCTCTTCCTGCACCGAAGCTGGGTCTGGTTTTGGGTTATTTGGCTTATGATTGTCTTTGGTTGATTCGCAGGGCTGAATTCACCGTCTGCCCTTGTGGGACAATTTGTATTGGCTTTTTCTGGAGTTATATTAGGGGCATAGTGTCTTTTGCCAGACAAAAGGTACCTCACAGCAAGGACTGGGACAACATCTCCTCAAACATGCTGGAAATGAGGCTTAGGAGAAAGTCACTCAGTAATACAAGCTGAGAGCACAGTTCCCTCGCCCTTTGGTAGCTGCCTTCATTCAGAGCCCACAGACAAGGGGATAATTAGTGGTGCTTGCGGTGGGGTGAGTTCCTGTGATGTGGTGGTTTGCCCGCTGGGATCTCTTCTGAGGTCAGCAGCCCATTTTGGATCATGCAGCACTGGGCAGCTTTCAGATGGGAACAATTTTTGGTAGTAGCCATCATTACAGGCTGCACGTGAGATCATTTAATCTTCAATAGATACTTAAGGAAGTGTCCTCGAGACTGGCTTTTGAGCACAGCTGCACACTCGTGCAAGCACGTAAAAGGGAAAGAGGCTACTAAGAGGAGAAAAGAATTACCTTTATTCCCCCCTCCTCTGTGAGGACCGTCCCCACCATGGGCTCTGTTTCATTGTGCCAATAAAACTGGAACCAACACTATCACTTGAATTTGCAAGACTGCTCATCGACCCACAAACATTCAAGGGAATAATTGTTCCCTATCGGACCATGCATACTGTTTAAAATACATTGGGGTGTGTGGGAAGGCTATGGTGGGGAAGCCAGCGCCAGAAATGGCTTTTCTGCAAAGCTGGCAGCTTAGAAGAGGAGCCAGGGGAGAGATCTGAGTGCTGCACGGTGCGCTGCAGAGAATTCAGGTGCAAGCTACAGGAATTTTCTCATTGGAAACCCCTTCCAAGAGGCAAGCAAGCTTGCCAGGCACCAGATGTTTGTGACTAGTTACAAAGAGCTCCAGTCAAAGCCCTTCAGACGCAAGCTTCTTTTGTGAGCACACTTGTGGTTTACTGGCTGCTCCCTAATTAAGCTGAGCCTGGAGGAGAGGAGGCCCAGGGATCTGCATCCGTTTCAGCCATGTGAGTCTGAAGAAGTTTTTTACCATTTTTATTGACCATGGGGCTGATGCCGTGGAGTTTGCATACAGCAGGAGGTAGGGTCAGCATGAGAGCATTTGAAAAATGCCAGAGGCTCCTGATAAAGAAAGGAGGGTGTTCTGTGAATTAAACACAGGGGAGTGTTTCTGGCTTGGTCACTCATGTCCTGGGTGTCAGGAGGTATGGGGAGCTGAGTTAATCTATGCTGGAGACTGGGCCATGCTCTGTCCCTTTGTGCTCGGGAAGCCTTGCCTGAGTATCCAGTGGAGGGACCATGCCATACATTTGTGAACCCTTGGCAGTAATGAGGCTGTTGCTGGCTCCTCTGTTGTCCTGCAGATCAGGGACAGGACAGAGGGGGTTGCCGAAGGGCTGCACTGGTGGTTGGTGCACAGTGCTCTCTGGATTATGGTACCTAGAGAAATGTGCCCAAATAGTACTTTTTGAAATAATTCTCAGCCTTCTCCCTCCTGCGGTTGGGGTACTGTGTCCCTGATAGTGTCTTCTTCCTGCTGTGCCCAGAAGAGCTGGACTTGGCACTAAACTGGGCAGTGTGCATTGTGGCTGGATGATCCTATGGGGACACAACATGAACCGTTTTGCATTGGGTCTATTAAGAACCAGATATAAATGCCCAGGTATTTGGTGTCTCATTTTCTTTCCCTTTTCTGTGTGTATGTCTTCTCCTGAAGCACCTGAGATGGTGCACAGGCAGAATGGGGTTACTCAGCAATGCTCATGCTCTCAGGGGTTTCAGATATCATGCCTGGTGGCTGTTCAAAATCAAACTGCAGAAGTCTACGGAGGATCTGCCTGCGGTTTGTCTGCTCTCTTTGGTGACCTAAAGGGGATTTACAAAGGAGATGGAGACTTTTCTCAGAGATGCCCAGCGAAAGTACAGGAGGCAATGGACACAGGTTGCCAAACTAAAACAATCAGTGAAGGTGGTCAAACAGTAGGGCCATGGGTAACCTGATCAAACTTGGAAGTTGGCCCGACTTTGAGCCGGAGGTTGGGCTAGAGACCTCCAGAGTCCTTTTTGACTCATATTTTTCTTTGATTCTAAGCATCTAATAAATGACCAACTGTAATTGCTGCTGGAGTTACTGACCTATATGGCATCTCCCAGTCCTTCAAGTCTTGCAGCTTCTTAGATGATTAATGCCTTGTTAAATCATACTATGCAGAGGAACAATCATCCCTCCAAATGCATGCACTACCACCCAGACTAAATGCTCTAAAAGGCTTCTAGGAAAAGCAGGGAAATAATGTGGCATATTTCTAACAACCCAAATGCGGCACCCTTCCCTCGCCTATGCTATGGGCAAGAGCCAACCCTGGATGAGATCCCAATACTAAAACTGGTACTAAACAATTGAACTAAACAATGACATTATTTTCACACAGCTTGCATGAGTGCAGCTACAAACTCCCAAGTCTTTTGTTTTGCAGTTTAAAGACAAAACAAACATAACAAAAAAATTCCTCCTTGGAAATGTAATTCCCTCCCCTGAACAAACCAGCAAGCAAAATTCTAGGGGCTGAGTTATGCAGGAGGTCAGGGTGGAGGTTATGAGCGGTCCCTTTTTGGCCTTAAACTCTATGAAAATCACAGCTCCAGCGAAGTCAATGGCAGTTTTGTCCCAGTGATTTCAGTGGGGCCATGGTTTCCGGGCATGGATTTGTGTTCTGCCTCAAGCCAACCCTGCTTCCATCAATCATACCTCTGTCAAACTAGTTAAAGTGAATGAGGAAGGATTTGGTCCAGGCAGAACTGCACCATCTCAGCTCAAACAAATGGACTCTTGTTTTAGGGGCAGATTTACCAAGAGATTTCCGTGGGCTGTCACCTGTGAATTAGTGTGACCCATTGCTGAGGGTGCCCCCAGGTCATGAGATGGGGATGCTGCTGCACTGTAACAGCCCTCCATCCTACCACACTTCCATTCATTCCTGTATTTCTATTAGTTTGGAGTATTTTCTTTTTCTTTCACTTCCAAAACCAAAAAATGAAAAGGTTTCCTGTGTGATTTGATGTGGGAAACAACCCCACCAATGATCTTCCCAGAGGCTCGCAGTCCTCCCTTCCCCCATGGAATGAGAGAGTGGCTTGGCTAAGTGGGACTTCCAGTGGTCTGTCAGCAATCCCAGCTCACTATCTAATTACTTCTTCCCCTCAGGCTTCAGGACACTTTTTTTTTTTTTTTTGCCAAGCAGACAAACAATTTCTGGTCCAATTTGAGATCCCTTTTTGCCGTGTGCTGTTCTCGTGGGACCACATCACCCCAACAAACATTTCTGGCTTGACCAAACAGAAATTGCATCTAGATCTATATAATCACCATTCTGCATTCATTTCCATTATGGAGAGACAATTCCCTATTAAATTTCATAGTGGTTTATTGGCTCAGAGAGACAGCAAAGAATCAGATCACAAAGGAAAGAGCCGCTATTTGGACAAAGCATTATTTGTCTACATAATGCAACTTGATATTTGTGTCTATAACTATATACAGACTGGGAGATCAGACTTTGACTTTATATACAACCAAATCCACCTTCGCTGTACATATATATCTGGTAAATGCTGTGAGATATTGTATTGCTGTGACCATGCTGGGTGTGTCTAAATCAATAGGCATACAGAGAACTTTTTTCCTGAGTCTTCTAAGTTAATTTTTCTTCCTTTTATCCTCTGAAAGCAAATCAAAGTGACTAGATCTTTCTGCATTGAAGATCTCTCCTTTCTGACATAATATACTATGTATTAGATAAAGGATGCCCAGCCTATAGCTTATGAATCAGGTTATGAATGATTTATGCCACCCACAAACCTTTTCTGCTACTATCTTCCTAAGGATCCTTTTGTCTTCTCTAATGGCATGACTTATATACATCTATCTTGGAACCAAAATACAGGAACCGCCACCCCTATCCCATGCCCAGTCATGCTATGACGATGTACATACATGTTGGGTTGTGTGACTAAAAACAAAACTGTGATGCAGGGTGTCTGCATATGGGGTACCACAGCAGCAGCAATCACATGTACATGGTAATGGGCTGCAACACCTGACCTTCTGAGCCTCCTAACCAGGCCACTGACTGAAAGATGCCTCATATTCATAGCCACTGAATTAGTGGGCCCCTGCCTGGCTTCATCTGGTGATAAAAACACCCAGACCTTTGGAGTAGTGAGTCCTGGTGAGCTAAGAGACAGCATTTGAGAAGGGTGGGGCATGCAGGGAGCCTGCTACCACTTCAGAGGCAAGCACAAGTGCTTGAGGAGGTTTCAATCTCTCTCCAGATCTCCACCCTAACTCCAGGGCGCTGAGGTCCAATTTGTTTCACTTTGTGCTGTTGGAGTGATTTGTCTTTGCATCTTGTTGAAGTTCCTGCTGTGCACTGCAAAATCATTTAAGATTTGGCTGCTGCTTTTATAGAGAATTACTCTTTAAGACCTGACTATGACAAAGCACTTAGAGCAAGGGAGTTTTACTTTGATGGGACTACTCCTATAGTTAATGGTAGCCATGGGCTTGACTTGGCTGGATCAGGGGATGGGACATCATGCTGCAGCCTTTGTGAATGTAAATGCTTACAGAAAACCCTGGGGGCTGTATGCCTGACGGTATCACCACAGTACACATAGATTAAATCACAAAAATAGTGCTGTTTTCCTTATAAAGAAGTGGTGCCTTAGACTGTGTATTAGTGTTTACAAGCATTATAGTTGATCAAGCTACTTATTTACCTCAATAATGGAAACTGAGCATGACTATTCAATGATTTTAGAAAGCTCTTTTGCCTAGACAGTCTACTTAGGAGTCTGAGATCAGCCCTGTTTGGGAGAGACACTGAAAGCAAGCTTTTACCAGCTTATATAAGAAAGAGAAAAAGCGGTGATGATGACCTGCATCTAACTGTTAATTCAACGTGGTTCAACCATGGCAAATTCCATGGATCCGAACTCCTTCCGTCTTGTTCTGAGCTATGGAGCTCTTGTCTCGCTCCATAAAGTTATTGTGTACGTTAATGGCAGTTTTATTCTCTGGCTGCTGTGATTTATGCAGCCTGCACCCATATCCAGCTCCTACAGTTGTGCTGTGGGATACTGATTGTGGGCCAGATGGTGAATGGGATTGGGAATTGATCAAGGTTAAAAGTGACCACTTTTTTTGGCTGGATTATGCTGAGCTCTGATTCCTTCTCTGGAGCAGTTTCCTTCCCGACCACACAATTATACCAGCATGACTGAGGAAGGGGCCCAGGGGAGGAAATGAGCAGTGGTGGCAGGATTGCGATGGGGGAAGAGGGTGGTGAAGGCCACTTCAGCTGGTGCTGCTGCCAAAAGAAATGTTCACTGAATGACAGCCTAGTGGCATGTTCGGCCAAATCCTGTGGAAATCCTCAGTGTCAAGGATAAAACCCCGCTTTCCAGCACAATGTGCTCTGATCTGATTTATTCATCTCCCAGTGCTCTTGGCAGCTTTTTGGCACAGCAAAATGCAGTGGTAAGGCATGGAGTAGTGGGTGCTGAAAGGGGAAAAGCCTGGTGCTGGATGGTAGATATCCCAAATTGAGGGCCAGCAGCAGCAAAAAAGGTCATAAGGAGAACATGGTCTCCTGTCTAACAGGGGTGGAACAAGACCTTTCAGCAGGGGAAGGTCTTTAACTATGGCTGCTTTTCAACAGTCAAAGGTCTGGGTCCTACGTTTTGATACAGAAGGAAATGGAGTAAGCAACCTCTCTCTATGAGAAGAAACAGCATGGTAAGGAACCTTGCTTTATATATGTCTCCCTCCTCCAGTGCTCCACATTTCCAAACACTAAACCAAGACTGAATTACTGCACTATAAAATGAGTTGAACCCGCCATGACCTGAAGACTGGTTCAGTTTACAGCCAAGTCCATAATCCAAAAAGCATGAAGGATCAGCAACGGGAAGAGAAATAAAAGCACTGAGCAGAAGGAGTCAGCAGGTAGTCCTTAACAGTCAGCTAATCACAGTGAATAATTTATTACAGCAATGCCACTGAGACTCCACTAGCTTTTAAACCAGTATTTCCTGGAAATGTTTTTTACTCCTCTTGTATCATTTGTAAATTTGAAATCTTTTATCCCTGTCTGCAATGCCAAAATGTTTGCAAAGGACTTAGGAAATGATGCCATTCCAAGAAGTGCCCAATTAGACACAAGTCAAATACATTGTCTCTGACCTCACTTGATTCTGGATTCTCTAGAGAAAGGCTAGCCCTTTCTGAATACACCCTGTGGCTCAGTGGCATGCCAGTGAGAGGCACATTACACGTGCTCCATACCTCTGACAACAGAAACCAACTTGCTGCTAAATCAAACACCTTCCTTCAACATGAGGGTTTATAACACCTCCCAAAATCCTGTTCAAAAGCAACTAATTCAATGTTAGAATGCTGAATGGAGGGTCACACTTTTAGTCCTACCTTCAACCCTTCTAAGCTCTTGACCTCTGTTGTATTATGTGGCAAGGAGTTATGCAAGTGAATCAGGCTCCCTGTAACTGATTTGAATTTCATGTTTCTTTTGCCTTTTTGACTGTCCCAGTGTTCTATGATCAATCAGTCAAGAGACCAATTTGTCAGCTTCCTCCTCCCCATCTTTCACTAGTTTCTGTACATTTCACATCAATCCTTACTTTATGTTTTTTTAAGTTACTGGTCTGTCATTCCTTCACCACAGGAAGCACAAGTTTAACCACTCCATCAATGCAATTACTGACTTGACAATGCTTCATTATGCCCTAAAGCAGAGAGGATCTCTATTTGTTCTGCAATAAAGCAGCTCTTAATTAGGCTGTTGCTCCTCCTGTGTAAATATCTCATTTTGCCTCTGGAATTAGGAAAGTTCACTCTATCTCTTGCTGTTTGGAAAAGGCCAAGTGACATCACACAGCAATCTTTTACTTTCTGGACTCAATTAATGTGCTGATTACTTTGCTCATGCTGTTGATAAGCAAGTGATTTCTCTCTGATCAGACACTTTAAGCTACTGATTTTACTTATGCTCTGTATTGCTTGGTAGGATGGGTCCAACTCAGCTCTTGTTTTTGCATGTTTAAATGGGAAGTCAGTCCATTACCATTGCTTTGGATTCACAACAAAACTACAAATTAAATTCTTCTGTAATGAGAATCCATAGAGCGTTGTGGAGACCTTATGGCAAGGAACAGAGTATTTTCATAGCATGCTTCATTTAATCTCGGAGAAAGGATAACGCTAGGAAGAAATGGCAGAAACTGATGCTTGGCTGTCACAGGGAAAATCTTTGTCAAGCTATATTCACAGCTGAATTCTGGGATGTCTTTTGTTTCCAAAAGTCGTTATTGCCCTTCTCAAACCAGAGAATGCAAACACTAATAATGAGTCTGAGAAAAAAAGCTCACCTTAAGTTTCATTGCCACTAGCCTTCTGTGGAAGAAAAGGGGATAACTGTATAGTGGTATTTCTTGCAAAGGAACCAAATGCTACCAGACTGTCCTTTAAGGTCATTTTATTTTTGGTGATAAGTTAAACAATTTCTCTGTTTATTGGCCATGTGGAAGTCCTTTGGCTGACTTTGTTAATCATTCACTCTTCATCTTGGAGTTAATTGTTTACTAACTGTTAAGCTGTGCACTGAAAGATGCCTTTGGGCTCTTAAATCAGTGGGAATATCTCACTAGGACAACAGAGACATGCCTAGTGCTACTACAACTGCTTGAGCATGCTGGTCTCACAGCTCCAGGC
Source organism: Vanellus vanellus (assembly GCF_965231255.1). Classification (NCBI taxonomy): domain Eukaryota; kingdom Metazoa; phylum Chordata; class Aves; order Charadriiformes; family Charadriidae; genus Vanellus; species Vanellus vanellus. The sequence goes on from NC_138905.1 coordinate 7,990,800, forward strand.
TATGCTGCTTCTACTTCATGTACAGGTCTCTTGGGATGGAGTGCAGTTACATCCCTACCTGCTGGTTAAAATGAACAAACACCATTCACAGACAAAATAGGCACACAGGGGGGCTGCAGTGCCTTACTCTTTCTTGCCAGTTGCTCTGCAATGCAAGCAAAAAAAAAAACCCATAATGACCCTTCTCTGAAAACAATGGTTTTGGTCAATACAGCCTTAGCAGCTTGTGAGAGAGTGGTGCTGGCACATCTTGTCTGAAGACCTGGCTCCAAAGAATTTGCTTTGGTTTGTGATGAATATTGGATGGTGCTGACCCAAGATGGGTAGAGCCCAGCAGGACAGTGACTTCCTTCTTGGTGTGCTTTTTCAAGGCACACTGAGCCTTGAAGGGCCTTTTCTTTTCACAAGGAAGAGTTTGTAGAAGCTAAGTCTTAACTAACGTAGAGGGAGATGGATTCTGCTCAGCCTGGATGCTGTGCACTGCTGCTACAAATACTACACTGGTTCTGCAAGCCACTACTAAACTTCCAGAACGCCTCAGCATATGGTTAGCAGGACAGCAGCCACCTTTCCACACTTGACACTCCCTTCTTCTTGTCAGCTGCAATGATGGATTTTGTGAAGTACACTGAAAGTTTTTAATTTATTTAATACCTAAGAAAGAACGGCTATCAGATCATAACTGATACAGACAAAATCTGGGTTCAAACAGGCAACATTCAAGAGGAAGCCTTTGACAGGGCTTGCTGAGTCTGTGAGCTAGCCCCTGAACATACAGGAGAAAACCAGAAAGGAGCATGATAAGCCTCAAAGTGACGGCTTTGGGTAGCTTCAGGGCTTCTGCAGAATTCAAGCATAGGCAGGAGGGAACATAAAAGTAGAAGCACAGTCACATTAGGCTCTGCAGCCCAGTGAAAGCTGCATTCCAGTTTAATAGTCCTGCATTCCCATCTGAACCACCTCCGACTAGGTGCCAGATACCCATCTCAGCCGCATCCCCAGTAATGCTGGAGGACTTATGCCTGAGTGAGAATAGCACAAGCAAGATCAAGTTCTGGCTCTGCATCAACCTCAATTCTCCTCTCCAGACTCATCCAACTTGCTGACAAACCTAGTTAGTTTTCTACAGACACGTGGCTGATTTACTCCAGCAATTTAATAAAAACATGGTTTTGACTGACTGCTAATGGGATCGCCTGAGATAGGCTCAGCTGCTTAGTGTGGGTTACAGTTTTACTTGCAAACACAATAAGCATGGAAATCTATCTAGGATGACATAATAGGAAAACATTACAATCTCACTTATAAGACAAGCAAGGGGTTTATATGCATTTAATATAAATGTCTTCATTTCAGCTGGTTTCTTGCTACAATTTTCTGCTTGTATTTCTTCCAGGGAGATTTATTTTTCCATTGTAATTTTCCAATTTGTTTCTGGCATTGGCAATGTGCAGGAACAAAATAATAAAGATCAGAAAAGACATAATCTTTTCCCCCCTCCCCCTCTAATTTTACATTGCAGAAAGTTCAGTAAGGTTTACCCCTCCCTTCTGCAGAGCAAAGAACCAGCCCATGCTGGTATAGTGAAATGAATCAGATACTATGGTAAGCTCCCAGATACCAGGGTTATCAAGTGCAATTTTACAATCTAATTAGCAGAGAATTAAACGTTGCACCTTGTAGAGGGAGTCGAGCTGCTTTCGCCAGAGGGGTTTTACCACCTGTGTAGGGTAAGAACTCTTTTTACTTTCTCTGCAGAGGATAGAAGCATACGATGGAGAAATAATGAAGCCTCAGCCACTCTGTCCAAGTCCTGTCCCTGATTTAGGCTGTGCATTTTGGAATAGCCCTGCCAACAGATGGGGTTTGCAAGCATCATGTAACAGAGAAATGCTCATCTAGGCTGTCTTTTCACTGCTGTGGTCTCTGGATTATGGCAATGGACAAATTCTAGCCCGGAAATTCCTGCTTTCCCTTCCCACCAACCTTCCCTCCCAGAATTATGACCACTTCTGCTAAACCACAGTTTTCAGTGGTTTATACGTAAGGCGGCACCACAGTTTTAGGTCTCCTGGATTTTGTACATAATGTGCTGAGAGAAAAAAATAGCAATTCCCAATAAAAAGGAAATTGGCACCCTATTTTTTAGGGTTACACTTGCAGAAAAAGGGTAGGATATGTCTATAGTCCCTGATTCTAGGGGCAATGTGAGAGCTAGAGGTAGGTTAGTGGGGACACAGAGAGGCTGGCCAAGATATTATCAAGGTCTAAAACAAATGCTATGGGCTGGATCACCCTAGGCGGCTGAGAAGAGAAAGTAGAGAAGCAAAGAAAGGAGACTTGACTCTTCTAGTGGAAATGGCTGTCTCTTCTCATGCAGTCAGATTACTTGGCCTCTTTTTTTCTTTCTTCTGATGCTCTCCACCAACACTCTCATCCCATCAGGGCTGATAAAAATTGCTATAGCTTGTGAACGGCTGAGTCCTTGTCATGGCAGGACACTGTTTTCCTCTAAAGAAATGTTTCTGTCACTAAGACTGACTTCTAAAGGCATGTTTTAAGGACATGTCTTCCCTGGGGGGTTGGCACAAATGGAGGTATGTGGGTGCAAACACCTAGCCTGGGCATGTTTTAAACTATCACGTGTGAGCATGGCTTGCCCTGCAGGTAATGATTGATCCCAAATAGATATGTCTTTTAGAGCACAGATGCTCTGTGGAGACTCCCTTACTCCCCTTATCCTTTTCTTTAATGAATAAAAAGCCTTATTAATAGTCTTCAGTGAATAAAAGGCTAATCAATGCACCTATTATCTCCTGCTGCCTCCTTAGCAGTTCTGTTTTCTACCAAAACTTTGATTCTAGTTTATTTTAATAGAAAATGCTATCTGTGAGCACCAGACAACGTCGAACTTGAATGTGATCAGACGAGGTAAAAGAAAGGGAAGGAGGACCTTTGTACAAAGACGTGAGAAATGCAGTACATATTAATTCAGCTTGGAAGCATTTGCATCCATAGAAGAGCTGTGCAGTTGCTCCAAATCATCCAGTTCTGCAGCCTGCAAGCAAGCCTGAAACTTTGCCTCCTGATGTCTCCATGGGTTTGCAGTACAACAAATATTGTTGCTAACAGACTGTGCATGCCCACCTGCAGGGCATGTGCTCAGAGATTAACTTTTTTGCATTACATGGCATCCTAGGTAGGAAAATCAGAACACATGGGTCCACCTAGTTGGATGAAATCAGGGGATCAGAACCTTCCTCTCCCAAATGAACAGGACATTCCTTAGCTGGATTTCTCAAAGGCAATTTGGAAAGACTGAGCAAATCCCGATTTTCAGATACACTGAAAGCCTCACTAAAAACAGTAATAACGAGACCAGAATGGCTAGTCATCACTGCCCAAGCTCTACTTTTGTGATCAGATCTATGCCTGCCATGCCTTGATTTGTGAACTGTTTCAAAGTAAAGTTCCTAAACAAATCAGATACTGGGCACAAACTTTTTATGCCTTTTTTTTTAGGCATGTGATGAGTCTTCTTTTCTTGTTAGCTTGACATTAACTCTTCAGTTAGTAAAATTGTTGCTTATCAAATGTAATGCTGCTCCTGGGAAACCATACAATTTTTTCTTTTTGTAATAAATGGAAGAGGCTTTCCTGTCCCTTCCCTCTCTCTCAGATCATTTATGGCTTGACAATACACTATCAAGGGTTGGCTGAGCACCCTGAATCCTGCCATAGCCAGTGGGGATGGAAAGTCTCCGGCACCTCAGAGGATCAGCCCTTCAGTTTCCATTTATGTCTTATGAACCCCGCAAAAAAGAAGCATAAGTTGCAAGATTAAGTAATGCTTATTTCCCCCTAGTACCACAACATTCAATAAATAAACAGCTACTTTTGTCCATTAATTCTTTGCAGACATTCATATAAGTTTTGGAGAAACCACAGCCGTCAAAATCACACGAATCAATGCCAGCATCAAATCCTCAAATCAAGTTATAACATGTGTGGCAAGCCCAGACCTTAATAGGAAAGTAAACACTTACTTACCTTTCTTGGTTTCACTTTGTCGTGGTAGTCATATTGAAAAATCCCCTTATAGCTAAGTCCTAGCCACCAAGGAATTCCCTGCTTGTCCTGGAAGACAAAAGAGAGGGAGTTATATTGAATAGGATAGGGAAATGCCGGAGATTTCCTAGGTTGTTATTTAAAGTGAAGATTTGTTTCTAAGCAATATCTTTGACTGTCATGGGGGCTGTTAAATTTACCCCTGCTGAATTTCCTCAAGTCACAAAGTCACACGGTGTTTAGGAAAGATCTCTTTCACTTTTAGCTATGACATATAAACCCATCTAAAATGCATCACCTGTGGCCAAGTTACTCAAAATGCTGCCAGGGAAGGTGGGGAGGTTTGACATGTGTCCCTTGAGCAGTGGTGCATCTTCTTTCTCTTCCCTGCAAATTATTCGGTCTGAACACTCAGAGATTGGAGATGAAGGAAAGCAAATCACCCAGCTGACTTGAATTATGTGGAAGGATTTTAGCATTAATCTTGAAAATGCAGCAGTAATGGGATCTGAGAGCTACCAAGTGATAAGGTCTGACAGGCTTGGACCCAACTGCTTTTTGTCTGAGTGTGCAATAAAATGGCCTTATGGAGTAATGGCTGATATCTGATACCAGCCTCTTTGCAATTTACTGAACTGGAGTCCTCAATGAAATTACATCTGTTCTGTTAATGTGATAGGGAACAGCAGGGTAAAACGCAGCAAAACCAAAACCCCCACATCAGGCAGAAGCAAAACCTATTATGTGCAATATTTGCTGCCTCATTGCTGCTTACTGGTATTTACTGATCATGGGGAGTTCACTGGAATAGCTCTCAAGTGTTTGTAGTCTTGAACACCCAGCCCAGTCCACCAGTTCTTTTTTGGTGTAGAGTAGTCCAAGAGATATGGTGCTGGAGGGATCCTGCCCTCTGGCAAACGATGGGGCTAATGCTTTTCACAAAATGCCAGGCACATTAGCAGGAGTAGACTACAAACGCATCTCCCTGAGACAGGTACTGTCAGACATTTGTGGTTTTGTGGTACCCCAAGTGCGCAAGGTATTACAGATGTATGAAACCCCATATGATCTATGCAAAGAGATAATGATGAAACACATCAAAACTTCAGGGTTGATAAATGAGGGAATATGCTCTGGGGAGTGTGGATCTAGCTTTCTTTATATGTTTATTGATTCCTCTACTTAAAAAAAATAACAACCCTACACAGCTGGTCAGGCAGGGAAGTAATAATAATAATATGAGACTGGAAGATTTGGTGATAAATCATTAGACAAAAGAAATGAGGGATTTCATGAATACCTGAATGAAATCCACATACTTATAGGCAGAGAGCTGTTTGAGGAGGGGGATGTGTTTTGTCTAGAGTATGGGACAATGATTTGGAATGAAAAAAATGTACTGCATCTGTATCCATCTACCTACATCTCAACCGAAGGGAGCTACAGTCTGTAGGTCATGGCTGGCCCTAGTCAGTTGCTCATGGATCTGCTGGCTGGGAAAAGTATGACCTCCTGGAACTACAAAAAGGAGCGAAGCATTGAGTCTGCCAGCGATGTGGCTGGCTTGTCCCTTTGGTGCTGGTTCACTGGCATCACCAGAGCTCGGTGCTGCTTGTGGGCTGAACATCTCCATTACAATAGGACTTCAAGAGTTTTATCTCCAAGAACAGGATTTTCCTCTTTGGAGCTGTATTTACCAAACATTCACTACACAGTTGAAATAAGTTTATCCTACCACAGGAAGTGAAACAAGACTTTAGTAGCAGTGTATTGTATTCTGAAAGTAGGATGGCTATTTGTACCTCTCTCCTTCCCTCTCCAACAACAGTTTAATTCAATAAATGACCTTTCTTTTTGTAGCACGTACCTTTACTGCGTAATAATGCACTCCATATGTTGGGAGGGATTCTACAATGCTCATGTAACTGCAAAACAACACGTAAGAGAATAACACGTCTGAGAAGCTGAGAGGATGATCTAGGAAAAATGCTTCAATAAATAAATAATTAAGTACAGAAATACTTAAAAATAAAGCATTAGATGAGATGGGAGACATAGTTATATATTCTATTTATGGTCCAGTATAAATATATCCTGATAAAACAAAGGTCACAAGAAGTCACTCCTCTTTCACTTACTTCACAATTGCTTGACCTCTTGTCTGCCCATTTAGTTTCTTGTAATGTTCTATTACTCGATCCTCACTGGAAAGGAAGAAATTAGATGTTTTAGATATTGGCAGTATCATGCAGAATCTTACCAAAAGGTGAAGAGATACTTCTGTTAGCACAGCTACTGACTGAGGGAATCAAAAGATGCCAAGCAAAAGTGTTAGATGAGAGGATTTGATGCAGCTCAGGGTAAACAAGGAGGGTTCACAGACTAAGAATAGAAATGGTTGGCTTTCTGGAAGAACCTTTTTTACTCACAAACATGGTATCTAAGTGTACAGACATCTCCCTCTCTGCATTACTTCCCTTACCTACAAATGATGCTCATGGTATTACATTGCGTGGCAAACAGATATGTGTTGGAGCTGCTGCTTTGCTGTAGCTAGCAGAACTTCTTTCCAAGCCCACCGACTTCTCTAAAAGCTAGCCAAGCTTTCAGAAATTGGTGGCAAGTAATAGCACTAAGTCTTATTGCACCTGCACAATTCCACATGCAGGAGCACTAGTGGAAGCATTCTGGAGAAATCTCTCAGCAAGGAGTTAAATTCCTAGTGTTCACAGAGGCAATGTCTATAAAAGCAGGTTAAACAGTGGCAGGGAATGTTTCCAAGGCACTCAAACTTGGGTCCCTTTACTTTTAAAGTACCTGTGCCTTTGCATATTTTTGGGTTATACTAACTTGCACTCCCCCAGCAACTTCTATCTGTGCACTGGGAGTTGGCATGGGCCAGGACCCATTCCCAACACTGCTTTGGAGACTAAGACAGTTTCATAGTATAGATGGACGCTGTTCCACACCAGTGGGCCTCTGTGTCAGAGAACAGTTCTGGGCATATTTGATACATGCATGTTGAGACATTCCTATACATGGTAAAGTTGTAGCATCCAAGAGCAGATCAGCATGATGCAAATGACAGACCGAGAGACATCTGTAAGTTCACTTTTAAAGAATCTCATTCCTTCTTCTCCAGTGAATGGGTAGCAGGAGAGCACAGAACCAGAGCTATTTGATGTATACAATCAGCTGTGCTAGCAAGGTTGCAGCATGGCAAACTATAAGCCAATGATCTCCTTTTGAAGGTTCACAGCGCTGTCCTTTGATTTCAATAGCATTCCTCTCAATCTACAGCCATGCAAGTCATCACAGCCTCCAAGCCTGGTACTTTCAGACTGGTCTGCTTTTGGTTCTTTAACTTCCAGCAATGTAATGCCCACAGGACCAGCTCTATTACATAGGAATGACAGAATGCTCAAATCCTCAGGTTTAAACCCAATCTCTTGCTCTTTATGTTGCGACACCAAGGATAAGGAATCTGTTGAGTCCCTTCAAGATACTGTACAGAACTTGCCAGACCCAGAGGAAGGCAACCTAAACTACCTTTATGCTATGTTTGTGCCCTCCCCACCTGGCACTCCATAAGCTTCAGGTAGTACCAAGTGTCTATCTAATGCCATCACGCTGCACACGGTTTAGGCCAATGTGATCCTCCCTGCATTTCCTAGGTCCAGCTGGGGCCCCTAATGAGGCCTTAAAAGGCAGCCACATGGTTGTCCACCATGCGGTAATCCTTCCCCAGGCGAAACTAAAGCTATTTTTATTGCTAGACAGTGTGAAGAAGCACAGCAGTGTGGGATGGCCTGGTAGATGACCTCACTGCAATTGCTCAGAGATGCCCACATGGTCTTTGGTGGAAAACTGCAAAGCGTTTCACTAGCCCTGCTAACACGATGGTGTCTTCTCATTGCTGCCTTCCCCATATACATCCTTGTGCCAGAAACATCTGCGTGGAGCCAGAATCTCTTTTAGAAGGAAGTTTCCCTGCCCCTGCTGGGCACAGCCTTCACTGATGTCACAGGTAGAGGCCACACAGAGCCTGCTGTGACATCACACACAGGGTGTTCTGTTCTGTGACAACACAAGGAGGACAAACCGCACTGTGACATGCCAAACAAGGCATGCTGTGCACAGATGGGGCATGGGGCCTGGCACAGGGTAGTTGAAGATGGTGCATCCATCCCTGGTAATGCAGGGAGGAAGGGAGAGGACCAGAAACACCAGTGAAGACAGCACAGAGCAATTCAAAGTAGATGGTCTGTTGGATTATGAGCAGGGCCAGCTGTTCCCCCACAAGCCTGTAATTTGTCTGAGAGTAACTGCTTTCCTTACTCACTCACCAAGTGACTTCCCCTGAAAGTCACTTGCAAAAATAAAAGGGCTTTTACTGGGGCAAGGTGAAGTGATGTCCCACCAGCATGCCACAATGGGTACAGGGTGCTGATTGAGTCAGTGACAAATTACATGGGTAAAGGAATGGTCCAGCTCTCCCATCAAATCCCTCAGAATAATTTTAATGCTTAGAAAATTATCTGTAAGCTATGAATTCAACAGCTATGAAACCATATTCAGCCCACTGATCCAAGCAAGTACCACAGATGTTATGGGCGTACACATGAAGGCAGAGCCTGGATCTCCTGCCATGATTATCATAAACAGGATTACTTTTGGAGCAATAACTGAATTACATGAGTGTTCAGTACTGGAAGATTTCCAAAAAACATCATTCTTAATAAAAAAGATAGACAGAGAGGGCTTACAGTCCTTTGAAATTACTTTTTAAAACCACGATTACATGTGGATGCAATTCCTCTCTGTCTCAGACAGGAACAAACCTGGAGTGACTTCTCAGAAAACAAAGGAGTTTCTCCAGTGGAAAACAGTCTTAGCTTTGGTTTCCACTTGGTGCAGTTTATTGTACACATCAAGCTCCTTATTGATGCCATTCAAGGAAAGGACAGATGTAACTACATGGTGATTATCTAATGTGATTCTGGATGTGCTCTGCTTTCTTACAAATGATTATTATAAAATAATGGATATGTTCCCAGACCATACCTCTTGGGTAGGGAAGCCAATCAATGGCCCATTTCCTTCAAAAGGACAGATTAGATGTCAGGGAGCCTTCCTAAACAGTGGGATGAATAAAGTTATGTTCTCAACCCATACTAAAAGATGTGGGATAGTCCAGACTCTACCTAGTTCTCCTAAACAAATGCAGGCAACACTGTCTATACCTCCATTGCCTCGTTAGGCAATGATATTCCTTTCCATTGTATAATGTTTTGAGGTCTACAGATGTTAAGTACCAGATAAATATTATCCTTGTTTCTACTTTTGGACAAAAAAGATAAAGCCTGGATTATCAATCGAGCCATGAATATGTAAGAGTGGGATTTGCTGCCTTTCACCTTTCTACAACACTAAGCTAGTCAACCTTTGGGGAAAGAAACAAATACTCCAGAGCACAATTCATCCTAACATCAAAGGGAGCGGATAGCACCTAGTTCAGATGGAGAGGTCTACACTGAAGAAATGTTCATGGTCAGATGAATCCCACCCCAACTGTGTGACCATCACTCCTCTAACAGTTCTTTGAACTTAATTTTCATTCCCTGTGCAAAAAGGATCATCCAGAACAGAGGTCATTTTCTGCCTCCAGCTCTGGGATAGAGGGGTAAGCCCAGCATGTGCCAGGTGAAACAAGCAAAATCATTCACGGGTCAGAAAGAACATTAGCAGAGCTTATAAACATTCTCCCCTATCATTTCAGCTGTTCATCTCTGAGCGGCTGCCATGCTGCTATTGACAGCTGGGAGAGTGCAGGGACACTGGCTGGACCACCAGCTGACGTCTCTTCTCCCCCTGCTCTGGCCTGTTGCTGTTATAACACAGAAACTCATTCATAACGCAGGGCTGACAGAGGATGCTTAACTAATGTGGCGACACGGAGGCTGCTGAAGCACTACTGTCTGTTTGACAGCTCATAAAACATTCCCCCCAAAGCTGCAAAAATTAGCACATGGATGCTATTCTGCAGCAGACAACTCTGATAAATATCTTTAGAACTACCAAGAAATCCCTCCCATCCCAGCAGGTTACAGAACTGGATGGCAGACAACTTGCAAACAAATGTAGGGCCAGAGTTTCTCATCATCAGATCCAGATTTTCAAAGGTAATTGTTTCTCCCCTCTCTTCCCAGCACACTGAGCTGTTTAAAATAGCTGTCCACTCATTCCTTCACCTTACTGTTGTTCTGTTTCTAACATTTGTCCATCTTGATTATATTCTCAAACTTACTAGCATCGTTATTTGCAGTTATATGCTGTCCCACTGAAGCCAGCAGAGCATCTCTTGGGTGCAAAGGGACCAAGAGCAGGACCAGAGCCTCAGGTCTGTATTGTATTAGAGAAACTAAATAGTGATTTTCAGCTGATATTTTCAGAGGTGGATTTTCTGGCAATGCTGATTCTTTAGGTTGCTAAAAACAAACTTGCATTCAAATCTGTTGGAACCTGGGAGAAGTCTGTCTTCCCCTTGGTCTGTTGAAAATCTCATTCTAAAGTTCATTTTGTGCCATTGCATCTCCTCCTTGCATTCTTACTGGCAACCAAGTACTGGGCTGGCTTGTTAGGGAGGATCTGAATAGAGATAAAATGCAATGACAATGGCTGGAAAGGAGTGCTGTGAACTAAGACAGGTGCTCTCCTGCCTCATTGTGATTAGTGTTATTTCTAAAATAATAAATACTGTCAGCTGTTTCCATGCATGGGCAAGACAAATCAAAACTCAGGGCCCCAGTTCCTAGACTGTGTGGGAGGACCAGAATCTCAGGTTTTCACTTAAAAGACAAAAAAACCTCCAAACTCCTTCTTGCTTCACCAGTAATCAGTGATGCTAAAAGATGCTTAAGAACAAGACACGAAACTGATTCTTCTTAATCTGTACAGAGCTAGAAACGAAAACTTGATGATATAAAAACTACAACCTTCATCTTTGTTGTGACGTCTACAGACTTCCAAGAAGAAGTTACAGTGCAGGGAAAGGCCTGCAGCAAGGGTATACAACCAGGAGACTCCATGAAGTTGGAGCTGGAGGCACCAAACTTTGCTGATTCAGCCCTCACTGCATCTAAGAATCCAGGACTCATGCCACTGGTCTTACTACATTTGGTAGGAGCAACAGGTGACGCTTTTTCATGAGGTGTGATGGAAATGTTATATTATTTTATGCAGATTTATCATAGTATCTTAATGAAGGTATCATAGTATTTATCATCCATTTTATCACCTCTTAGTCCATTTCAAGCTATACAAAGGTCCTTTTGTTTGTTTTTAACTAACTACAGCAACTATCCATACCACCCTTAATGTTTTAAATGCTTCTTTCTGGAGCTGGAAATTCACGCCACTGCTTTGTGCTAATGCTGAAGAACTGCAGTATAAAACCGATTGCGCACAGAAAAGAACAGGATGAAATTTGTATCCAATATGTAATCTGCATGACATGCAGAAGTGTCAGAAAACACAGTTTTAAAAATCTGCCCTCTTAGATCTTTGAAGTTTGACCTGTATTTCAGAGGCTTTTTGTCTGATTCACCTCTTCTTGAGAGCATTCAGCGTTTCAGAGGGTGTTTATGAAAAAGCCACCATTAAAAAAATAATGAACTACTGATGTATAAGAGGTCTCTGAGACCTGGTTACTGAGGTCAAATCACAAGGGAGTCGCAGGACTGTAGCCACTGGTTTTATTACCCCATTGGAAACCACCAGCTTCCCAACCTGCGATCTGTTCTCAGTCACGTGAGAACTCCCACAAAATTAAGAACAGCTGCAAGAAGTGCTGTACCTTGGGTATAACTGTAAATACTTGCATTTTGAGCACGAGGTTTTCACTTGGCTCTTCTTGCTTCAGGTGACTGAACATAGCCCAAACCCAAGGAGAGTGTCTTATACAGAGGCAGTCCCAAACCTCACTGTTTTCCCAGCAGAAGTCTTTAGCATAGACATGTGGACTAACACTTGCTGACAGTGGGGGCAGACAGATCCTGATGGGCAGACAGGGCCTAACAGGCAGATGGGGTTGTCACTGCTTTGCTGTGTATGGATGCCATGACAGGCATGAAGCAAAGGCGATGTGGGCACTTTAATAAGACCTCAGTCCACGTTGCTGCTCGAAGAGTCAGATTTGCCTTCCCTGTCCATGGTTACACTCCTCTTGTGGTGGCTTTTAGCTTAAGCTACAAGTTTGTCAGTCAGACCAGGCCGCTGACCTGGCTTAAAAGCACTTTTTAAAAAAATGTGTGGATTAATTTGTGCAAAAAGGAAGGAGATGATCCAAACAGGGAGACTATTCTGCTTCCAGTGAAACATCAGCCTACATTTATCAAATTTTCACAAAGATTTGGGTTGATTTTTAGACAAAAACACCGTGAGACTGTGATGATCCACAGCTTTTGTGTAAGTGTTCCTAACCTCAGGCTGGGACTCTGAGTCACTCCTGATGTGCTCAGAAAGTGATTATGAGACCTCACAGACTAGCTTGCCTACAGCTGGACACTAGGTAATTCTGGTATTATAACCATGCTGCAAAAGTGGATGGCCTTCCTGGCAAAGGGAAGAATTGAGATCACAAACTACAAACTGATTTGCTTCCCCGTGCCATCCTCAGATTACCAAGATACTGAAATTAAGAGAGTAGCAGATAAAGAAGTTCACTCCCACCCCCAGGCTTATAGCCTAATGCTTTAAAGACAAACATGAAAGAGGAACAAACAGAAAATCAAGTGAAAGCATCTCCCCATTAAGGAACAATCTTTCCCAAATTCTTTCCTATTTGCACAGATAAAACGGATAGGCAGGGTGGCACAAAGAATCTATGTGTGGGGCATACGAAATCTGTGATCCTGCTGCTACCCTGGATTTAATTTTCAGTGCAATAAAGACAGAGTTCACAAGTCTTCACCTCCAAACATCACCTAGTTTGTATAAAAGGAGAAATACATCCCTTTTAGTTCAGCTATGCCATACAGAGAAGACTTGTAAGACGAAGCTCAATCACTCAAAAATAACACAAAGCAGTGCAAAACATTGACATTTCAAACTGGGATAACTCTTTGCACACATGCAAAGTGCTGGGAAAGGAAATGGCACATTAGGCCTCTTGATTCCATCAGGACACTTGTACATTTTCAGAGAATTTTCTGGCTAGATATTACTGCAGCCATTTGGCAAACAGGGAAACTGAGGCCCAGGGTGGTAGCTCTAGTTGTGTTGCAATGTGTCAGTGGCAGACCCAGAGCTAGAAGGCAGGAAAGCCTGCATTCCAGTTCATCTCTCAGATCATTTATTGCCAGAACCAGGTCCTGCATAAGACACTGCAAAGCTTCTCAGCAGAATGATACATTACCAGTAAGCGAGGGAAGGATGCTCCTTCAGTGCCGGTGTTGGAAGGGCTGGCAGCTTCTTTAATTCATTCCTTACAACTTCATTGCTGAAAGAGAGTTCAAAAGGAGGATCAGGCTACAAGAAAACAACCACAATATTTGATATGACCTGACCTATCCAGCAGGCTGCTATGGCTCTACATCTGTTCCTCCTTAACAAAAGGCACTGGGGTTTCCTTTTTCTTCTCTCTATTTGTTTTATGGCAGCCCAGTTAACTTTTCCCTCTATTATCAAAATTGGAGAGAAGCTCTCCCAGATGGTTAGGTTGAAGCATTTCCTACCAATGACTGGACACAAAAGCCACCATGTCACATTTCATTGAGCAGGGTCCCACGGACATGTTCAGAGAAAAAAACAAGGGGAAGAGAAGAAAAAAGTGATGCTTTCAGCTGCAATAAAGAATCTTTATTTAATGTCTTACAACCTGCTGCAAAAAGTAATGATTTGTTTTCTTAGCATCACAGGTTGTTTATAGCCTCTTGCCCCAGTGACCTGGCCTTTTTGCACATCTTCACTGATAAGAGTCCAGCTTGAATTTATGTCCCGCTACACAAAACCCTCCATGGGACCAGGCCCAACCACTTGGCTACCATTCTCCGCCCTGCAACCTCTAGTGGCCACACTGGCCAGCTGGTGCAGCATCACTGCACACCACAGAACAGGGAAAGCTCATGAAACGGGAGACAGATTCTTGCAGATGAAATGATACTATAGGATTTTCTCCTACAAACCCAAAATGCCTCCCTTCCCACTTTTAAACACACAAGAAATTGTGTGCACGTGAAAAAAAAATCCCTCAAAGGCTTGGGAAGGAAGACAGTGCTGCTGTTACTTTTAAAATCATAGAAATACACAGCCAAGAGGGCCAGACAGGACACTGAGGAGTGCCAAAGAATTAATGTTTATTGGCTTACTTCTTAATAGCAGTTTTTTGTTGGTTTGTTTTTTTTTTTCCCTTCTTGTACCCTGCCCTTTATCCTGCCACAAAGTGTGGTTGTCCTGGAGCTGTGGAGAGAGATACTTCTTCCAGAGCTCCAGATTTCCCAGCCCACTGGCTTCTCCTGTAGGGCAGCAGAGCCATTAACCAGGCAGACAGGTAGTCTTGGCATCCCCAGCTGTAGACCACCCATCTTAACATCTGCTAAAGGCCCAAGGAACACTTGGACGTGCCAGGTCACCCTGAGTTTTGTTCTTGTCTCTGGGACAGTCTGTATGGTGGCTTGTAGAGACATGATACTGCTTCAATTGTTGTAAAATCTTCCCACAGCACTTCTCCATTTTTACATCCCAGCAGCAGGTTCTGCCTCAGACCTAGGTGGGTTTGTCTTAATTGGAGTTTGCAGGTTAATTGCTAGGTTGGGCCATAGGGTAAACCACTAACATAAATCCCGGAGCAGGCATTCTGGGTATGTGTACATGCATTTATTATCATGGTAGTTCCCTGACAATCAATTAAGTAGTTTTAAAACAGAACTACACCTTCTAGTCAAGACAAATCTGTAAGACAGACGCCCAGGTCTCAATTAGGTTGAAATTTTGCAGACTGAAGATGTGTAGAACAGCACTTACAAGAAATGACTAAGGCAACTACTTCCATGCTAAACACATAGAAACCCACTCAGTAGTACCTCATACGTCAAGTCAAATGCCTTGAGAAACAGTATTTGAACACCCAGTCCCACCTAAATCTCATGGGCATTCGACCATCAGACAGACACTCCTTTGTGAGTGCAAATGCTCAAAACCAATTCAGATGTTCCCTTCCATAGCACGTAAATATCTGCACAAGTCTGAACATGAAGCTGCTCTGTTCCATGTTATCTGCTGATCTGGCCACTCTGCTCTGTGACTGACAGACTAGAAAACAAGCTGTTGCTGTTTACAGAATTTACTGGGTTTGCCCAGAGACGTCTCCTCCACAGCATGTGCATAGTCGGCTCTTATTGAGTTTTTTGACATTCTGAATGAAACTGGGGGAAAAAAATAGAATACAGCACAAACAGAGCACAAGCAGCAGTCACTGCCCTCAAGTGAAGATTTTCTGAGGCTGGCTGCTCATAGAAGGAAGTTGAGAAATTTCCAAAACTTCCCTGGGAAGACAGGGAGTAATTTCCAAACAGGGACTTTTTGAGCCCAGAAAACTGTCAAATAGGGCAGTGACTAACCATCTTTGAGAGTCTGGGAAAAAGCCTGAAGCAGTAATGGCTCCCATAAAAGAAAGGGCTAACACCAGTCAGCTCTGTCTTTTCTGTCAGTGAGCAGCAAAGGTTGCTTGCACTGTGATAAAAAGTCTTAAGAATCAGAGAAAAAGACATTCTTAGTGATGTTGTTGGATGGGATTAGCATTTCTGCTCAGTACCTAGAAAATACCGTAAAGGTAGTGCCTCACAACTTCAAAGCGCCAAATGTATTTCAGGTAAGCACTTCCAGGCACAAAAAGGTATTTCGTTCCATGGTCCATATATTCACTAAGTCTTCTGGCAAGACTCATCTCAAGACAAATGAATTTAGACTCCCAAAAGGATGTCAAATCAAGGAAAAGGAAAAAAATAATGACTCAGGTTGCATTTGAGCTAGTGGCCATGAGGTCACTTTCCTCTTGGCTCCTTTTAAAACAGCAAACCCCTTAATTTGTAAAATGTTTCCAGTAGGATCACAAATGGTTTTGTACTTACTGCCTTTCCCACTCTTTCTAGTAAAGTATCTTGGTGTGTTTATTTTATTACTGTATTTAGAAAGTATTTGTTTAATCTGGTGACTTGTGCTGCATTTATTTTATATTTGAAAGTGTCCAACCTGCAGGACTGTTGTATGTGGAAGGCTGCTTTTGATACAGGTTTATTAATATACAGGGGAAACACTCCAAATACATTTCCTCTGTGTCCTCCAGACCACTGTATTCCTGCAGTATGATGGAAATTATAATATTTAAGAGACTGAATAACAATATGAAAACTGAACTGCAAAAGCCATCTACATGGGATCCTGAAAGCTGTTTAGGTATCCAGAAATAAGGTGAACTGACTGGAGAATGGACCTAGAAGACAGGAATTCCTGAATTCTTGTCTTAGTTCTAGTACTGCCTGGTTAACAAGACTTGGCCCAATAAATTAGTCACCATATCTCAGTATTTCTGTCTGCACATGGGGGTAAAAGGCCTATCTAGCGACTTCATAAACATTTTGTAAAAACCAAGCATTTGGAAACTGGCTGCAATAATTTTGAACAAGATTACATGTGCAGTTGTCTCAGGAAATCCATACATTTTCCAGCATGTGTAATAACAATAATCAGTAACAAAACAAAACTGCAGGTTAAAATTATCAAATCTTCTCAGCATGGTAATTAATTCTATTGAGGAAATACAGAGTCTGAGATTCTCAAAATAAATGGTACCATTTGGAATACAGTGTTTAGGATCATTTCCTTAAGGTTGCATGAATGCAGTCTGGGTTTTGTAACCCCTTAATAAATTATAATTGGTTAAATGTCACTTGGTTACACAGAAAGAAAAGTAAGCCTGAAACTATGTTAGATTACCATCTTCCCAAACGTTGAAATTATTGTGAAATTCTGCTTAACAGGAAACTGGCTGTTTTGCTTTCCTCCCTTGTTATTCTTTCATATGTTGCTGGGAGATACTTGGAGTTCACTCGAAATGTCTCGTATTGCTTAACTTCAAGCAATCTAGCAATGAGAGCCTGTCTGAGGAACTAGCTGCAAGGGTTGAGGATTTTTTTTACGTTTTACTTGGAGTTTTTTCTTTCTCCTCCCCAAACTGAGGGACAAATGATCAGTATATGTTATTTCCAGCTGCTGTTTAAGGTTGAAGAGCTGGATTCTGAACATTTAAAACCAAAGTCGGTGTGAGTTTCTGAAAGATTTTGGTCAATGTCAGACTGGACTCTAAATCCAAGAGGATTAATTTAGAGGGAAAACCGCAAATATTTTAACAACATGTGTTGCTCCCCCCAAAATTAGCCAGGGCACCCTGGTTCCTTCCTCTATGTACGCCTAAAGAGCATCACACCTGTAGGACTTGTGTTCATCTAAGAAATCAGAATTTGTCCTGCCTACGCTCTGCCAACCAAGTGTGACTCAGCTCCCTACTAGAAACAAGATTAGTGTGTGTTAATAGCCTTTATATCTGTCTGTAGGATACTAGTTTAGAGTGTTACATGAGTGATTCTGTGCATTTGAAGTAAAAATTTTTGTAACTAATATGAAAAAGCATAGATGAATTCCTAAGTGTCCTATTCAACCTGAGAATCAGCTGAACAGGATACTCAATTGTCCTAAATTCAGTGTTATGTCCCAGCCTAAATGTAAACCTGTTTCAGTCTTGTCAGCTGAAGCATTTGGGGATTATCTTAAATAAGTGAAAACCACTCTCATTTAATGCAGAGGACTAGGAACTTCTTAAGGAGAATACTTTTTATTTTAAACCTTGTTCTGCCTAGATCTGTATCAAGTAAGAGATGTGCCCTTTGTACAACTCTGCTTGCAAAACACTGAGTTGGACCAGGCCACTTACAGCAAAGAATGAGAAATATTTTTCTTAGTTGATCTAAATGGGTTCAGGAGCTCCAAGTTTCTGATGGGTTTGGTTTTGAAACAAAAAACATATAAGAAATGGAAAAAGTCTTAATCAAATTGTTTGCTATAGATGCCAAACTGATCTGTCAGGGCTATTGTGGCATCTTAGTTCAAGACAGATAAGGCTGACTCAGACTATGTGCTCTGCAGGCTTACCAAACACTGGGCGGTTGTTGCAATGCCTGAGTTAGGCAGTAGTCCTAGGTGGCAAGAATCAGCACTGAGAGACTCATACATGACGATGCCCTACCAAAGGATGTAGGACACGTGCTTGAAATGGCACATAAAGCCCCTTTTGAGGAAAGGAAAGAGTAGTACTATAAGCACAGTTGTTATTCTGAGGCATGGGATTATCCCCCCAAAAGCAGTAGTGGGAGCTGCTGTCATTGTAGGTGCAGCAGTTCACAGAGGTAGAAAACTGACTGCTAGAGTTTGTAAGATCAGTTCTGTTTTTTGAGCTCCCATGAAGCCCAAAAAACAGATTTGCCACTGCATTCAGGAGTCCTGAACCAGCTCCTTATGATCCACCACCTAGGTGCTGTGGGGTTTGAAGATAATCACACTCTGGCCACCATGTGCAGGTGCCAACCCACAGCTGAAATGGTGACAATTTGGCATTGGCTATCCCAGCACCCGAGGTGAACAGCAGTGACTCATAGGAAGGCTCCCACAGGGAACAGTAATTCACCCATCACTATAAATGACCCAGTGCTTATGCACTTTTCTGGATCATGGCCAAAGAGAAATTTGTAGTCTCACAGGCTATAAATCTGATGGTGGCAGCAGACAGGACAGGTGTGGGAAGTCTGTAGTCTGCGTTCCAAGCATGCAACCCTTTAGAATTAACTAATTTCTTCAAAAACAAAGCAAGAGTTCAAGAGTTCAGCCTTCATGCAATGTATGCTTCCATGCACATTTATTATCTTTAAATCTCAGCAGCAAAACATTCACAACTGCAGAGCTTCTCTGTTTCAAAGAGTAGCCACTTCTATTTCAAACAGCATTTCAACATCAACTAACTTCAAACACTGAAGCTAACTTCAGCCCTAAGAAAAGTCAGAACATTTGTCTCATCTGCAGTTCCTCTGGCTGGCCCCAGGCTTGATTTGCCTCCCAGATTTTACACTGCTGATATGAATAACCACAAATCTCAGCAGGCAAGATCTTGACCACAATGACCTCATGCTGACTTCAGTAGCACCTGGATCTCACCCAGCACATAAATCCATGTCACTGGACATTAGAGCGGAGCTGCTGGACAGGCATCCCTGGAGATGCTAAGTCTTCTAGACCATGGAGGGTCAGGGTAGCATTCTTCTACCTTTCTCCAAGAATAGGCTTTGAACTCCACTAATATGGCAGATTGCTTTGCCACAAAAGCCCATTTATAAATTAAGACACCTGGCAGTGTCAGCAAGTTGTTATTATGACACTGCTTCCCTGCCTGACTTGGATGTAAGGATTCCCCCTACCACTTCAAAACACCGTGATCCACAGGTGGAAGGGACTAAGAGCTAACTGTTTTAATGGGGATGGTGATGACTGCCACACCAATGTGGAGGAAGCATTTAACACTATGTGCTGAGGTATCTTCCGTGCTCTCAGAGAAGATTCCTCATTTCTCTGTGGCCTAGAGAAATGCACTGTGATAAACTCAACCATTCCTTTTACAAGGGACATCAAACAGCTTTTAGCCGATAGATACTTTCATAGAATCATAGAATCATAGGGTTGGAAGGGACCTCTGGAGATCACCTAGTCCAACCCCCTTGCCAGAGCAGGGACACCTTAGAGCAGGTTGCACAGGAACGTGTCCAGGCGGGTTTTGAATGTCTCCAGAGATGGAGACTCCACCACCTCCCTGGGCGGCCTGTTCCGGTGCTCTACCACCCTCAAGGTAAAGAAGTTCCTCCTCATGTTTAGGTGGAACTTCCTATACTCAATTTGTGCCCATTACCTCTTGTCATGTCACTGGGCACCACCGAAAAGAGCCTGGCCCCATCCTCCTGGCACCCACCCTTTAAGTATTTATAAGCATGGATCAGGTCCCCCCTCAACCGTCTTTTTTCCAGACTAAAGAGACCCAATTGCCTCAGTCTTTCTTCATAAGAGAAGTGTTCCAGTCCCCTAATCATCTTGGTAGCCCTATGCTGCACCCTCTCCAGCAGTTCCCTGTCCTTCTTGAGCTGGGGAGCCCAGAACTGGACACAGTACTCCAGGTATGGCCTCACCAAAGCAGAGTAGAGGGGGAGGATGACCTCCTTTGACCTGCTGGCCACACTCTTTCTACCACCTGTTTCCACTTCTGGTCTGGAAACTAGATGCTTCAAGATAAAATGCTTTCGGTCCTATTACCCTGAGCCATCCGATTCTTTTCTGTTCTGTGTTTCATAGTCTGAATGTAAACCTTCTGAGTGTGTTTTTGTCATGTCCAAGATATTCTGAGAAAAGCTAAATATTGTTCTTCATAGCATAACCCATGGAAGATGTGGTTTATCACAGGTTTGAATTGCAAAACTCTGCTCGGTCCAGTTCTTCTGGGCTAAGCACTTGGCAGTGCGTTGAAAACCAGGCTGAAAAGTAAAAGAGCCACATGCACTCCCATACCCCCAAAATAAACATGGCTGGTAGCTGAGTTATTCCAAATCGGGTGGAACTGAAAAATGAAGCAAGACTGGACTTGTGTTTCTGTGGTCAGATGCATGTCAGGATTTTGCAAGTTGATTAAAGTTTTGAGAAATGATAAGGCAGAACTTTCTTACAGCAAGGGTTACCTTATGTCATCTCAGCTTCCACAATGAGCAGGCAATATTTGCAATGCATTGTTCCTTTTCACTGATTTGTCTCAATTTTAGCTGGCTAGAAGTCCCAATCCACCAGAAGGCAGAACCTGCCTATTACTGACAGCCTCCTATGGGTGCACAGAGTATCATTACAGTCTTCTCTCAGTGTATCTCAATGCTGACAAAATTAAGACACCTTTTTAGGCTCATCTGGCAATTCAACCTCACTGCCCATTCACACCTTGTTTTCTTCTCTGAAACTAACTTCAACAGATATTGTGGTCCTCCAGCTGAACTCACATTCAGGTCAGCAAAAGTAATATATGGAGTATGTGATTTTTTTAGCATAGACAGTTCTCCTGGTCTTCAGATGAAGAACTTCCACGTTTCTCACATGAGGAATCAAACAGCCATCTGACCTTTGGTTGCTACTAATGTGTAACTGACAGATACTGTCAACTGAAGTGAAAATTCTTGAGCATTTCATTAACAGTCTCCTGAAACACTAAGCACAGTCACCTCTGAATTTCTTAAAGCAAGTCTGAAGATTTGACTCAAGGAATAGAGGAAATTCAACAAACCCAACCATTCTCATAATCATAATGATTATGAGAACTCTGTCCAAATTCAAGCTGAAATATCAATTAATGATGGAATTTTAATGTTGCCTCTGGCTGGCTCTGTGATATAACAGTGACTGTAAAGTCATTTCCTCAGTGATTTCCTTCCGAAGACTAGTCTATTTCCTGAACTTGATGGGCATATAAAGAGATTTGTCAACAACAAAGTCACAAACAATGCTGTTTGTAAGGCATGCTCTGGTCAAAGGCTTTGTTTTGTGAAGAAATTATTTCAGGAAGCACGATGTCTATGTTAGCAATGCATTCCTGTTGCTACACAGCTACAACAGAGTCGCATCGCTCACACAGTGATTTTACTAGATTTGTTCTCACAGCACACAATGGCAAAAACTTTTAATTTCACCTACCTTGAAAAATCTCCCTTTGCCTCCTGTAAAACGAGAAAGAAAAATTAAAAATATATGATTAAAAATAGAAAAAAAAATCAAGAAAACAGCTGTTCAAGATTTTCCATTTGCAAAATTCATTTAGCAGCAATTTCCTGTTGTAATTGATTCCTCATGTATTTTTTGGAACTAGTATCTAATGTCAAGTGCCATGATACATGCAGCGGACTGGGCAGATTAACAAACAAAAGGTTTGCCTAGTTCAGGGCCAGATGATTCCTCATTCTGCTAGTGGATACTCAAGAAGCTGCAGGAGATGATGCTAGTAAATGAGTAATTTTTGGGGTCAATGTGGATGCTACATTACTAGAAGATCTCTGAAGTCTCAGTGACTTTGCAGCCTCTGAGACTGCAACTCTGACTCTTTTTACAAGTATTCTTGTTATTTTCAAGTAACTAGACTTTCAAAAAGCTAGCTCACTGTCAGCTTTCAAGGAGATGCAAGACAGGTTTCTCTAACTCCTTGATGAGCGACTGAGTATTTAGCTCCCTTACTTAATATATCTAGAGATTTCTATTTATTACCATCAGAGCCTGATGTTAAAGGGCTGGGTCATGTTCTAGTCCAGTAGTTAGATTAGTACCTGAGTTTTACTGCATATCTGTCGAATCCTCAATATGTGGCGAGTCCCCTCCTCAACAGATGTAACAGGCATTTTGCATTTTCCATAGAATCATAGAATGGTTTAGGTTGGAAGGGACCTTGAAGATCATCGAGTTCCAACCCCCCTGCCATGGGGAGGGACACCTCCCACTAGATCAGGTTGCTCAAAGTCCCATCCAGCCTGGCCTTGAACTCCTCCAGGGATGGAGCATCAACGGCTTCTCTCGGCAACCTGGGCCAGTGCCTCACCACCCTCAGAGTAAAGAATTTCTTCCCAATATCTAATCTAAATCTACCCTCTTTCAGTTTAAAACTGTTACCCCTCATCCTATCACTACATGCCCTTGTAAAATGTCCCTCTCCAGCTTTCTTGTAGGTCCCCTTCAGATACTGGAAGGCTGCTCTAACGTCTCCCCAGAGCTGTCTCCTCCAGGCTGAACAACTCCAACTCTCCCAGCCTGTCCTCATAGCAGAGATGTTCCAGCCCTCTGATCATCTTTGTGGCCCTTCTCTGGACTCACTCCAACAGGTCCTGTCTTTCCTGTGCTGAGGACTCCAAAGCTAGACACAGTACTGCAGGTGGGACCTCACCAGAGCAGAGTAGAGGGGGAGAATCACCTCTCTTGACCTCCTGGCCACACTTCTTTTGATGCAGCCCCGGATAATAGGCAATATGCATTTCATATGATGCATGCTAAAGCACCTCATTTGCTATCAGCTACACAGAAAGCACAGTGCAAGAATGTAACTTGTGCAGTGAGGGAGTTTCTGCTCCCAAGAGGACTAAGTTTTGCACCCACTTCTTTTGTCTTTACATCTGTCCATCCACCTGCAAAACCTGTCAGCCCACATCCAGTGGTGCTTCAATCCTGAGGCTGGGGTAAAGTTCATAGCTTTGGTGGTGTTTTAATTTGTTCTGGTAACACAATTTGAAATAAGGCTGCAGACTAAATCACTTGAGGTTTGACAGTCCTTTACTATGTTCCTATTTCCCCCTGAGTGAACTGAAGGGCAGACAAGTTCTCCTCTGGTTTGTAGGAAGGAGTTCTCCAGCATATCAAGATTATAGTTCAACATGGAGTAAAACCCAAAGGATATGCCCTGGCCTGCACAGGGATGAGCATACTGAATTTAAAAAACAATTTTGTAGGGTAGATCCTCCATACTTCAGTTCTTTGACCTAAATGCTGCAGTGAGAAGTAGAACAAAATGTAGTATGTTTTGCTTGGATCCTGTCACAAGCATGGGCTATAGTAATTTCTGGTTACAGACAGCAGAGGTGTGGCTTGTTTTGACTGTTTTCATTAAGTTACACATCAAACTACTACAGGAATATACGTAACATCCCGTGTTTGTGATGAGAAACAATCACAGCAACAAGGGTTACAGTGGCAGATCTGGATCTGGCTGTACAATTACTAAGCACTCAAGTTATTCATTAGGATGAGCAGACAATAGATTCATAGCCCTATTGCTGCCTCTCACAATGAGCCTGTTGTTTGATGTGTATTCCCCCAACAGCCAATATGCAATTTCTATAATGTGTTTTTAATTGAGTCCCCCATCCTGACTCTTCCTCCATTTTTGCTACATAAAATGATTTTAATGAAGATTCAAATCCCTACACATTAATTGTTTTTTTAACATGGAAAGTGCTATAGAAGTGCAAGGCATTGTTTTTATTTATTAGTGCAGTCTGATGAGATGGCTTGTCTGCTCACACGGCCCCTCATAGCTTCATGGCTGATGGGAAAAAAAAAAATTAAAACTACACTGTACAAAAGGGGAACAAGGATCATCTAACAATTATCTCTGATCTGCTCCCAGGCATGCTCCTAAAAAGAGATCTTTCACAAAAAAACACCTCCGCTACCCTGAAAAGATTCCTCTTTGGGAACCAGAGATTTATCAAGCGCTGCTGGTAATTTGCTCTCTGACCCTTTCCCTCTTCCTGAAGAGCAGGACTTTAAATTACTCCCCCCCTTCCCCCCCCCGGAGAAGATTTTTGGCAAGTCTTTAAGTCCCTCTGCCCATCTTGGAAAATACAGACCATTGCTATGTAGAAGCTAACGGAGATCATCAGAGTGCCAAGCTCCATTGGGAAAACACATGCAAGCAAAGTCACTGGAGAACAACTCACTGTATATGGATTTCCCCTAGGAAATTACATTTATTACTTAGATTCTCTCTGGCTTTACATCATACCCCAGGGTCTTGGATATCTGTGTTGGCGTAAACATAATATATGTTTATGTATGCAAAACGTTGGGCAGTGGAATCTGGTCCATGCATGGAGTAGTCTGATTCAATAACTTTCTGTACCTATTTTGCATTGGTATGAATGATGAAAACTGTGTAAAGACATCTTTCTCCTGCAATTGGAGGAATGCCTGCACTTCCATACAACCATTTTGGATTTGGCAAGTCAAAATATTTAATGCAACACAAGGAAGCACAAAGCGAGAGAAGGCGGGCACTTACCTGCAAGATGTATGCAGCCAGTTCAAACACCACTTCACTGTCAACCTCAATGAGTTCCTTGAACGGTGAAGGAAACAAGAAAGAAAAAGAGTTGAGTCAGTTTGATCTCCTGCAAGAAGGACGTACATCTCCTCCTGGCTACTGCATAGTGAAGTGTGCGGTGCCAGTCTTCTCCCTTGGCTTGGCTTCAAAGCATTCCCTGTGGTCCTGGAGACCAAAGTGAGGGAGAACCTGCCCACTCAGATGTGGAGAAAGCCAAATATTCAGCGTAATGGCTTGGTAAATGAAGCATAACTGGGTGTGGCATGAAGGGATTCTTCGGGAGGAGAAGACAGGTGGAAGGGGGAGGATCAGGGTAATTTTTATTTTCTTGTGTGATTTAGTGAAAGGTAGTCTGGGAAATATATTCCCCCCGCCCCCCCCCCCCCCCCCCCCCCCCCCATGTCACCTATGCTTCAGGGGAACACAGGAACACAGCCTTATCCTTGGCTCACAGAAGCAAGGAAATGAGAAAATTTGTCTTCACTGAGGTTATGTCAAAGCCCCCGCAGAACTCCTCTGGTCCTTGCCCAGGGTAAACTCACAGGAAAAAGAGCGGAAAAATTCCCTCTTGCAGTATGGGAGCTTTGGTTTTGGCTCCTTCATCCCTATGAGCACTGGGGCTGGGGTTGCTTTGAGAATGAGACCTGACCTCAAATCTTTTGGTAGATCCTTACTGCTCAGTTCTACAGGATCCAGCCCCTAATGAAAGCAATCTTGAAGGGTCAGGTGAAATTGTGAGCATTTTGCTTGGACACCATGGTCACATCAATGACACTGATGGTCCCATGAGATCCTTTCAGGGTCCTTCTGCTGTGCCTTAGACAGTGGCCACAAAACCAAGGGGTCCAGGCATGGCTCCATCTGCATGTGTGGGATGCAGACCCGGCATCAAAGATGGGCCATCTTGTCTAGACTGTACTTTTGCCAAGAAAGGTTGGACCAGATGATCCTTGAGGTCCCTTCCAACCAGGTATTCTATGATTCTGTGCTTGGGATGGGAGGCAGGAGCACTAATCTCGTGGCCAGTTGTGCTGTCCTCAAGTCTCTGGTCCCTGCCAGTGACAGCGTTTGGGAAGAGAGTGGGCTTTTACTGAGAGACTGTTTAGGACTCAATTATGCAGCTAGATCTCCTATGTTGTCTCCTACGTATGTGGCCACCTACACTGGGTCGCTTCAGCTCGCCACTGTTGTGACTTTTCTGTTGTATTTATTTAAGCTGCTGTTTTTAATATTTTACTTCATCTGGCAAGAAAGGGATCTAAATATAGATCACTGCTGTGATCTGTGCTCCAGCCAAGTCATGGCCACACCTCATTTACAAGCCACAATCGCTGCATTGGCTTGTCTCTGGCAAAATCAAAAACAAAGGGAACAAAACAGAGGATAAGATCCAGGTGTCCTTGGCTTTTACTAGTGCCAGCTTTTTAAAATAAGCACTTCCTTCACCTCCTTCATAACAACTCATTGGGGAGTGAAGACCAGCTCTGCTACAGGCAATAAACACACCTTCCCCTGTTCAGCTGAACTGCCTGATTCACGACGGCACCTGCACTAACGATGTGCGTGTGCCAAGGGAAGCGGCTGGTGCAAGATGTCGATTCAGCTGCAGGCAGGGCCGGGCTGGGGCAGTCAAGCATATCCCATAGCGAGGGGCGATGCGGAGTAGAAACAAGAGTGCCCGGTCTTCCTCCCACCTTGAAGCACCAGGCATTGCACCACCAAACCAGCCTCTGCAGCCACATGTCGATGTTATGGCAAGTCTATACTAGTAAGTAAAGTGGGCCAGAGCCTGTTGTCTGGCCCTAAGGGTATGTGGCACAGTATAGCTCATGATTAAACACTCTTTCTCCCTCCCCTGGTCCCAGACTAGGTTATCTTAGCTGTGTTGCCTCTCGGCAACAGGTGCTCATCCTTGAACAGTGCCCAAGCAATGTCTGGGACAGGGCTAGCTGGCACAGGCCAAAACCTGTGCCAGAACGTGCTAGTAATTATACAGCCTGACTGACTGAGGGACAGTGCCTAATGCCAAGCCCTGTCTTGTTTGGTGGCTTGGCCTTTCTGGGTAACAGTGGCTGAATGGTCCTATGCGAGGGTTTGGGTGGTCCATGAATGTCTCCTTATACAACAGGGTGGGCGAGGAGGAGCAGTGGGCACAGCCAGAGGAGTACGACACCCAACACAGAGCCAGCTGGCAACCCAGCCCCAAACTAAACCGGTCTCAGCTTTCTTCTTTCCCAACTTTAGTAGCCCTGTGCACGGGGACATTTGAGGGTCTGAGGTGCTAGCACAGCATTATGAACTACACTTATATCATACACAGTATGGTCTTTCCAGGCTGCAGGTGAGTTTGGAGTGAAGCCATCCGTGGGAATTGCAATGAGGAAACATTCTGTGCAACAAGGAAGATTTCAAGGTTTGGGAGCATGCAACACTCCCTGCTAGCTGCAGGGACGACAAGCACTGGCTGTGCTTAGACACTGAATCCCACTCTCTACACCTAGAGGATCCCTCCAGGCGTGCTGGCTGGGCGCTTGCCCTGCATCTTAGCAGAGGCTTTGCACCCAACTTTCAAATTCAGCGCCTTTTTTAATAGCACAGCATGGCTTACGGTGGCTGGGAGTCAAATGGGAAGGACCCGCATGGGAGACTGGGAATCCAGCAAGGCTATTTTTGGATGGAGATGACAGTCAGCTCGAATGTGCAAAGTAATGGTTTCGGGAGAGGTCAGACTAAAATAGACCAACCTAGATCTGTAGGCACTTTTTTCTTTTTTTTTTTCCTCTTCTTCTTATTAAGCTTTCTCCAAAAAAAGAACAACAGTGTAAGCTTTTCCTGGCAATGCTCCAAAAAGGAACTTCCCCCAGGAACCAAAATGTGATGCTCACTGAGCTTATTGCTGGAGAGGGCTGACTAAGCACATCTAATTGCAGCCTTGCCATAGAGCAAAGCTCTGCACAGCTCAACTTGGCAGCCCTGCCTCTTTCCTGGGCACTGGAAAAAAGGCATTTTCTGGCTTCTACCCTGCATTTTAGGAGATGCAAAGTTAGCCCCTGCATTTTAAGACATGCAGATGTCAGGAAGCAAGGCTCTAGGTTTGGTATAAGCTGGGTTGCTTAGCAGGTCACAAACCTGCTGAAGGTTGAGGGATGGCGGTACAATCATTCCCCTGACTACAGCTGTCTTTTCCTACCTCTTCCTCCCTGGGCAGATGGAAGTGAGTCACTGAGAATGGCCTCTGCCAACACAGAGGAGGGATTCTCCCAGGGAATCCCAGCTGCTGAAAAACCTCTCCCAGTCCCACACATTGAGCAGCCAGTCCAGCCCACCTGGCTGAGTCCGCACGCAGCCAGCCTCCGTCCACCTCAGTGGGTTCTGGGCCTGATTAATTTTCTGTACCCTGCCTTTTCACTTGTATGGTTGGTTTGTGGCATTGGAGGGATCAGCCTCACAACTCTGCTGGGGCGGCGGAGGCCGTGCCAGGACAGCCTTATCTCTGGCACACAGAGTGCCTTGCAAAGGGGCAGCTCTGAGTTACAGCGCCAGTGACAGCAGGCTGGTGTTTTCAATAGCTTACCAGGCAGGGCTATTTCTGGTACAAAAAACATTTCTCCGTGCATGGCTGGTTCCTGTACAAGGTGATTTTCAGTACACACCCACCAACACCCTTCCCTGCCTCCCATACACCCACATGCTCACTCCCCTGTCCCACAAACTCTGTCACACTGTCACGAACATGTATTCATATGCATCCCTGACACACTTAAGACTCACTCTCAGATACACAAGCTCTCACAGTACAGTCCCACACATGTGCAGTCCCCACCCCTCACACTCAGCCCCTCCATGCCTACCCCCAGTCTTGCACTCGCACACTTCCCTTGCACACCCTCTCACACACCTACAGCTTCACAAACAATCCATTTTTATACTCTCACAAACTCACTCCCGCTCCGCCGCCGCCTAGCCCACAAGATGGCGCCCGCTCCGCAGCCCGCGCGGCCACTGCCGCCCTCTTCGGGCGGGAACCCCTTACGGCATCCACTCAGCACAGAGCGGGCCTCAACAGCGGCGGGGTTTTGACACAAAACCAGACATTTCCTTCTAAATACAAAACAGTTTATAATTTTAGCAGATGCAGATTCCCTCCTGCAAACCACAAGAGCTATTTCCAGGGGTGTTTCACCTCAGAACCTCTCTCTGACAGCGAAGATGCTGCCAAGTGCTGGGGAAGTGAAAGACAGAGGAGTGAGGGAGGGTCGGAGGCGGAGGAGGAGGAAGACGTATCATAGAATCATAGAATGGTTTATGTTGGAAGGGACCTTGAAGATCATCTAGTTCCAACCCCTCTGCCGTGGGCAGGGACACCTCCCACCAGACCAGGTTGCTCAAAGCCCCATCCAACCTGGCCTTGAGCACCTCCAGGTATGGGGCAGCCACAGCTCCTCTGAGCAACCAGTAACCTTGTCTTACCACCCTCAAAATGAAAAAATTTCTTCCTAATATCTAATCTAAATCCACCCTCTTTCAGTTTAAAACTGTTACCCCTCATCCTATCACTACACTCCCTGATAAAGGATCCCTCCCCAGCTCTCCTGCAGGCCCCCTTTAGGTACTGAAAGGCCGCAATAAGGTCTCCCCAGAGCCTTCTCTTCTCTATCTTGAAGTCCAGGTGTGACCAATGTAAATTTTGGGTTAGGGGCTGCAGACCCAGGTGTCTTAGCCCACCCCAGTGCCACACGGATTCCCCCCGAGTCCTTACCTTGTAGATACAGGACTTGGCGTTCAAGAAAAACAGCTCAATGGTGGCATTGTCCTTTAGATAGGAGATGCTTTCAATGTAGAACCTGAAAGGGAAAGCAAGAGAGGTGAGACAGAAGGGAGAACTAGGGCAAAACATAAAAATGCACTCATTACATGAAAAATGTGGTCAACGGAGTCATGATGACTATAATAAAAATGAATTTTCTTGGCTTATGACAGAATGGGGTGATGAAAGAGGCTTGTGCGTGCTCTAGGACGTGATCAGTCACCACCACCCCAGCCATACCAAAGGAACTGGATGATCAAGTGGATGATTTTGGTTCTAAATAATCCTTTGTATTGTTTTCAAACTTCAAATAATCCTTTATTCTGTTTGCTTGCAAAAAACCCCTTCATTCTCTGTCACATTTTAGTATTTCTTCTTCACTCCGTTACCGAACCTGCCTGTTTCTGTGCTGTTGACCTGAGCCTTCCAAAACGTTCACTGACAGAAATCTACTTCTGGGTTCCTTCCCTGTCCACTTCAGCTCTTCATAAGGCAAATTTTGTAAGGGCTTCTTTACATATTTTAGCAGCTAGCACGTAGCAGCTATGGTCGCAAAGTAGGCAGCCAGCAATATAAGGACCTTGCACAATTTACCAGTACTGTGAGTAGCGATGTTGGGCATGACTAGGAATGCCAATAATCTAATTTTTTATTTTTTGGAGCTGAGATGACTTCTCAGAACTCAGTAGAAAGCTGACTACCGCAAAGCCTCAGTGTCAGGACAGCCAGCATGGCTTCACCAGGGGCAAGTCATGCCTGACAAATTTGTTGGCCTTCTATGAAGAGGTTACAGCGGCAGTGGACAAGGGAAGAGCAACCAATGTCATCTACCTGGACTTGTGCAAAGCGTTTGACACTGTCCCACATGATATCCTGGTCCCTAAATTGGAGAGACATGGATTCGACAAATGGACCGCTCAGTGGATAAAGAACTGGCTGGATGGTCACAGTCAAAGAGTTGCGGTCAATGGCTTGATGTCCAAGTGGAGAGTGGTGTTCCTCAGGGGTCGGTACTGGGACCTGTACGGTTCAACATCTTTGTCAGCGACATGGACAGTGGGGTCGAGTGCACCCTCAGTGAGTTTGCTGATGACACCAAGCTGTTTGGCAAGATAGACATTCTGGAGGGGAGGGATGCCATCCAGAGGGACCTGGACAGGCTGGAGAGGTGGGCCCAAGCCAACCTCATGCAGTTCAACAAGGCCAAGTGCAAGGTCTTACATCTGGGTCGGGGCAATCCCAAGCACAAATACAGGCTCGGCGGGGAATGGCTGGGGAGCAGCCCTGAGGAGAAGGACCTGGGGGTGCTGAATGATGAGAAGCTCAACATGAGCAAGCAGTGTGCGATTGCAGCCCAGAAGGCCAACTGTATCCTGGGCTGCATCCAAAGAAGTGTGGCCAGCAGGTCAAAGGAGGTGATTCTGCCCCTCTACTCCACTCTCGTGAGGCCCCACCTGGAGTACTGCAACCAGCTCTGGAGTCCCCAACATAAGAAATACATGGACCTGCTGGAGCGTGTCCAGAGGAGAGCCGCGAGGATGATCCGAGGGCTGGAGCACCTCCCCTGTGAGGAGAGGCTGAAAGAGTTGGGGCTGTTCAGCCTGGAGGAGGCTCCGGGGAGATCTTATTGTGGCCTTCCAGTACCTAAAGGGGGCCTACAGGAGAGCTGGGGAAAGACTTTTAACTTGGGCATGTAGTGATAGGACGAGGGGGAATGGCTTTAAACTGGAAGAGGGCAGGTTCAGATTAAACATTAGGAAGAAATTTTTCACTTTGAGGATGGTAAGGCACTGGCACAGGTTGCCCAGAGAAGTTGTTGAGGCCCCATCCCTGGAGGTGTTCAAGGCCAGGCTGGATGTGGCCTTGGGCAACCTGGTCTGGTGGGAGGTGTCCCTGCCTATGGCAGGGGGGTTGGAACTCGATGATCTTCAAGGTCCCTTCCAACCTAACGCATTCTATGATTCTATGATTGGCTGATTACTCCAAATATTTGCAATTATGTTAAAAGCCCATGGTATATATGAATCAATTCAGTACTCCATGTCCTGCCTGCTTTGAAGATTTGATCCTTTGGTGGTGAACTCCATGAGAGTTTTGCCACTGGCTTGAATTGACTCCAGCCCTTAATTCTGCTTTGTGACCTTTTAGGCAAAAAAGCTCAGGATACTGCCAAAATTAATGACTGATCATTACATGTAAGTATGTTGTGTGTTCCTGTAGTAACAGACAAAGCCTGGATAGGTTCAGTGAATGATTAAGGTGAATTTTGTATTTACTTCAAGTTTTAAGTATGGAAAAAAAAATACATCTGTCTGCTCACCCTCTTTTATAGTGATCTTTAAGTTGCAGTATAGTGGCAGCAATGTTCCTTACATAAATTCCAGTACTATCGTGCCTTGTCAGAGGCAATTGGAATAGGGAAGGTGCCAAGGAAATGCTGTCTGCATCAGGAACTTAAAAAACCGAGATACCTTAGAAATCTGGGTTGAGATGTAGGGTCCAGTTACAGAGAAACCTTACTGCCTGACCCTACTGTCTGCGAGCGGAGCTGAAAGACCCGCTGACACTGCTGGGGCTTCACACAAGCACTGGAGGGATTCTCCGTGTTGAGCTATTTGCAGAATCGAGGGCCTTAAATGTAACCTTCTTAGGGGTAAAGGTCAGAGCTTTGTAGTGCTCCTAAGTGTCTTCTGAAGACCCTTCAAAACAGGTTATTTCCTGTCAGATACAACCGACTACTTACTTGCTAGAGTGAGAGAAACATTTTGAGCTTTTCTTCTTCATCTGCTGAAATACCCCTGCTATTATCTCTCCTTCCTCCCCCAGAAGAGTTCAAATGAGGAATAAAAAAACCCCAAGAACCCAAACAAAAAAATACTTGACTATAAGGATCATGAAGCACAAAATTTCAACTTTTTTTTCTGGTTTCCACTGGGTTTCACCTCTTGTCCTTGGAATGTCCGCTCTTTTTTTTTTTTTTTTTTTTTGGCAAGTAAAAATATAATTGGCTTTAGAAATGCAAAAATGATGCTGCATTAAAACAGGAACCTTCTACTAGATCTGCTCTCTGAGTGCAGCTGGCTTTCCATCTGCTGAATTCATGGAGAAAAGTGATAATTTTACATATTCTATGATTCTTGGAGAACCTCCTCTGCTTATCTCCCGCTACCAGTGCTCTCCAAGTTGTGACAGTGGGATCTTTAATTCCAGGGTCAGAGGAAAATAGGAACATTTATTCCATTTTTAAATCCCAGTGAAGGTTAGCCAAAACACTTTTTGTTTCATCGGATCAAATGAGGCCATCCTCATCATCACTAGAGGGCAACATTGCATTTCTTAAGGCTGCAAGGATATTTCCCAAGGCTTTCCACATAGATGTACACAGATTATTTTCTGTACAAAACTGAGTCTCTCAGAGCCTGCACATGATACTTCATCTCCACAAAGAAACCCCAGTTCTCAAGTGATTTCCAGAGTGGAGAGTGTGCTGGGGAGCTACTGGCTCTCACACATGCACCCAGACAAACGCAAAGCACGTGCACCAGGAAATTGGTGCTACTTAAAAGAAAACAGATTTGCAGAGAGAGCTCTCGTGGGATTTTCTGTGTGGCGAGCTCAGAAAACCCGAACTGGAGCAGACTTCTCTGAATTCACAGCCAGCGCTGCAACAACAGAGAGGGGAGGGAAAGATAAGTTTTTTGCACTGATCGTGAATCTCTGTCAGACCTCCTGTTACCACCTTTTCCAAATATGGTGAAGGAAACCGCACTTTACAATGACCAATGTCAGTGACTAAGGAGGCAGGAAGAGGCATCCAGCTGCTAAGGCAATGAACCAAGCAAAAAATCTGGGTTAAATTCCTGACTGGGACACAGGTTTCCTTCATGACCTTCAGAAAACCATTTAGCTGCTCGAGGCTGTTGTGCTGTGTTTAGAAAATACTCCTCCCTCCTCTTCCCCCCTCTGTCTGTTTTGCCTGTTAAGCTTATAAGCCCTCTCTTGCAGCATGTTTCGAGATCATCAGTTTTAAGGGGCAACTCAGATTTCTGTTAAAGACTCCCCTGAGAGCAGCACTCCTCCATGTGCTGTGAAGCTGATATATCCAGGAAATAAAGGATGGGCTGGGCAGAGAAACAGGCAGTGCGATGTGTCCGACACCTCTGCTCCGCTACCTACATCTCTTGCAATACAGCCAACAAATAGCTTTGCCTCAAGGAGCTCCAACAAGAGGTTTCCTGACAGCCAGCAACTGTTGCTGTGAGAAATTAGGTGCCTGCAAGAAGGGGGAATACCCCACAGGAATTTTTGAGTGTAAAAACCAGAGAAATCATTTTGGAAAAAGTTTAAAAGATCAGCCAGCATTAATCTATTTCTGCATTCCCCATTCCTCCCCACCCCCAGTAACTTATAATTCATGAAGTACATTTTCTAAGCATTAATTAAATAGACCAGTGAATATTAGGCTGGGTAATGAACACAAAGTGCCTATCTTGACTGCTCCCTCTCAGCGGCAGGAAGATAATAATGAGTACTGCAGAAGGTATCTTGGAAGACTTCAGAAGCGGCTGCATCTGAAACGTTTAAGGCTTTTTAGCTGCGAGGACATGTATCGTACTGATCAGATTGCTCTATATTAAGCGTTGGTTAACTGACAACTTGCTCTGAGACAGTTTAAGCCCCCTCATGCCGTGATGAATGGCAATTCCCGTTGTAACCAGCCAAGCACAGACGTTTATATAGCAGTGCCTGTGAGAAGCAGCTGTGGAAACTCCTGATCCTTGGGTGATGGGAAACTGGCACTACTGTAATTTCTCCCTTGCATTATACTGATATCTGCCACCGACTTGCAGCAGGGAGAAATGCCTGACTGAGCATTGGATTCACCAGTTTTATTACTGGTCCTTCAGGAGATGGAGAATCCCTGGCCACTGCTGCTGGCCTCATATGTGAACCCAGTGATGTGTGTGCAGATGGGCAAATTTAGCAGTGCTGGGAAGGTGGTTGATCACTAGTGCTTTGTCCTCGCGGTGTGGATAGGAGGCCTCATTTCCATGAGGGAAACGGACTCCAAAAGCACTTGAGCTGGGGGTGTGCTTGTGTGGCCAATGAGAGCTGAAATGAGAGCACTCCCAATTTCCACACACCAAAAGAAACTGTCAAATAAAAAATATTTAGCATTGCCACTAACACACAGCCCTGCATGTATCCTGTCAGCCTGAACTTGGCCATCTATCACCTAGCAGGGACCAGGCTCTGAGCAGTTGAGTTCCTGACTGTGCAAATGTACTATTGTAGCATTTGAGATCACAAGCCCGTGTATTTATTTCCAAGCAGAACGTGCCAAATGGTAAAAATATTTCACTGTGGTCTTCAACACAATCATGTTTGAAGCATGACCACAGTGAATGGATGTTTTGTCTACTTCAGGTGTAGATCTATCCTGGGGCAGTTATATCATCCTAATTCTTGTGATGTTTCACTCTGGTGGGAACCAGCTGGTCCAAAAGTCTTTTATCCAGTAGCAAACCCATTTTTTCAACAAAAAGAAACACTCCAAAAAATCCCAGTCTGGTGCTATGGTGTTTTCTTCTAAGAAAATTCAAAGAAAACATCGAAAAAGGACCTCAGGAAGGTTTCAACACTTGGTTTCACTGAGGAACAGCATCTTCTTGAGGAGTTCCCCTACCAGAAAAAACTGTCATTGAAACTGAAGTCTTGACTAGGACAAAGGGTCCTTCTGCCATCTGGAGAGCCCAGACCAGGCAAAAGCATAGCAAAGCACTCTCTTGTTCCTGTCATATCAAGCCTCACTCCTCAGATGTCTTGACCTCAGAGGCAGGCATTGGGTGGCCACAGGGGCACAGGAGGCAGCCGGGTGAGGGACATGCCAAGGCATGTAGCTCCAGCATGCTGGTACAGTGCTGTGTGAAAGGGCCGGTCAAAACAGAGGCGAGCGGTGCCAGGCAGTGCCAGAGAGGCCAAGGATGGCACTGAGGGTGTTTGCTGCTGATCAAGGTGACTGATAACAGCGTGGCAGTGGTTTTTGGATGAGTTCCTGCCTTTTCCAAAGTGCAGGAGCTGGGGACTCAGTATTGGCAAGGGGGGTACCCTTCCTCCGGTCCTGTGATAGTTTCCATGCAGGGAGGCAAAACACCCCATCTTGGGCCTATCCTGAATAGAAAAGGGTAAAAATCCCATAATAGCAATCCCAAGTGGTTCTTCTCCCCCTGGTGAAAACATTATTTTTCCCATGAAAAAGGAAAATAAAGGGTAAAACCAGATTTCATGGAAGAAGTCAGAATGAAGCAAAAGGATTTTGGTTTTGGTGTGCAGTCACCTTCCCCAGTGGTTCCTCCTGCCCTAGGTCGGAAATACACTCAGACCCAAGAGGAAGGATTGAAATGGGCAGAGGAGTCTCCCATGTCCTTCCCAGCTGGCTGACTCCATTCTGGTTAGGATGCAGGACAGAGCTGTCAGCAGAGCTCGGTGGCTCCGTCAATGGACTGCCTCTTATTTCATTATCACAAAGCAGCGGCTAAAGGAGGAGACCCCTTTTCTGCCTCATCCATCCTGGGGTCTGGCTCATTATCCCTCACCATGTCATTTAAAACCTCAGAGGATAATTTGAAAAATATGAGGCCATTTGCTAACCAGGAAAAGAAAAATCACATGCATCGGTATAATGGACTTAAATGCAGATGTCATTATGTCCAGTGTCTCATGCTAAATGAGTATTCTGAGCAGCTCAGGCTGCAGAGCTCCTTTTATGTTCCAGCCCTGTTTGCTAATAGTCATGGGTGCGCACTTTTATGTACTGACACTTAAAGCAGACAATGGTCATGCTAAATAGTTGGCCTGTTAAGTAATCAGCCAGGAATGAAAATCAGCAGTGCTAAAAAGCTCCATTTACCTCCCCTTCTGCATTCATTTTGATTCTGATCCCATGTCCTGTCCCCTGTGCTTGTGCCATGCTCAGTCCACCCCCTCACCCAGCACCTGGGACTGGTGTGCAAGGGACAGGACCCAGCAAGAGAGACCTATGTCAACTTTTACCTCATTGCAAGGAAGGCACAAAACTGGAGGTGAATGTGATTCCAGGAATACAGGGAATTGCAGCTATCAAAAAACCAAAGCTGTGGATATTGTTTAACCTGAGCCTGTTCCCTCTCTTTTTCCCACCTGCTGTACTGTACTATGAAGCTGTTCACACCTTTACCCACCACCCATCCATTTTTCTCAGTGTTTGCAAGAGGTTGGCCCATGGAACTCCTGGAAAAACATGTGTTTGGGGAATATTTGCTTATTCTTATGCCTCGTTTTCTCCAGGTACAAAATACTAAGGGAACTGCTTTGGAATGTATAGAGGCCAGCTTTCTTCCAGGCTGTACATCACGGGAGTCTTTGCAAACCGCAAAGTGCTCCAGTATCAACATAGAGAAGGGAAGGAATCAAGGTGGTCATGCAGGCACATTCCTCCCTGATGTTTGGTTACGGCATCAAGCATTGCCTGGGAAGGCACCGGCCTCAGGACAGTGAGGCCTCTACCCTCTCACCAGCGGGGGATCCTGGCCTGAGCGAGCCGTAAGAGCTGCAAGCCAGTTCAATATATTCTACAAATCACTCCACCCCGCGGAGCTTAGCTTGCCAGAGAAGTGCATCATTGTACAAAAAGGCTGTTGCAGCTCCTCTTGGCTTGGAGCGATGTGGTTATCTGTCCCCAGTGTGGGGTGAGAGCAGTGACCAGCTCACAGCAGCATGCTGCCTTCGTCTCCTCCTCTCCTTCGGTCACCAAGAGAATTTCCCCATGCTCTCCTGAGCACTAGCCCAGCTCTTTCCTGCTCTTTGGTCCTTACCAAGAGTGACATCTTGGCTGTTAGAAGTAACTCGCTGAGTGCACTGTCTTGCATAACACCATCCCTCAGTATTTGTAGAGCATCTTTCATCTGAGGATCTTGAACCATTTTAGGAATAGAAATCCCTCCAGATGTTCCACTGTGTTGTCAGCCGCACACGAAGGTGTGATCTGGCTGTGAAAGCTGGCATGGGGTTTACTTACTCGCTGGCTCTACCCCTTTGTTCAGTGCCATGCTGATGGGACTCCTCATAGCAGACCTTTCGTCTTGCTTCACTGGTGACAGCAAATCACACCCACTGGTATATGGTATAAATACACAAATTGCAATGAAAATGGAAACAATGTCTGCATGACTTTGACCCAGTCAGGGAATCTGTGTGTAGGCACTGACATAGCTATTGCTGCTTGATCCAAATTAGTTACAAATCCTACGCTGACAGCATCCATCATTTCTCCATAGTACCTATCATGCTGTCTAAATGCTTCCCAAAATCAGACAAGACAAAGCTGCCAGCATTAACACATTCAAAATGTGGCTCAAACCAACCAAATTTTAGAATGCTGCTTTTTCTTCCCCTTCAGGTGGCTGAATGGAAAGGAAAAACAATGGATCCCCTTCTCTAAACACAGCTCACTTATACAAATATATTCCCAGTTAAGCAGAAAACAGAAATGATGTTATGGGACTCAAGAGCCAGCCTGCTATTAAGAAGTGTGTGTAATGGATGGCTTAGCTCAGAGCTGTGTGCTAAGTAGCAGAGCCCCATTAGTTCCCTTCCTCAAGCAAAGGTCAGTTTTCACACAAGTAAATCTTCTGACTGGACAGAAGTTTCTCATATCTCTAAAGAGACTCTGAGGAGCAAAGCCTCCCCGCAGGCAATTTATTACACCTTTCCCCTGGTGAACAGAGTGGGGGGCCACCCTGAGAAGGCTGCAATAAATTGTCTGCAGGGAGCCTTGTCTTCCCGCACAAACGAGGTCTGAGCGGCTGTATTTATACGCTGCGGCTGGGTGGGAGGAGGGGGTTTGCAGGGCTGCTGGCTTTTGGGATCTTCCCGCTTAGCATACACACAGCTGATGCACCCCAACCAGCAAAGCACACGCTGTACAAAGAGATCTGGGTTATGGCACAGCTTTGCCGGACTTCATAGACAGAGCAGCTCACGGGAACCCCTGAAACCAGCTTAGTTGGACTGAGCTGGTTATGTGGGTTTAGTATTCTGATTCTTTCTATTGCTTCTACAGCACCCCAGCAGTGCATGGAGCTGTAGAGATATAATGTGAGTGGCAGTTGTCTCTTAGTCTCCCTTATTTGTAGCATAAACTGCCTGCAACCTTGGTGCGAGGATGAGGATGGAACACCTGAAGGTGCTGAAACATCTCAGACCAGTTCCCTGAACTCTCCTGGGATGATCAAGTTCCATGGAAAAGCGGGGTCCAGCACCACTCTCCTTGCAACTCCCTTTGCAGAGGGGTCTGCAGCTGACCAGGGAAGAGCAGAGGAGCAGAGCAATTTGTGTATATATTGTATAGGTTTTTCCCCAGCATCTTCTCCTGGATGCTAGCAGGTGAGATGAAGCATATCCATGGATGAGGGCAAACTCTGCCACTTCTCTCCCTCTGCCCTGGCTGCAAAATTGATGTATTTGGTAATATATTTGGGTGTCTCTCCCTAGTTCCTGGAAACTCCTGTCTCACACCATTGGACAGGGACAGGGCTGCTCCTTCTCCCTCCTTGGAGGGGAGAGACAGGAGCTGGCGATTCCTTATCCCCTGCCTGGAGCAAAGTGGTGGAGTGCTACATGTGGAAAAACACAGCCCATTATATGTGAGACAAATAAATTGCTCTGGTTAATTTAGTGTGGTTCTATTTTGCTCTTCTTGCCGTAGCAGGCTGCTGTCATCACCACCCCCTAATCTAATTTCTTGGAGGGATGCAAAGCTGAGTGGAAATGAATGGCACATACAACCGTGGTGTGCTGGGATTGCCACGTGAGTGAGTCAGGCAAGTTAGGAGCAAGATGCCATGAATCTGCACCCCATATGTGTCTTCTGGCCATTGGGGGAGCCAGCAACGTATTTCAGCGACAGGTTGTAAGGTGCATCTAGCCCTATGAACAACCCATATTAGCAACCACTGTCTCTCTTCCTTCCATGATCAGCTGTTTCCAAATGGTTTCCTGCTTCTTTTATTTTCAACGTTAACCTTTTTCTAATGGAACATGGGTTTAAAGACTGGGTATGAAGGAGGGCTGAAAAACTAAAATAGCATAAAGTCTCATTAGCAGCTGAAATCTGGTCCAATTCTGTTCAGATAGTCAGGCAAAGCCTTGTAGATGGGAAACGCCTCCTCAACCCTGGCTGCACCAACCCGGTTTGAAATTCTGAATGTATAGGCTGCCCTTGATGCACACAGATGGGATTCGTCGGGTGAAAAGAGGTAGCTACAATGTAGATGCCTACATCTGAGCAGGGTCTGAGGTCAGAGAAGAGGCATAGGTATTTTAGACTGCACCTTATTGAATTCCAAAGCAGACATAAGAGGGATGAATTTTTCCTGAAAAGTGCCTATTTCTTTCCATTGGTTATACAGGGAGGCTGTGCTAATTAGCCCTGGCATAGAGTCATCTACCAGGTAAACATCTCTGGTTTGGTGTGGTGAGTCCCATCTCAGACATCTGTCCCACCTGCCTTGCACCTGGACCACCACCGGTGCACACAGAGCTGTGTTCCTTCAGGTTAAAGGAAGCAATGACACGCATGAGCTTTGCACTCTGTGTTTCAGTGCTGGTCTCTTATTTAAGGCCACTTTGTTCTCTAGTAACTGTGGTAACCTGGCAAAACATCTAGCCTCAATATTGAGAGTCCTGAGCCCCCACAGCTCCCATGCTGACTTCAGCCTAGCCAGTATGTATGAACGCATGCCAGATGTTGCTGGACATAGGCGTTCCTTTGTGGGAATACTGCCGGGCCATAGATAGAAACTCTGCCCCACAGTGTATTTGAGTACTGAGGATTTATTTCACATTTTTTCCATGCCTTTCTGAAAGAAAAGCCTTTCCATGTGAGAGATGTTCTGATTTAGCGTGACGACTGCTGCAGTGAGTTGTCACTGTTTAGCTGGTGGAGCTACCCTGAGAACACATATATTCATTCCTGGGAAAAGATCCACCAGTGAAGGGAATTTTATTTGCTGAGCTTGTTCATATAAATTAACAGCATGACAAACAACGAGAAGATAAAGAGATCAGACCCATGCTAGTGGTTCCCTAGCTAAGGATTGCTAATCCCACGAGGCCATTGTTTGAGGATGAGAATACACTGCAAAACCTGGCCAACTTTGCTTTCCATGAACAAACAGCGTGCCTATGCTCTGGTCCTCTCTCACCTCAGAGATTTACACAAAGGGAGTAACTTTGCCTTCCTTCTCCTGCATGTGTGAGTCGGAGCAAAGTGCTTCCTTCCCTGCCAAAAGTATAACAAACTTTATCTGAACCCCTGCTAGCTGTTTTCCTCTGACCGCCTTGCTGCCTGGGTCTCCACGCTTTACTTAGGTTCCTGCCCTTTGCCATACAGCTCATATTGTGAGCTACAATTTCACTGTCCTCTTCTGCTCTCAAAACACCTCTGTAAAATCAACTAGTCAAGCAATTCCTTCTTCGTTCCTCCCCATCCTTTGCTTCTCCTGGACTTTAGCTGTGACTCTCATCTGACTTGTTTTATCTGCACTGTAAACTCCCTGAGGCAAGGAATGAGTTTCACCAACAACCAAGTGACCACGGCTTTAGAAAGCCACCCAGGGAAGCTAATTCTAAGATGAGAACTAATATCACTCCCATCCTGTTGCCAGACATCCCACCTGCCCTGCAAGACACATGGCACTCCCTCTTGCATTCATGTATGGTTTTAAAGCTATATAAACGGATATTAGCAGAGTCTCATAAAATAATATTGCGCAATAATAGCCATGGGGCAGTTCACAGCTGCCCAAGCAGTTCTGATTGCTTCCTAGATTCCAATGTTGTTCTCAGTGGAAAGCTTCCAGAGAAGCATTAGATGACAACCTGAAGACAGACAGGCTTCAGTTAGCTGTGCAAGTGCACGAGGGCAGAAGCAATTTCTTCCAAACTAATGCGAAGAACTTCCTTATAAAATCCTCC
Organism: Vanellus vanellus; assembly: GCF_965231255.1. NCBI lineage: Eukaryota > Metazoa > Chordata > Aves > Charadriiformes > Charadriidae > Vanellus > Vanellus vanellus. The sequence continues at coordinate 8,032,676 of NC_138905.1, forward strand.
TTCTTTGACACAGTGCTGTGAAATTTTTGGTCTTTGATTACAGAAGAGAGTAAAGACACTGGACATCAATGTTCAACAGTGTCAAACCCCAAGGAAATCTGTGTCAAAAGATGAAGCTTCAACAGTACTGCAGAGATTTAAATAAAGGAGGAGATTTTCACACTGCAAAGCTTGTGAAACTTCCTATTTTCAGTACAGTTCTTCCAAGAAGCCTTTGCTTAAAAGGGCATGCTTCCCTTAAATGTACTTTTAGAGCAGTCTAAAAACTATGGCATCTTTGGTGGGCATGCAGCCCATCAAAATTGCTGCAGACGTGTTAAGGGTAAAAAAAAATTAATGGTCACGTAAAAGGTGAAAATGGTTCCTCTGTAGCTTCTCCTCTTCACAGACTACCATTTACAATTCTTGCCTGAAGCTTAATGTCTTCAGTAGTTACCATGTATGGTTGAATTGTACATTTACTTCGACTAGAGGGAAAACCCCACATGATCCTGATACAGTAAACAGATTTCTCTGTAATGAACATCTGGCACATCCAGTTATTTGTATTACTATCCCCCCAATTAGGACCCCCAGCATGAAGCTCAGCTTTCTCAGCTGCAGTGCTTGGGAGAGGTAATGCAAGAAAGGTATTTGCAAACACAGGCAAACCTTCAGCAATGATATAGTAGATGTCACAGGCATCCAGTCCTGTGTGTAAAAAATTAACACATTTGTAATTAGGTATGATACAGCATTAGCTATCTCTGCTTTCCACCTCATGGCAGCAGGGGAGACGGAGCATTCTGTTTGTGGTATGGATGACTCTGCAAGCTGCTGTGCACCCCCAGATTATGAAAATACAACCCTGTCTATGCATGGGTCCCTCCACAACCATTCCTTCAGCTCTTGCTTTAGTTCCCAAGCCAGAACTGGAACTGCTAGTTAACAGATACCCGGGGCATTTCCAACTTCAGCCAGCTGGCTGGAGTCGATTTCTTCTCCAATTGCCTTCTGCTCAGATCAGATTTGGGGATGGACATGGGAATTCTTTAAAGTGCTGGGAAGCTTTTTCAACTTCTTGCCAGCATCTGAGATCCACAGGGGAAGAAAACCAGTAGAAAAGCCATGGTAAGTTAATTCCCATTCCTAACTCTTGAGGCATCTGGCTTTCCTGTCCAATTCAGATTGTAACACACTGTGACAATCCATGCATTACCACCACAAATAAGAGTATAAGCCCATAGTCAGTCTGGTTTTCACACAGTCACTTTTCAGACACTGAATGCTGACTTTTCCCCTATGGATTTTCCCTATGGATTACGATTCCGGAACAGGAGAGGTCACTCACTAACTGTTGTATGGATCCATAGTCCTAAGATGTCTCTTGGCTAGGATCCTGCTAGGATGACTTGTCTCCGCTGTGCTGCCAACTTTCATAAAACAATACAGATGGCAATATTTATGCTCATTGAGTGGTCTTTGAAATGAATATGAGAGTGGCTCAGTAGCACCAGTTTTCACACAATTAGCAGTTCCACTCCTGAAATCTGCACTTAGCTCTTGCTCAGTCACAGCTTTCCCTGTTTTCCATGGGATCTTTGCCCTAGCACGGACTCCTCAATTTGGCCTCTAGGCAAGATGCTTGATAACAGAGCTGCTGTGTTCCTAATGAGTTTGGTTTTTTTTTTTTTTTTTAAATTTGCCTAGAAGTCTAACACTTTTGCAGAAGAGCTCCAACAGTTTTGTGTAGTTCTAAGCACAGGTGGATCTGGATCATATACACTGGAAATGTTCAGCTCTGGATCTTTGAAGCACCCAAAATGTAGACTAAGCTCTTCTTGTGGGAGAGACAGCAGGCCAGTTCTGGAGTCATGGGACTTTGCGCAGCCTTCATTTGTCCTAAGATATAACCACCACTAAATATGGGGCCATAACAGAACAAAGAGTCTCTTCTCTTGAGAAACTTCCCTTGTAATTGAAGTTAAATGAATGACAATCACTATGTGGGGAAAAAAGGCTTCACTCAGGGGAAGAAACTCAAAAGTAGGTCTTCATTTCTTGTGGGTACTATGGAATGAATAAGAGTGATGTCAGATGTAATATAACACTGGAGTGGAAAGGCTAACAGAAAAAGACACAGCAACACTGCGCTGGCTAGTTGTAGACATGAGCTATCCATTAAAAGTAAGTCAAAACCCTCAACTTAATTTTGTACATATGCCATCCCAACCCTCAGCCTCTCTCTGGGTGTTTTAAAGCTGCAAAAGCAAATTTATCTTCTCAGAAAATATCTCCCTTGGAGGCAAAGACAATGTGTACACAAGAGCACTGGCAGCTTCTAGCGGCTTCCAAGCACTAACAGTTCCTTGCAAAATTCCCGATGAAGAGAAATTGTCCCAAACTGCCGTAATCTTCATCAAAACCCTTCTAGTCTGGTCCGGTTCAGTCTATGAATATGTTCTATCCCCATGCAGAAGCCAACTGGTTGCCATAAAATGCCATCATTTGCTGTTTTGCTATTCATTATACCATTACGTGGTTGAGTCCAGAAGGCAAATATGACAGAGCTATACTGGGATTAATTTGGTCCCTGACATAATGCACACCATGGGCACAATCCAGAGGAAACGGATGGCTGGCTGGTGAGGAAGCGAGCGTTTTCCCTCCAGGTGGCTGGCTCAGGTTGGTTATCCTGGCAGAAGAGGTCTTTGTTCCGCAGCCCTACCCAGCTTGGACTTTCCAGGAGTTCAAAACCCACAAATAAAAATGTGAAAACATAATGTCTGATCTTGCCCTCATACAAGGTTTCTCTGTGGGCAGCTATGGGTGTCAGTGTGGCTACTACTTATTTACACTTGTGCGAGAAGAGTTTTCAAAGCCAAAGAGCTCAAAAGAAACTTCTGTAAAAAAAGTGTTTGTTTGTTCACAGGTGTTTCTACAGCGTGAGAAACCAACAGTCTCATTTCCTGGCCTCTGGGGAACAGGTCATCCATAGCTGTATCCCATGGGAAGGCTTTGTCATCGTGCACTTACCTGACACAAAAGTACAAAACAACCGGTCCTGACTTTTTGGGGAAGTCATGTTCCAGCACCCGCCGGTCCAGCTGAAGCCAGTTCAAGTGTCCCCTGGCAAGAGAAGAGACAGTTTTGAGCCTGGCCCCGAAGAGGTTTCTCGCTACTCATTGCAATGAGGTCTGAGGTGTTACAAAAGATGAACCGAAGCACATGCTATTTGCCCTGGGCTATTGCATGATATTTGAAAAACACACAAGAGATGTTTGAGGATTGGAGGCGATATCGTCCTGGCAACATTTCAGTCTGGGAATCGAACAGCTAAAGTTCAATCTGTCAGGGTGAAAAGCTGGCAGCACCGACCAGGCAGGACAGCCCCAAATGTTATGAGCTTCACCTTTTTATTACAACCCCCAGGAGCAGTTGTATCATTAAAAGTCTGTCAAGATTTTCATTAGAAATCCTTATTGTTAAGTGTTTCCACCACGCCTGCAATATTTCACTCAAGGCTAAACCTGACTCTACAGCCTCAGACAGTTTATTTACCACCCACACGCCTGCAATAGCCTCTCTAGGTTTGCCCAACCTTCATCTTGCCTCCTTCAGAACGCTCCTGAAAAGCAGCTGCTCCGTGAAGCGTTCCAGCTCCAATTACCACATGCTGCTTTGCTTTTGCCTAGATGGTACCTGTCGCTATTATTTTCTCCTGTAATTTATCCGTTCATGTCTTGCTGCTGGAAGCTTTCCTGGGCAGGAGCTCTGTTCTTTGTCACGTTCCACACATTGTGGAGTGCTGTGTGCTTGTGAGACATATTTTATAAATACCATTATTTGTATTACAGGGACATCTCACTCCCCAGCTGAGATAAAGGCCCCGTTAAATTAGGCGCTTTGGAAGTACATAGGGTAAAATTCAGGCCCCACTGAAGTCAACGGGAATTTTGCCATTGCCTTCAGTGATGCTGGGGCTGCATCCTGTGTTTTGCTATTGATTTCAGTCAGACCAGATTTCACCCAGAGGGAGAGGCAGCCCTTGCCTTCAGCACTCGGCTGTCTAGACAAGAGAGACGAGAGAGAATCAAAGTGATTTTGGAGAGAATCTTGCAGCAAATAAAGCAGGAAATGGAACTCAGATGTCCAGAGCTCTATTCCAGTGCCTATTTGCCAGCTCATGCTAATCCTCAAGAATAATTCTTCATTCCACCGAATATGAAAAAAAAAAGTGCTTGGTTTAAAAAAAAGCATTAAATTAACTTCTAGGGTTGCCACAAGCCTTAGCAATGTACCCTGTCAGCAAACACACTCAGCTTTCACAAGGGTTTGCCCGTTACTCCTTAGCAGCTCTTGTGCTTTATGCAACTGAGAAGCACCTTTAGAAAGTAGGCAACAACAATTTAGCAATTTAACTGGATTTGTCACTCCCCCACTCCACCTTTTCCAGAAATACAAATAAGAGGGAAAGATGAAGTTTCAGGAGTTTGTGAATCACTAGGGTTCAGTTTGAATTTCTGTACAGCTGCCCTGGCTTATGCGGATGCAGAAGAGGATGGGCAGCTCAGGGACCTTCAAGCCCCTGGGCTGCCCTGGAGACCGGCTGGGACATCGTGCGTGCTCACCTTGGCGCACACAGCATGCTGCCTCGCGCTATTTAAGAGAGTCAAAATTACTTCAATCCACTTCACTCGTCACTCCGGTGGGTTCAGGATTTGTAAAGATGCTGTCTCACCTCTAATTTTGCCATATAAAAGTCAGTTGTTCAGTTTAAGTGCCCTTTGCACCAATTTTGCAAGAGTACCAAGTCTCAACGAGGTACAAGTGATACAGGTGGAGTTGGGGACATTTCAAACTCATCCTGGACATCTTTTGGTGTACAAAAAATACCAAAACCTTTTTTATACCCTGCTCTAGACACCTGTGTGTTTCTCCCCAAGATAGTTTAACTTTTAGTCAGTTTTTTCTCTTGATAAAGTTTTTAAATAAGTTTTTTCCCTATTTTTTTCTGTAGGTAAAGGGCAGCCTGAACTGTGTGTTAGGGGCACAGACTTACTAGCAGTGTGGCTACTGGAAAGGGGTAACATAATGCAGATTTTCAAGCCCAACTAGTTGTTTCATATGTCTATTGCAGCCCATGGGCTGAGAGCAAGTCTGCCCGGCCTGGGGCAGTGCTGTGCAGTGATGCTGCTGGGGATCAGGAGTGAGGATGGCTGTGTTAACGGGGCTGGGTGTATGGGCTAACTGGCCTTGTTCTCAGCAGGCTGTGTAGCTGGGCACACAACATGATGGGGTCTCCCTCCGTCATTTCTGCTGCTGGGACGCAGTTGCTCAGCACTGCTGTGGGATCCCTGCATCGTGCCCCGTTGTTCAGCACAGATGTGTACTTTAAGGCTTGGGTTTTAGAAGACAGATGCTCCAGACTGTCAGAAAATAAGCCCCGTCAGAAGATTCTCAGCCTGGGCACCCAAAAATTAGAGGTGTCCACATTTCCCGCTGCATCCCCCTTCTTGAAATCTGTCCTTTATCCTATTTTTTTTTTTTTTGTCCTGAAGTGCTGATATGTTCCTTTTAACAGGACTCAGGAAGGCTGAAATTCACTGTGAAGGCCACAGTATGCATGGGGATTGAAACTGGACTTGCTCACCCATTCCTCGCCAAAGTACAAAATGAGCATTTATCCATGTAGGCCAAGGCACAAAACACTGTCAGAGCAAGGAAAAACCACACTAAGCCTGACATCCTATCCGGAACCTGTCCAGCTCCATTTGTATCACCAAAGTAACAGCCACCAGCAGCTGATGGCATTACACACCAGTTTCCACCGAGACCGATTTGTCGACAATGGACTTACTGTCTACTGTTTACTCAACAGAAATGTCTGGGTTTGCCTAATATGTACAACGAAGGGTTGAGGAGCCATGGTGCACAGAAGAATAATTCACTTCAAGGTATTTCTTATTTTGAAAAGACTCTCACTGCATTTTAACTTGAGAAACTGGTTGATATAATCAGTTCAAAAAGAATATATGCATATATGTATGCATACCAGATTATACATTTATGTTGTTCATGTACATAGGTGTGAGTACTGATTAACACATTTAATTGCCACTGAGTTTTTGGGTTGAAGAGTTTCATTACCCTCATCTGCATGGAGCTTAAATCCGAAGCTCCTTCAGAGGAGGAAGGTCACTTAAATCCCCGCCAGGAGCAAACTGCTCACTGTACTCAATTACCACTTACAATCTTTCAGCGCTGAGGGCTTCTGCACTGCAGATTGTCACCTCGCTCCTTGTTTTCAAGCGTGCATGTGTGGCATGTAGAGAACAGCAGCAGTGAAGAGTCACTGGCATCCACCTGTGAATGTGGTCTATTGGGGAGCCAAACTCCAATGCCATTACACCACAAAACGCTTTGCTCTGGAAGCTGTCTTGCTGTCTTCAGCAGAACTATTCATGGAGCGCAATCCCATGTAATACAGGGAAAAATATGGGCATATAACCCTGGGCATGTAGTAATCCCGTCAGTTTGCATGGACCAATTTAGGCAGCTTGCACTGGGTTCCCATTTGTACATGCCTATATCCACCTGAATTTCCCTCGCAGTTCAATTTAGAGACACAAAGTAGCTTTTGTTTCATTATTGCCATTGATTTGGGTATTTATATCAGTGTATTCATGAATAATGTTGCAAGCAGTTTTGTGTGTCCTATAGGGAGGTTGAATATTGAAAGCCCGATGATTTTTCTCTGTTGGTTGTACTCATGTTAGCAGTTAAACTGGTGTGTCAATAACAAATACATAATCACCTTTAGAAGAAGAAACTGGGTCCATTTATGTTACAGACTGAGTATGGATTTTGGTGCCCAGGGTTCATATTGTTGATTGCATGCAGTAGTTCTGCTTTCTTTGATCGGGGCTTTCGGTAAAGTGTGGTACATCAATGAATACTTTGCCTCCAGGTGGTTCTCTTTGTACAGTTTTACTGGTTAGTGTCCAGTTTTCTGAAAAGTGGATCCACATTGATTTGTGTATTTGGACTAATAAACCAACTCACATGCCTTCAGCATCAAACTCATATTGAATTGAACGGACATGGAGAAAGACCATAGAAACCATATAAACTGTTTTAAATTTCCATCAGACACAACAGAAACAAAAAAAACCTTTAAGCTCACAGATTTTCTTGTTTGAGGCCTCAGTCCTTCTTTTACAAGGGCATGTAGAGATAGGATGAGGGGGAATGGCTTATAACTGGAAGAGGGGAGATTTAGAATAGATATTAGGAAAAAAATATTCACTGTGAGGGTGGTGAGGCACTGGCCCAGGTTGCCCAGAGAAGTTGTGGAGGCCCCATCCCTGGAGGTGTTCAAGGCCAGGCTGGATGGGGCTTTGAGCAACCTGGTCTGGTGGGAGGTGTCCCTGCCCATGGCAGGGGGGTTGGAACTCGATGATCTTTAAGGTCCCTTCCAACCTAACCCATTCTATGATTCTATGAACAGAAATATTTTCGAAGAGGCTGCAAAGCCTAAGGAGCTATATGAATTTTGCTATACAGATTTTGGAAAACAGTGGGCTTGGTGACAAAGGAGCTGGTCTACTGCCAGAGCAGGACGTTATTCTGAGAGCTGCACCCTGTTCAACCAGGACGTGGGACACCTGGTCCCTCATTTTGGCTCTGCCAAAAGGCTGCAGGGTGGAAACAGGTTTCCCTCCAATTCCTGGAGACAAGAGAGTATTCCAGGGAAGAGTGGTACCCTGCTCTCCCTCTTCTCCTACTCTTCCCTTGCCATGCCCTTGGCTGTAGGACCCTGAGCTAAGCAAGGGCACTCTCTGTCATTACATTATCATGTTAGTATGGTCTCTAGCACAAGTGTAACACAAATAATGCGGGCCTCAATCCCTCGCAGTTTTTATTCTATATATTAGCTAGCTGAAGAAGCTCCTCTGCAGGTTCTGCTCTGGCAAGGGTTTGGGTCAGCTTTTGGTTGGGTCCACAGAGAGGGGGAACTGGAGGATGCAAAAGTTGGTAGTTCTCCATGGAGCAGGTGACTCACATCTAAGGACAAGTAAAGGACGTGGAAAACCTCCCTGTGGCCCAGATGGGGCATCTGCAGCGAACAGAAGGGTAATCCCGACCACTTGCTCTCAGTGAATGCTGGAAGAGCTGATGCCAAGAGAAAGGGCAGTTAGTGGAGATTCATACTCAGCTGAACTTAAAAAATAAAAAAGACCTTTCTCCATTTCTTTTCACTGTTAATCAAACAGCATATAGCTCTTCTGGCTTCACGTGAAGCTTGGCCCCACGTGCTGTACAGGGACACCCTTTTGACCTGTGCTCTCCCGCAGTTAATGGCTCACGCCATAAAGCGTTCCTATCATCATTAAAATAGGAGGCGTTATTCTCTCCTCCATAATAGTCTGACAATCTAATTTTAGTCACGCTGAATGCTGTAATGACCCTATATTATCACAAGAAACTATTAAGTCGCCAACGCAAAGGTTGTTCCTATTGATTTTCTTCTCAGGTTGTCATGATAGAGCACAACTAATGAATGGAAATCCCCAGTCCAAATCATTTCTAAATAAATTACTCTCATAGAGCTTTTACTCTTAAATAGAAGAATTGATTTAATACTTTAGTGGCTTTTCTTCTTTCTAAACTTGCAATTTAGCCAACCTCAGACTACATTTATGAACCAGGCTTGTTGTGTTTTAGCTGCCTATGAGTTCCCTTCAAGTAAGGCACATGGAAACTCAGTGAAGAGAAGGAAATCCCTGAGGGCTTGCAACACAGAATTAAAGGGTTTCTTTTTGTGTACCTGGTCTGTATCAGCTATAGGGCTGTGTTAGATGCTCTGTAAACACATGTTAAGAGACTGTTTTTCCCAGTTGTTGAAGAAAGGATATTTTTTAAACTTCCATTTCACATTACAGGTTAAGATCTGTGGTACAGAAAACCCATATTTTTTTTTCTGAAGGCGACATGTACATCTATTTCCAAGATTCAATCCAACTTCCCAGGTATATTTTTTTGGCTGTGTTCAGTCAAATAAAACAATTACTGTTTGTGCCAACTCTATTCAGAGCTTTTTACAACTGAGGGAGAAATATTATACATATTTTTTTTTGTCAAGATTATTTTCACAGCATTGAAGAAGCCTCAGTCCAAGGGTCACAACTCACTATGGAACTGCAGAAAGGCTGCTGACCAAGCTTCATATCAGCCAGGACTCACCGGCATGTTGTTGGGTTGTATTTACTAGATTTAATGAAGGTTCCCCCAAATCTTTTGTCTGGATTGTCTGAGCTCCTGCTAAAATGCACCCTGCTCCATCTTGACCACAGGTCAAGAAGGTGACCAAGTGAGTGGATGCCACCACCTCGCCCGTTGAAATCCTGTCTGGACAGTGCACATCCCTCTGCATCTGCTGTGCATCTTTGAGCGCTGCCTCGACAGCCTCTGTCAGCCTCTCGTGCTTCCTCGCATTGCTAACCCAGATCTTTGCTCACACTGCTCCATGTTAAACCTGGAAGCCCCAGGGGAGGCTGAGCTCTCTCTAATTGCTGACACCTCCTCATTAGCTTCCCTTGCACTCCCAGGGGAGCCTTGTGCCCGCTAAGCTGAACTGAGAGCTGGAACTGCTCAGCTGCTATCTGGTTGCAGTCTGACATGTGTTTCTTGCTTTTAACCTGTGCTGTTAGGACTGGTAAGGGAACATTTTCATCTCTCAGTCTGCTTTGGCTTCCCTGCACGGCTTTCCTGAACCCCTCAGGCAGCACCCACTGGGTAACTTGCTCTTTCCCATAAGAAATAGCACCCTGGTAAAGAGTAATTTTCTCCTCGCTTTATAAGTTGCCAGTGCCACCTGCTGCTCCCGCTTTGAAGACCAGTCTCACTAATTTGTGTTGGGTTGCAGATCTCCTACAGGGCTGAGCTGCTTGTGTCGGTAAGATGGGATGGATTCTGGGCTCTCTTCTGATTCTGGTCCTGCTTCTGCACGTGCCTGGTCTCGAGCATCCTTCCACCCCAGGAGCTGTGTCCCGAGTTGGCCTCGGGCTGACCAAGGCAGATGCTTGCCAAAGGAACTGTCTCCAGAGGGATGATTGCTGCTGAGTTGAATGTGGACATGTTTGTGCAATTATCCAGCAGCCTCTGATTACCCAATCCTGAATCGTTATTCCAGCAGATACTTTGCATTTCGCTGCCACTTCAGCAGAAGGGCAGAGCTGGCTCATGACAGCAATATCGCTGACTCAGCTGTCCTGGGAACACAGCATTGGCTTGAAAACCTTGGGTTTTTAAAACAATATTGGTGCAGGAGGCCTCTTCCTGATTAATATACAAAAAAACCCTATTGCAAACCCAGGTGGAATATGGTGGGCGCGCATACAAGACACAGTCCATGTGCCCAGGACAGTCTGAGTACAGAGAGAAAACAGGCAGCTGGAAAAAAGTAGCAGGGACTGTGCAGTGGCACTGAGAGGTCACAATCTAGGACTAATCATAGCATTTGACAGACCTTTAATGCTTTTCCAGTGCTAATTTTATACTTGCCTGTTAAACAGGGGGTAGAAGTGGCCTGTCTTGAGCCAAAGCCTCAAATTTTGTGGTAATACGAGGACTCTGGGAGCTGGAGTTCAAAGCAAACAATCAACATTGCCTGAGGTGACTGCAGTGTCAGGGTCCCATCCTTTGGTTTAGCTCAACCAGAAGGCTGTTGTGTGATTCCTGGTAAGGTCAAATCCTTTCCACAATGGAAATTTTATATTTAAAAATGCTTTTTGTTCACATTAAATTTGTCAATCCCTTCTTTTCTCACACTTTCTTCTTTCTCTTTTTTAAGAAGGTCTAATCTGGGATCTAAAACATCAGAAATAATAGAGGAATTTTGTGAGGCTGGTTCTTTTTTGATTTCCTTGAAATAATTTAACATTACTTTTAAGCCTGCTTGAGTGAATAAACTGATGAAAACTTTAATTGAACATTTCCACCAATCTGGTAATAATTTCAAACTAGTGAGTGGATCTTAACCCTGTGAGACCTTTAACCAATGCCAAATGACACCAACTCTTTGAACATGGGAGTACGAAGGGATTGTTACTGCCTCTGCACACCTCCGGCAATGCTTAACTTGCTGTGAGAAGGCCTCCAGCCCTCTGAAGAAGAGGCAGTGCAGGACAGACTCCAATGTGAGGTCCATGCCTCCCTAGACCTTGGTATAGGACCTTGGGGTACACAGATCTTCTACACTGGTCATTTTGCTTAGGATAAAACTGCCAAGATTTCCTGTGATCTAAGAGCTGCCTGTTAGGTCTTTGATTTCTCACACTTACGTTTCATCTGTGAATGCAATTCCGAAGTACTCCTTCTCCTTCAGGTTGAAATGAGATGCCACCAAGTCAAGCAACTCCTTGGCCAAAAGCTTTGGCTGGAAAATAAGAATGAAAGGAAGTGATTAATGAGGAGAACTTGGATATAACTGCATTGTGCTTCTGGAGGGAAATGCTATACTTGAAGGTACTCCACTGCTGTTGCTTTTACGTTCCCTCTAGTATTCAAGCTAAATCTGCAAGGAACATTGGCTCCTTGAAATGACCAGTAGTTTCCCTCCTAAGTAAATACTAAAAACCTGGCGATTCTGACCTCTTCAGTGCTTGATGTCTCTGCAGACAGATGACCTGTTGCCTGCCAGTGTTCAGTTCTACCACGACCAGCTCACTCATGCCTCTCTGATAATTTTAGTTGTTAAAGCTTTTTATCAAGGACCTTTGCAAACACATTTCAGACACCCACTCTCACACACACAGCACAGATATATGCTCATAACACTGAGAAAATACATAGTGCCAAAAGATAGGATGTGACAGGACCAAATGAGAAGTAAATGACAGAACAAAAGTTTCCCATTCAGTATGGCTTGTCATTTAGGGATAAGAATGTGTCCTCAAATTTAGACACTTGGAAGGAAAGAGAGGAAAGTAACACACACTTTCAAAATACCCTCTGTAAGAGTGTAAAAACCAAGCTCAGAGAAGCTGTTCACAGCATACAGAGGACAACGCATTACTACCACGGGGCAATTCTGCCTTTTCTGCAAAACCTTATTTGACTTTTAAGTCTAACACTTCCTTTTCCCTGTATGAATTTCCACCGGCTCTGCTAAACTCCTGTGTTTCCTATTGGGCTACTGATGTCTTGGGCATAGTAGTGCTCTTGTCTTGATTGTCACTGGTAGGAAACGGGTACAAAGGATCCAGGTGGATGCAGCCTGTGATCCCACAGCCTGTAAATAGCCCCAGATCCCAGAGCTGCAATGGTTACAGCAGCACTGGCACAGCTGGGGTCAGAGATCCCAACAGTGTTCCCTGGTGACTGCTCGTAAGGATTTGGTCTACAGACCTCTGTGCTGCGAGCTTCAGCGAAAATAAAGCTGTCTGCAGGCTTGACTGCCCCAAGAAGTCTGCCAAGCAGCTGAGTCAGCGTTACCCTAGATGTGAACCTGTTGTTAAATGGAGATGAAATGATGATGCGGTGCAGAAAATGGGTGGTGGGGACCTGAGAACCCTGCTGACCCAACTAACTCTCCTGTCCTGTAAATACAAACACAGCTTGCATTTAAAAAAACTTGGTTTGTACTTAATTTCCAAATAGATTCATAAGACTCTCAACTGCTCACTAAAAATGGTCCTAAGCCCAGCACTGTCCTAGTACCTGACGCAGCTGAGCCAAGCCTGAAATACTTCCCTGGTATTCATGTGAGTGTTACGCCATCCTCCACCCACCCGTCTGCTTGCTACGTCCCAATGCAGTTACCAGCAACATCCATCCTTCTTGTCTGCACCCAACACAAAGGTCGTTTCTAGGTCATATCAGCAAAGACAGAAGCAACAGCCATGCCTAAATGTAGCACTAGCTTAAAGCAGCCTCCAAATACGAGACAAGTTGCTGTGTAGGAGGAAGAGCCTGGCAGATAACGAAAAGGTGGGATGCAACAAGCTTCTTTTTAATTCCCCTGTCAGACTTCTCAGGCACAACCGTTGGAGTCTCTGCTATGCCCGTGCTACCTGCTGTATTGCCTTTCCCAGACTCCTGAACCAGCTCTTGAATGTAGCTCAGAGCTGAGCAGATCAGGCGTAGGGCCATGGTCATGTCCTCTGTCCCCTTGAGTCCCTTCAGGGACCCAAGCAAAGAGCACACCAGCTACACTACTCTGTTTGGAGACTCCTCAGATACTTCTGGCATTGTGCTGGATGGGATAGACGTTCCTAGCATCTCTGTCTCCTGTAAGATGAACCTCCCTTTGCCAGAGCTTTTTAAGGACAAGCTACAGTCTGGCTTATGAGGTACCCAGACACTGTGGTCAATCATAGAATAGTTTGGGTTGGAAGGGACCTTTAAAGATCATCTAGTCCAACCTCCCCTGCAATGACCAGGGGCATCTTCAACTAGATCAGGTTGCTCAGAACCCATCCAACCTGACCTTGAATGTGTCCAGGGATGGGGCATCTACCACCTCTCTGGACAACCTGTTCCAGTGTTAAGAGGAATGAATGCAGATGATGGTAAGACTGCCATGTGAATTCAGAGATACGTAGGCTCTGTCCATGTACTTACTGGGAGCATTGGATGAGTTTTCGGTTTGACAACAGACAAACACAAACTTTTGAAGGAGAGAGAGGAAGGGGGTTTTGCGCCCGTCGATGTGCAGTTTGAGAGCCTTCGTCTTGCTTTTCCCCCTCCCCTGCCCAAGCCTCCCTGCTCCTTTCTGTCCTGATTGGGCCAAACTCTCTCTGCACCAGAAAGGGATTTCTTCCTAGCCCAACGCTACCAGAAAAGGAGAGGTGGGAATGCATGGCCAGTGATGGGCTTAGGGAGGGCAGGACTGACCCCTTGGTGGGCAAGGCCACTGGTGGGGGCAGTTGGTGGAGGTGAATGTATGCATCCCCATGAAGGCATGCATTGCAGTTATTTGAGAGATGAGCAATTATGCTGCCAAGCAAGGAAGCAGGACATCACCCAGCCTTGCTGGGTGTCCCACCTTGAAAGGGCAAGGGTGGTGAAAAAGCACCCCTCAAACACAACAGCATTTTCCCGATCCTGGGTTAAGCACTTGGAGGCATAGGTTGAACTTTCGTATTTTTCAAGAAAGGAGAACAGAGTAATACATGGCTGATGAGAAACAGACTGCCCATGGACATGGGGAAGTGATGGGTCCCTCAGTTCCAGCCAGCCAGCATGGTCACAAGGTATGCTGGACAAGGGGTAAAATCCTCTTCTGATGTCCAGCCACGTCACGGAGCAGTGATGCCCAGCGTCCCTTCCCCCTTGCACTGCTGCATCCAGCCCCAGGCATCCAGTGAGGAGCAGCATCTGAAAGCACTTGCCTTCTGCCACCCTCCCCAGGCAAGATGGCTAAATGCAACGTGTTGCCTCCTTATCTCTGCCGAGTGAGACCTGGCTTCTGAGAAAGCTGCAGAGACATCGTCCCTTCTCTACTGTCCAGTGGTGGCTGCTCCTCTCCCAGCACAGTCCCCCTCCTGCCCCCGGGGCTCGTCAGGGGCACGATCTCCACTGCCCTTGCTGTGGGGCTTCCTCCAAAGCCTGCGGTAGCAGATAAGGCAGGATAACCCTTTGCCTTGCAAGATAAGGGAAAAGAACAATAGATGCAGACCCAGCACTGGAGCGGTGCCAAGTTAGTTACTGGGCCAGCGTCCCTGAAGAGGCTTACAGCGGTGAAGTTAAGCCCTGCTAGTCTCCTCCAAGATTACTTTCCGCTCTCCTCTTAAGCTCTGCAAGGTTATTGTACTTTCCAGTGGGATGAGTCCAGTGTTCTTCCAACACAGACGGGCAACCTGAGTCTTCAGAGGGGGGAGGAGGAAGGTGGTAGCAAAGAGTCCTCAAGACAAACCTGCACAGCAGGGATAAGGGCAGGAAAACCCTGCCGAGCGCGAGCCGAGCTGCGGCCCTGTCTTGCTGTCTCAGGAGAGACCCACGCACTCAAAGTTACTGGTTAATCTGCTTGCCATTCGCAATGGGAATGGCTGAGCAATGACCTCCTTTTATGAGAGCCGCGCAGACAAAGAGCTCATTAGCGATGCCTGTGGCAAGTTGTTTTAATTCATTATTAATTTCTGGACTTCATTTTCCAGAGGGATATTCATTTTGCATTAATAAAACTTCCGTCAGAGACACATTGAAGAAGACGGGGACTGGTCTCTGGGAGGAGGGAAACCGATAGAAAATGGGCCCAGGACCTCCTGCGTCCAAAATAGCGGGAAGGCCAGCAGGCTACCTTGCTAACACCACATGCATAAATCAGGAATAACAGGTGGCATTCAAACCAGAAACCGAACTGTGTCCTTAATGCTGCAGAGCTGGACCATGGTGCACCGTGAGCTGCCCGGGCAGTGGCTGAGACCCTTCCACTGCTGAGACCCCTCCGCATTCCAGTACCTAAAGGGGGGCTACATGAGAGCTGGGGAAGGACTTTTTACAAGGGCATGTAGTGACAGGACAAGGGGGAATGGCTTATAACGGTAAGAGGGGAGATTAAGATTAGATATTAAGAAGAAATTTTTCACTTTGAGGGTGGTGAGACACTGGCACAGGTTGCCCAGAGAAGCTGTTGCTGCCCCATCCCTGGAGGTGTTCAAGGCCAGGCTGGATGGGGCTTTGAGCAACCTGGTCTGGTGGGAGGTATCCCTGCATGTGGCAGGGGGGTTGGAACTCGGTGATTTTCCAAGTCCCTTCCAACCCAAGCAATTCTATGATTCTATGATATGCTGCTCTTCATCTCCTTCCTACCCACACCTTCCTGGCACCCTCCATGTAACCTGCATCAGAAAAAGCAGCCTGGGGGAGCATGTCAGAGCTGTAGCTGGCTGCCCTGAACTTGGGATGGGGTATGGCAGCAGAAATCCTGCGGCTGGAGCAGCAAGGGCTGTGCGTTCTTTGCTGGTGGGGGTGGGTTGTCAGAGCAACCTTATTCAACCGGCATTTCTCCCACTGCTCCCTCCCGCTGTGGGACCCTCTGCACAAATGCACATGGAGAACAATGCACTGTAAATCAACTGCTATTTTTACTAGACAAATCAGCAGGGGCCCAGCCGTGGTCCCAGCACACCGGATCTGTGGCCCTGGGAGAGAAGATCCTGCTCCGGGTGAGGGCTCTCCCCCCGCCAGGAGGAAGGGCTGAGGGACCAGCACTTTTATATAATGGGACCTTAGGCACGTGCACCAGCCATTTTGTAGCCAAATTCACTGTTCCTGAGGCTTTTCTGTAGGACAGTAAGCCTGGTGCTTTCCCAGCTCTGGAGTCTTACCTGTCCTCCCCAATTCCTGCTCCAGCCTGGCACGGGCAGCACTCTGCAGCCTGGGCTCTCTGGACTTGCAAACACAACGCTTTCCACAGAACTAAATGCCTCAATACTGGGCCAGTGGATTCACCTGCCAGACGTTATGGCATCAATGCATCATCCAGGGGGTTCCTGGTCATCTGTAGGGTGGACAACTCTTCTGTGAAGTCAAGCCTGACTTGGGACCACTCTGAAGTTTCTCCCTTCCCTCTTGGAGAGGCAGGAGAGCAGGGATGGACTCATTAGGGGCTGCCTCCTTACTAGCAGAATGATCCAGACACCCTTCGCTGTGCCCTGGGCCATGCCCGAGAGGTTTATCTGAAACGCTGTGTAATGCTCTGCAACCGCAAAGCACTTCTGCCTCAGCTGTGAGGAGCACAGCGAGTACATGGCCAGGGCCATTCTGCAAAACAGTTCGTGCAGCCTTGAAGCAGTGAACTCGTTCCCTCCCTCCCCTCTGTAAAAACTTAAATTTTCTTCAAATAATGACTTAGAGGAAGGGGAGAGCTTTATTAGTGGTGGTGGGAGGTGGCAGGGAAAGAACTGAGCCTTAATAGCAGCTCTGTGACGTGAACCTGCACCAAGAAAGCCCCTGCAAAGGCACCAAAGACTGTGCAAGAAGGTATTAATGGGATCACAACTCCCAGGGCTGCCTCCCTGCGTTTCCTCGTTGCTTAAAAAAGAACCCCCCATAAAACCAGCTGCAGACATGGCGTGGGCTAGAAAGAGCCACACTGAGACAACGTCGGTGTACGCAATGCCCAACCTCTGTCTTTATCTCTTTGGCTCCATTTCAAGGAGCCTTCAGCACTGACAAATTAACCACGGGGGACAAGTCCCTCTTCCATGCACTGTGCTTATCTCTGTACAGAGACACTATATACAGGTGTATTCTATAGAGGTGCCTCTTACCAATTAGACGTGAAGGCGACTTCCCACGATAATGGCAGGGCACGGCAAGCACTAAAGGCAAGTGGGGAGGAGAATGGCAGTCCCAAGAGCGCCTTGGGAAAGGGCGATGGGGGCTGCATGAGGGACAGGACATACTGATGCAATGTCAAAAAACCCTTGAGTGTCACAGCTCTTCCATGTGTTTATTGGATGACTTCTCCTTAGTGTGAGCCCACTAATATGGACTGCTGGACTCACTGGGGGAGTAGACTGGGATCTCCTCGCAGGAGACCCCCTCAGTGCTGGAGAGAAAGAAAGGAGGAGGTGCGACGGAGGTGATGCAGAGCAAGGCTTTGCTACACAAGGTGACCTGCAAAACCTGTTTCGGTGCCTCCTAACACTAGACATGGTCATTGTCACAGAAGTTTAGTGCTGATACTGCTACATTATGGGCATGTTTTGGCCACAGGATGGGAGGAGGATGAAGAGGGCTTCTGGGGAGAAGAAACCCCTCGTAGCCTGGGGAAGCTTCTGGGGGCAACTCATCTCATCCTAAAATAGTCCCAAAGTCCTACAAATACCTGTTTCTCTCCAAGAGGGATCAGTGATTGCTTTAGCTGAGGATCAACATCTAATCAATATCTAATCTGACTCCAGCCAAATCCTGCCCTGAGAGGGCAGTGCTGCCATCTGAGGAGACTCTCCTTGGGGGCTACAAACCAGGTAGCCCAAATGCCACCATGGGTGCCATTGGGACCTCGTCTCACTGAGCCACAGGTACCTCAGCTGGCTCAGTACCTGGGCAGTAAACACCTGCCTATCTCAACCAGCAACATCAGAGACATGCAAGAATTTCTCTGTAGCTTGAGCAGATCATCCTGTCAGTCATCATGGAAAATACAGCAGAAACACAAGCATTCCAGTATTAAATATTCAATATAATTAAAAGACAATGTTACTGGGATTTGAGTAGCCCGAGGAACTCCAGAGTCATGTGTTTCCCCAGTGGAAAGACAGGCTGCCCACTTTTGGCAGAGAAGCATGTTTCTCGGTGACAGCTTCCCATTACGCTTAGAAATGAGTGAGTTATAGAGAGAGATTATCTATCCACAGTCCAGCAGTGCCATGAATAAAAAACAGATGACATGGTATTAGCAGCTGCTGGTAAGTCCCTAGAAACACAGGCACACACAAAGTATATTTTATTGTTTTATTAACTGTCAAACAAGCCTATCTATGCCCCCTCCCCCATTTCATAGCTTCTCCCTAATTCTCCGTGGCAGAAGGTTTCTGGGAAATGCATAGTTTCAACTATACGGACAGACGCGTGCCGCCCGAATCCATCCAGCACAGAGACATGCTGAACTGTGGGAACCAGGTAACTAGATCACACTTAGTAATGCCTCGTTTCATTAGATTAAAAAGACCGCTACCATCCACTGCCTCCTTGCTGGAGGGACTTACAACAACATATATCACGAGAATACAGAGATGAGAGACTGCTATGCCAAATGCCAAAGATTCTTTGCAGTACCGGTGCTCAGCCTGCACTAATTTTGTGCTATAACCCAGCTGTGGTCAGGTACAAGCTCCAGGACTCAAATCATTGCTAATTAACTGTGAGCACGTGGTGATGCCCGTTGGTACCCTCCAAGCCAAAACCACCAGGGCATAGCCCAGACCAGACACAGTCCCAAGGATGGCCACCCTGTTCGGGGAAGAGAGGGAGTTTACCCCTAGGAACACAAGCCGGACGGTGCCATGTGGTTTCCAGCCCAGCCAGAGAGCCACAACCTTATTTATGAGTGCAGATGTAGCAGATGCTGCGCAGCAAGTTCCTGAGCAGGTTTGGTTTCTGCAGGATGGACCGCAAAGTGCATCTAGTTCAAACCATCCTCTCGAGTCTTGCTGGCTCGGTCCAATTTTGCTAAATGTTCAAAGATTGGACGTTTGAAAAACATCTCTTTGGTGGCTTGAGTTGAAATGTAGGCTGGGGGATGTGCGTGTGCCCTGTGGGCAGTCCATCAGCAGGAGAACCAAGGTGGAAAAAGCAGTTTGCATGAGAATAATTTCTGCCTCAGCCGTGCCTGGCACGGTACCACCAGGCAGGGTACAATGCTCCCTCATCAGCTGGCAGCAGCTCTCGCCCGTCTCAAGCCTTGGGCAGTGCAACCAGAAGGAAATAATAGCGCAAAACGGTGATTCGCACACAATTCTTCCCCTCCACCAACTATTATCATTTGCTAATGAAGCAAACTCCAGGTGCACTCCGCTGAATTAGAGCATCTGCTAAAACCGGCCACCAGATCATCTGCTAAAACCAGCCACCAAGCTATGCTCCGACGCCAGGGTGATAAGGGCAGTAAAGATGCCCGTAAAGACCCTTTGTGTTCCCACTCTGTTTCTCAAAGCGTTGGTTATTCAGTGGCCAGCAGCCTTATCTGCTGAAGGCCAGCAGCACGCGTATACCCCTATGCATTAGGCAGTACATCACCCCGTAATAGTTACAGACTGTAACTCCCTCCCGCCCCTGCTTCCTTGTGCGTGAAGCGCTGAAATCTCTCATCCAGGGGCCATTGAACTGTCACTCACTCGCAATTCTCTTCTTGTCAAATCGGCTCTGCCAACAGCTCCATCACCCGGTTGTTTAACCCATTTTACGCACTTCGAAGAAAAGAAAAATCCAAAGTCGCTCTATAGTAACGTTATGTAAATACCAAATAACAGCCCTTTCGGCTATCATCTCATCTGAATACAGCGTAATAACATTGTACAAAACCGCTCAGGCTGAAGGTTTGGGGTCTTAGGGGTTTCAGCTTTGCAATTCCCCTTATGGGACGGATCCACCAGTCCTCAACTCCACGTTACTGTGTCAATATATGGAGCGCACATAATCAAAGCAGGCTGGGATGTAGCTGGGTGAAAAATTATTCATTGAAATGTAAGACGCCTAGCGAGGGAACGCCTTATTTTTTATCACAAAACAGCTGAACTCCGTCAGTGTCGGGCATCGGGGGTGGGAGCGTTGCTCGCGCTGGCACACGCAGCACCTCGTCCCCAGAGTCAGTGGTTGGCTTTAAAATCTCTTTTCTTCATATACACAGGAAAATAAGACAACTTGCCTCCAGCAGCCTCCTCGGGAACACGGAGGGTGGTGACAGAGTGCCATCGACGTTGTTCTTGGAAAGTCAACACCCGCAAGTTGTGGGAATGAAGATTTATTAGGGTCAGAGAGACAAAGACAAAAAAATCCCTGAGTTTTAAAAAAAAAGTCTGTTTGGTAAAAGGATTAGAAACACCCTACTGACAAGTTGCCTCGGAAATATTCACAGATATCTGCATTTCTGGGTTCAGCTAATACTCGACACTCAATATCTTAAGTCAGAAGCCATTGCTGACACTCTCTAATTCCTCTACATATTAGCAATGTGAATCTGCTTAAATATTTTTTGTAGTCAGATACAGCAGAGAGCATGAGCCGGCCAAGTCTGCATGGCAAATTCATGTCAAAGCCAAAATGAGAAGCACTTGGTGGGAGGGAAAAGACACTTTTGGGTCTGTAGCATCCCTCCTCCCCTTCTCGCCTGACGCAGAGGCAGCTGCACGCTTCCCCCATTCAGACCGGCTCTGCATCGATGCCCAGTGACCCCGTTCCTCTCTGTTGTCTTCTGCATCGTCCCGTGACTCTAACAGAGTTTTCAGGTGACTGCATCTAAAGAGACCAGTCAGCTGCTACTAGTGCTGGGACGGGAAATCTGTCCGTCTTCACTGCTCCATGCTCAGACCTTTCTGTCATGCATGACAAAAGCCACAGTGCTTCCCTCTTTCCTCCCTTAGCCCTCTGCCTGCTCCACCTCCTCTCTGTCACCGCTGGGAGCAGCTGATGTCCCCATGTACAGCTGAAAGAGCTGGCTGATGCGCTGAGGATGGAAGAAAGATGAGTTTTGTGGCTGGCCCCTGCTTTGCGTACATGTGTTTTTTCACCCATAGACCTGAAGCACAAGGAGATTTGGTGGCTGCTTACAGCACTACATCCCATGTGGGTATCCGCATCAGTGTCCTGCAGGGATGGGGAGAGGGAGAGGATGCTGTGCCTGGCATTCAGACCGAAGTCCTGGTCTGCCCTGGCTAATTGGGGTTGCCAGCAGGAACAGCAAACTGTAAGGTATGTCTGTCTGGGATCCCCCAAGAGCCTGCATCTCTGCGCTGTGCAGTCTGGACGTGCTGATGAGATGCACATCACCTTCATGGAGCATCGTGTGCCAGGTCCACTGTCTCCCAGTGTACCGGCCATATGCCAGAGCGCTGACGTGTGCACGCACAAGCAGCCCTTTGCATGGGATTTCCAGAGGCCCGAGAAGCAAAGACAAATGGTCAAAATCCTGACATTCCCCGTGGGTAATCTTTCTGAGCAGTAAAAGGGATTGCGCAGGGTGACCTCGTATGCAGCCGCCTTCGAGTCCTTTCCAACCGAACAGTGCTCAGGAGCATGAACTGGGCGAGAAGATCTGGCCAACCACAGAAGCAACCCCAGATTGCAAGGGCAAGCAGGCATCTTTTTAGGAGGGATTTGATAGAAAGTGTGGGATTCCTTATGCTGACTGATGTAAAAATTGCTTTTGTAACACTGCCAAGGTCACTGCCGGCTCAGCTAATCAGCCGTGAAAACATCACTGAAGCAAGTTAGAAACTTGCCCCGAGTCAATTTGCGCATGCAACTTTTATTATTCTTTATTTAAACTTTCTAGGTTTGTTTTTGAATGGTTGGGGGAAACAGATCCGTCCTCTATTATCTTTCTTTGGGTTTCTCCCAAAACCTAACACAACATCAAATCTATTTTGTCCTTTACAGACACTCCTGAAGACAAGCCTGGCTGGCTGCTGGCTTTGCGATGTGTTTACTCTAGCAAATACTATGTTTTCAGGAGAGTAGTCCGAACTCCACGGGAAGTTTTATAGTATTGTCAGGAGCTGGGTTCTGTGGATTAGTATGGCTTTAATGAAAATCCATCCCAAATTCGATGGTTTTGACTGAGGTTTTTTTTTGAGCTTTCAGGGAATTTAGAGCAAACTCAGAGGGAGTGGTATGAAAAAGGTACCCACTTACATGAACCCAAACAATCGACTTTCAAGCAAATTCAGTTCTTGCAGAGCAGAAAAAACCCATTCCCAGCTCTGATGGCTAGAGTCACGGGCCCCTCAAATAATTCTCAATGTCTTGAACCTGTTAATGATCTATTCAGTAGCTTCCCATCTCCTTCTGCACAAAACATCTATGGGATTTCCATGTATAAATGAGAAGAGTATAGACAGTAGATCAGCAGAGCAGAAGGAAGATACCCACATGCAGGAGGACTTTGCCCTGAGTGAAGACCGTTGGTTTCACACAGACGGAAGACAGAAGCATCTGTGCTTCAAAGCAAAACATTATTTTCAAGGTCACAGTGACTTAAGCATCTCCCAGTTCACCTAATCTCCAGATAACTGGGACTGGGCATATTTGGCGCTTGGGTCCCCATGGTTTAACAGCACTGGCTATATCAGTACTAGTAACCTGAAAAGGGTCATAGCATGGACTTGGCTGATCTCCAGCCTGCAGCACCATTTGCACAGTGCTGGCCTGTGCCAGCTAACGTGCTCCCAGACAATGTCTGAGCACCATTTGGGGGACAGCTTGGGCCAGAAACCACTTCCAGATGTCAGTATGGATCCATCCACCTCATTCAAAGGGAAGAGACTGTAGCCAGCTGGATGCCAGCAGAGGCCATGAGCCAGTGAGCAACTTCTGACTTGTTTCTTCTACTAGTACAGGCAAAATAATTGATTTTCCTCCCTTATGAGCCAAGTCAGAGAAAGGATGGTCCCAAATTGGCCATCAAATTGTCACAACCAGGTGAACAAACCCAGATTTCACATATTCCTAAACCAGAAGAATTAGCTCATGTAGTACCAGGTTCTGTAACAACGTTTTTCACAGATTACGAGGCAGCTCAGATGTGCATGGCACGTCCCATCCTTTCTGCCTGTCATCTAACCGCAGCCACCGCCAGCCAGCCCCACGCAACGCTGTCTTAATCCAACGGGCAGAGCACGAGGCTTTGTCCCCTCCCCTGGGTTTCGTCCTGCGGTGAAGGGCACTGCAACCTGGCCAAGCAACAGAGCTGTGTGCTGGTTGTAACCCCAGGTCTTGCGTTCAGTCCCTGGATGTGGACTCCCCAAATACAAGAGAAACTCCAGCTGCTGTCGCTTTCCTCCAACTTGTCTTAGGTGAGGAGGAGGAATGCTGCTCTAGACTTGCTGCCCACGGTGAAGAAGGGATGTGATGACCTTCCGAGTTACACTGGTGTAACACATCTGGCTTTCTTACTTGGGTTACAAGTTTTCTGCTTTATATAACTGTCCTTTTAGCATGCTCCTACTCTCCAGTATCTTTGCATGGTCTGGAAGAACCTCAGGTAGCCAGGCAACTCTTCTTTCCCTTACAAAGAGTCACAAGAGTATATTTTTGCAACACAAATGCATTTAACTTGTGGAAGTTACCCCTGCAATGGAGATACTAACAGAGACAGTGGCTGAATTTTGGATTTCGTTGCAGTTATCCGTAATCAATGTAGGCAAGCAAAGATATTATTGGGACTAAGCATATCTCATGCTTTTATCCGAGAATGAGTCTGCAGAGGATTTTTCACCTTTCTTCATACATGACATACAGCAGTGATGGATACAGAGACCAGATTAGATGGAGCTCTCCAACTGGAGATTGCTGCTAAATTAAAATAAACTGAAGCAGCTCAAGATGCAAATTGCACATGCTGCAGAGTTAAGAAGGTTTGTGTACAGGGCTTTGGTTCAAACCCTTGTCTGGATGCAAAGGCAAAAAGACAGGGATATGGCACTCTTTGCAGCATGCTGGGTTGAAAGTTGTATGGCCTAGTTTTAGAAAGTGCTTCCAACATGACAAATTTATGCAGATAATCTGTATTGTAAATGTTTGGCTTAAAGTATTTTGGGTCTTCATGTGTACTCGCCTTTCATTTTCTGTATAATTTTGAAAAAGGGTAGTCAACTGCTGCAAGAAAGTCAATTGTGTTTTAAATCATCCGACTGTATCACATGTGGCAAATCAAACTTTGAACATGAAGTGAGTTTCAGAGCCAACTTTCTGTGGCAGGAATCCATTTCACACTCAGCCGACAACAGGGTTTGATAAGAGCTCGGCCAGTGTGAATAACTAGCTGCCTTCTATATATATTTTGATTTGGTAGCATCTGTTGAAGTTTTATATCACTGAGAGATTGTTGGTATTCCTTTTAAGCATTAAAGCTACCTTGACAAGGTCAACAACAATTTCTACAGAGGTCAGCATTTTTATTTTGAAATATTTGATCATAATTCTATCAAACATTAAAGAAAGAGTTTGGCTAGGGCACATAATGAAATTGGACAGCTCACACAATCCATTTATCTTTTCAACTGTAAACCTCCGAAGCGCTCTAGTTCATCCAGTTTCAAATCAACTGTAGAAATGTCCATCTCCCTTCATCCAGCCTACAGAAATTGGTGCTTGGAAATGCTCTTGATCTCTTATTACTGATGTGGAAAAGGAAAAATAATTTCCCAAGACGTACTAGCTTAGCTGCATTCTTATGTTCTATTTGCTTTTTAAAAATCTCTCCTGAATAAGGATGTTTATTTCCACCCTGACTCAAAGTCACTTCTTCATTGCTGAAAGTATTTAATAAGCTAAGTGAATGCTTATTTTTGTAGCACATTTTCTAAACACATTAAAAAAATTTGTAAAAAGACCAAATGTGCCAAACCTACACGACCATCTTATGAATTGTGAGAAGCTAGTTCAGATTTTAGCAAATCTAATGGCAATAAAAGTAAATAAAATCAATAATAGTGCTAAGTCTGATGCATAGAATTAGATCTTCCTGTTTTACCCTACACACCATTTGTGAGTGCAAAGGAACTAATTAAATGTAACAAGAGCTACACCCTCATGTGCCGAGATTGGGGAAGGTAGATATCTTCAGAAGCATAATGGGTGCAAAGGCTTTTGTGCCTTTATCCGTACTTGTACCTAGGGATGTAGTCAAGAGAGCTGACTCCACTGTTAGATTCTCCATACACACAGCAATATTAGATACTCCCTCCCTTAAAGAGCTTGGAGCATATCGGTCTTCCTGGATGGTTTCATCAGTTTAATTATCTGTACATATATAGTTGTTATATTAAGAACATACCAGTGTTTTGAAGCTTCTGGCTTGACACACTCAAATGTAAAGCATGCTATGAAAATGCTGCACATCAGATGGACAGTTCTTCCCCTGGGAAGGTCAGCAGAGAGAGGCTGAACCTCACTTGCCAGATGTTGGTTGCATTGCTTAATGCCTGGTGGCAAAGCTCAAATGCTACGGGGACCCAAGTGGTCAGAGACTGCAAGAAATGGGCTAGCGAAGCAAACTGCTTTAACCTTGAAGCTGGATAAAAGAACGATGCATTGCGTAGGTCCAGCTGCCAAGGCACAGTAAATCAGTGCTACTTCGCTTGCATCCCCGCTGATGGTCTGGCCTCTAATCTCCTTTGCGTGAGTGTGGCCCTGAGTTCACCAGAGTGATGGCTAGGACCTACCCGTGACTCTCCTGGGCCATGGGGCAGGGTCTAACACCCCTTGTCCTGCAAGAGAGAGGATCCCCTCTGCTCTTGGTGAGCCCCCAATGGAGTGTTTGCTTCTTGAGCCATCAGAAAGTGCTGAAAATAATCAAGAATTAGGCTTGTGATAAAACCATGGTTATTTCACAGGGAATGGAGAAAATCAACAACTTGTCATGTACAAAAGGCCAGAAACTCCGCCTGCCTTCAGCTACTCGTATTAAGCACCACCTGCAGTCTTCCCTAACGAGTCCAGACATTACGATTCTATATATGGTGCCAACCAACTGACAGTGCGTGTCCCTAAGAAGCAAAGGTTTTTGTGTCCAGCATGCCTTGGGACACAGCAAGGAAGCTGCCTGGGTCCTCTGGGCTGGTCCCCTCCGTCGGTCACGGCAGTCACCACATCCAGCAGTCACCTATGTGAACAGAAGAGGGAGAGGGACGGGGCACTGCAAGGAGCAGATGGAGTCACAGTGGAGAAACCCTGGGCACAGGTAAGTCCTGGTCCACTTCTAGATGTTCAGTTATTTCTCCTGTGATACCTGCTGAGCTAACACAAGGAATGCTAAAACTCAGTGCGGCTGTAGCACTTGGATGGTTCTGGTGCATGTCTCAGGACTGCCTTTAGCCCCAACGGGTCCAACCACTCCCCCCTCCAAACAGCTCTGCTCCTAATGCCCTTGAAGGCATAATCTGCTGGTGCATGAGAAGGGGACGAGGATGCTGGGCTCCGTTTCATTTTCAGGCTCACCATTGTCACACAGTGACCCCCGTAAATAAAGGAGGAGGCAATGGAGAGTAGTGATAATTGGCCACAGAAAAGAAAGCAAAATAATACTTGCTCGCCATAGGAATTAACGGGGGGATCAGAAAGGCTTATTTCCCCTGATATTTGTAAAAAGAAGTGCTGGTGATAAACCAAGCCCATTAAAAAGGAGGAGGGTGAAATGAATGACCGGATGAGATAGTGAGTGTCTTTTATTAAAAAAACAAAAAATCTTTTTTTTTCCACACAGAAAGGATAAAGAAGAAATAAGATGGAGCGATTAGGCGAGAACTCAGGCAGGGCAAAAACTGTTAGCGATAAGCAGCTACTAAGGAAATAATTGGAAAATGTAAACGCATACAAATGTGGGTGATGACCCGTGTACTGGGGCGATAGCAGAATTAGCCAATAAGTGTAATGAACCGTGGAAGGAGAAGCTTGGAGACTTAGTGGAGAACTGGGGAAGATTTTTCTAAACAGGAGGGGTAGAAAACAAACAAAGGCAGTCTGGTATCCGAAACGGAGCAATACTTGGCCTGTGGCTGGTGTAATGTCGTGTGGGAAGAGGGAAAAGGAAGATAAGTGTACAAGATCAGCTGAAGATAGGGATCTAGGAAGGGATGCTGGTGCCAGATCCACCGCTTCCCACGCCTGAAGGCAGGAGTGATTCCAAGCCTGGAGGAAGGGGAAATGGCCAGAAATGGTCCTGCCCACTTCTCTCCCCGTGAGTTTTCATTTCAGGTGGAGGGAGTCCTTGGCTGCCTCATTTTCTTTTTGCAGAATGAAGGCTGAGAACAAGGTTTGTAACTGTCCCTAGTGGTCTTTACCCACCGGTTTGGGACTGGGACTGACTTCCAAAGGGGATCTGGTTTCTGAGCTGAAGTGTCATGTGTCTGTCCACAGGCTTGGTGTCCCAGAGGTGGGACTGGCATGGCACGGGGAGCTGCTAGCCACGAGCTGAGCCAACTGGAGTTATGGGGTCTGAGATATGCTGCCAAAATGGAGTCAGCTGTAACCCAAGGACAGCACAGATCTTTGTCCCGCAAAATATCTTCAAGCTTGCTCAGAGCTGCAAGGAATGGAAAGATGGCTTGGTGTGATGGTGACCCAAACCTTACAGTGCAGCTAATGCTCCCTCCTTGCGTAAGGACTTGCCCGCAGTGCCCCAAGCCCAAGCACTCTGTTGATCAGACCTAGAGACCGATGTCCTCCACCATGGCTGGTGTTGAGACCACACTTCCCTCATGGACAGGATAGTGGCTGCCTGTCCTCCAGGAATGCTGGAGCCCTTCCTCTTCCCCCAGGAAGAGTCGAACCTCCCTGCCAGCGAGCTTCTTTCTGTGTCTCACCCAGGCACCTCCTTGCTGCACGGTGCAAGAAAGTGAGATCAAAGTGACTAAGTAACTATATCTGCTCCTGCTTTCACTAAACCCAGTGGGAAAGATGGGCAGGAGCAGATCCTACAGCAGGACTGCAGGCAGGCAAATCAGAGAGACTGTTCCCAGTCCATTTCTTAAGTGACAGAGCCAAAGTCTTATGAGCTGGACCAGCCTGGAGATCAGAGCCTTGTCATGCTGCTGGCAGATGCTGCTTCTGGAAGCATAAAGGCTTCCAGAAAATGTTGCTGGTGATCTTGATGGCCCTCTGGGAACTGAAGGCACCTCTGCTGACTGAGCAGCAGTCATGCTGCCTGCGTGACAGAACTCTCTCCCTCCCGATGTTCTACCAGATGGCTGTGGACTCATCCCAAAACTTGCTCCTACTGCAAGGAGTAAATGCTATCATCATTTCTAATGCTGAAGGGCTGCAGTTTTGGAAAAAGTTGCACTTCATATGTAAGGGTGAAGAGAATAATGGTATTTTATGTGATCTCTGAAAAACTGAGGGAGGTGAATTTGGGCAGAAGAAGGGTTTTGTCCTTCTCTGTGATAAAACACGACAGATGTCTGACTTGCAGTGGAGAATTAGCTTTGACTACTGAGGGTTTCGAATGCCCCAGTGTCACAATCTTCTCTTCCTTCATAGTTCCTTCCACAACTATGTGGTGATTTTTATCCTGTGCATTGAAAGTGTGCCATGGACTCAGTGGATGTCAGCCTCTGACAAACATTCAGAGCTTCATTATTTAAATGGTGGGAGCTGCCTTTCTATTGATTTTCCTTTCCAAATAACTTCAACATCCGTTGATTAAGTGAAAGCTTTGGAAACTGGGTAGCGGTCATCTGCATCTATCCCCACAATCTCTTTGGACATTGGTATTAACGGGAACCATTCAGCCATTTTAAACTCTGATTTGGCATCAGGAGAAATAAAAAGGACTTGTCCCATTCCCCCTTCCCAAAGTGTCTAGGTAGCCCTGCAGAAGCAAAGGATGGAGTGAGCGCAACTTAGGAGAGAGATCCTTGCTTGCCGCTCAGGAAAGACCCATATGGGTTGCTGGTCCCTGTGACTTCAGCTCTGAAGTAGGAATACCCTGTGCCATTAAATCACACTGTAATATGTCCTGCTTTTTCATGTAGGGCTCAGCCTTCTACTGAACGGACTTCAGTAGGAAAATCTGTATTTCTACATAACCCCCCCAAACCAGTATCCTTTTGTGTAAATGGAGCTCCTAGACCAACTCCTTGGTCACTTCACTGTCTCAGCGGCTGGACTCAAACTGGACTATTGAGGACTACAGGAAAGACCATATATCTTTAGAAAGACATTTTCCATTCCACTTGCCATAGGGGTCAGGAAAACATTTGCCTGCACGTCTGCTCTTCCAGGAGGCTCTGAAGATGTGACTGCAGTTTGTCCAAGGAAGAAGATGCCAGGATCACTTCAAAGAGAGAGGAAGCTAAATAGCAAAGACATTTCATCCCGCAATGCCTGAATCCACAATGGAACTCTTGTTGGTAGGGAAAAATTATGAAAAAGTGAGGAGAAATTGCAAAAAAGGCAAAAGTTTCAAACACAGACTGTCTCAGACAGAAAGTGGTTATATGAGAGCAAAGAGATATGTTATATCCTTATAGTGTAAACCACTGCTGTTCAGTAGAGATTCATCCATCAATACCAGAAGAGAAGTTGGCCTATAGCTCTTTGCTGGTTTGCCAGACTTTTATTAAATGCACAAGAATGCCAAGTCTGTAATGTCTAAAAGTGAATTTATTTAACAATGAACTCTTTGAAAAGGGAGTCCCAGATGTGTAATTAATAATGAATCAGTGATTTGAAATCTGATCCAAAGCCTACTGAAGCTGATAGACAGACTCTCTGACTTCAAGGAGTTCTGGATAAGGCTCTCATTAGGCAAAAGGAAAAAAAAATTAAAAGCTGAGCCAGCTAGTTAGTTAAAAAAATATTATAGCTTGGATTCTGTGCTTAACAGAGACATACAATAATCTGCACTGCACATAAATCCCCTCTCTGCTGACAGCGGACTCACACATTTCTGTGTCTGAAACTGAACTTGAAATCTAGGAGATAAAATAAAATAAATAAAAAAAAAACCTCGAAGAGAGTCCCAAAAGGAAAACCTCCAGTGGTTTGAACCGCAGCTCATTTCCTCTTGGCATGAATTGGGAGATAACTGTCATATATGTATCGTTTGGAGGCAGCAGATGCTGCTGAGCACCGAAGCCCTGCGCGTACCCGCACCCTGCTCCAGCCGGCGCACCCACCGCTGCTCTGCCTCCGTGGGCTTTACATCACCTACACGCAATGCACGGCGTGGCGATAATCAACCTGAAATTCCTGCCAAGCTCAGCGTAGCGTGTTGCTGAAGTGGGGGCGGGGGCGGGCATGCAGCTCGTCTTCCATCAGTGCAACTTAATTCAATTTGTCAGGGATGCAGACGGTTCGGGGGAACCCGATCCGGTCATCGCCATCCCGCCATCAGCCTGACTTTGCACAAGCGCTGTGAGACAGGGTTGTGGCAGCCCCTGGTTTTCATCAGCCTTTCAATATGACCCTAACGGGGAGGTGGAGGAGATGTTCGCTGATGAACAATTTAATTGTTCCATGTGGTTTTTTTGGGAGACATAAAGCGCACATATTAAATCACCCCTTGAGTCAATTATTCTTAAGTACAGTAACACAACTCATTTTTAAATAATCAAATAATAATTAAAAATAATTGGGTCGTATTTCTGCCGAAGAACCAATGTGTCTACATTGAATTTGCTTTTTTAATAGCAAATTGTAACTCAATCTAAATGTAAATTCCTGGAGAATCTGCTATCTAATTCTCATTATTTCCACTTGCTTAATGCAATTAGAAACATCTGTCACTGATCAACTGTCCACACAGTGAAAATAAATAATAATTCATGCTATCTGCCTCCATAGTGTTTTTCAGGGAAAGGACTCCTTTAAAACCGTTCGCTAAAGCCCAAGAGCTGGAGCTGCGCAAAAAGCTTGTGACAAGCTCTGAGTCAGACCGACCGTGCCCGACCGTCAGAGCCTTTGTGTCTCAGAGACATTTGCTGAATAATTTGAGAAAATCCTGGATACACATAAAAGAGACCACCCTGCTTTCTGGAAACATCTGGCTTTGGGGTCCTCATCTTCAGGGGACAGATCTCACCCCCTGCTCCCAAAGCCTGCACCCAAAGCCGTGCGGGAGCACGCAGGTATTTGTATTGATGGAGCTGTGTTTGCTGAAGGGGTGACAGGAGGACAGTGAATGGGACGTGGGTGCAGAGAGAAAGGACACTGGAGTCACTGGGGCTTGAGGGCTATCCCAGCTGCTACTTGTGGTCCTGGTTTGGCTCTGCCTGTGAGAGGAGCAGAGGGAGACAGCGGAGCAAAGAGCTGTCAGAAATGGGTGCCCGGTCCCCTGAGATGCACCAGGTCAGGGGCATCTCCTCTTTAAAGCACATTAGTACATGTAACCCATCTGTATAAGCTCTCTGGTTGCTCAAAAGACAAGAAAAATCAAAGAACTAGAGAAGATAAGCCTGAACTGAACCTCAAGAAATGGGCTTGTTCATCCCCTGCCCACTAGTGATAGGGATGGAGAAGGAGTAAAGGCAGAGTCTAAGTGGAAAGATACTCTCATTAGGCATCTACTGCTGAAACATCCTCAAAAGAGAGAACTAAATTAATCCAAAAACCAGTTTTCCTAGAAGCCCATTGCCACAGCCCAAACTCTCTCTGGTTTTGCCTGTTCAGCAGCCAGAGGCTCATCCCGTGCAATGGCCTGGCTGATCATGCGGGGCTGATGCACGGATGCCGGCATGGTCTCCTTCAATAAACATCAGAGAGACCGGGGAAGCACGAGCAACATCATTGCCCACATCACCGTGTGGGTCAGAACGACTCTACGCATGAAATGCTCATTCCAGCTTCAAAGCCAGGAGGGGAAATGAAGTGTAAATGGCTTGACTGGTTTATTTTATTTTATTCTTAAAAAGGGCAAAGGCAAATCTCTTTAATTCCTTCCTTTTCCAGGAGACAAGTGTAACTTAGAGACATTACAAGATCCACTCTGACAAGCTGAAGTCTCTAACAGTGTCTGGCTGCCAAACCAGGAAGGAAGGGATGAGCTGAGAGTTGCCGGCCTGTTCACGATCTCGTCAGGTCACATCTAGTCACGGCTGCACCTCCTGCTCCAACCCCCTCTTGATTTCTCCATCCTCCACCATAACCATGGGGTTACACGCCCAGCAACGAGCCAGAGGTCGCTCTGCAGCTTGGCAGCCTTGGGACCCCAGTGGCCCAAAGTGTGTCCGTGCCCATGTGAAGATGAGGGGATGCCTCTACCACTCTCCCAATTTTATTCCAGGGGTGAAAGCGACAGTGGGTCCCAAAGATGGATGTTTCGGGGGGCAGGCTGCACCCCTAGCCTGCCGTCTGCTTGCACAGGAGGGACTATTGTTTGGCTAACAGGAATGCCGGAGACAGGCAGCACAGCGGAGGGGAGAGTCCTCCAAAAATGAATCACTAAATCAAAATCTATACTATTAATCAATTTTCCCAAAGATAAACACCTTCCAGAGCCGGTGCGTTTGCTGGCTCTACCTCCAAGTGTCTGGTTTGACCCGCTACCAAGACAGCATCTTCAAAGTTGGGACAGAGACTGAAGCTTCCTCCCAAGGCGGGTTTAGATTTGTGCTTCTTCATCCCCAAATATGGGCGCTTTCCCAGCAAAGCTAATAACAGCAGAATTTTCATTCAAACATGATGGTGGTGAGCCGTCTCTGAGTGCAGATAGATGGGAAAGTAAAAGACATCCTGTCTGTATTAACAGCCTCTCATCCAAAAGCACCGCTTCTCTGGGAGAGGTCGGGAGGGGAATGTAAAGGGAGAATGAGCACATGTCGTGTTGCTCATGATGAGGTCATGCAGTATTTTTTTAAAGCATGACCCAATTATAAGCCGAGACCCATCTCCTCTGTCCCGAAAATTAGAAAAGCTGATGGTTTTCCTGATGACATCCCATACCGTGGCCGACACGAGTGCCACAGGCAGCCTTTGCGTGCTCGCAGCGGATGCTGTGCCTGCCTCGCTCCGTCTCCGGGCACTGAACTCACGGGCGTGCTGCCGTCAGCAAGCTAGCGCATCCCTGGGGGAGGAGGGGAATTTGGGAACATAAACCACCAAGGAGAGACACAAATCCATTTCGACATCAGATTGCCCAAAGCTTCCTCATGAGTAGGCACTTCCTCGAAATAAAGACAGAAAGGACCGACAAGCCACACACTGGAAATACAGAGAAGGTTGGGGGATGGAGATCTGCTCTATCACTTGGGGAGGGCAATTTGCACCATTTCCAAAGAGACTGGGCCTAAAAAACACATTCCTGGGCAAAGGCAGGGGGAGCTGATGGGGACTGTAGAGGGAGAGGTGGGGTGGGCAGGGCACCCAGGTCTTCCTTGGCAAGGGCAGCGTGGTCTCCTGGCATCCCCACGCCGCCCATCCCCAGCCTCTTGCCCCCTCCGCGTGGTCACAGATGTCTCCTTTCCCTCGCACGCCGCAGGCAGTGGGGCAAACCAACCCCAGCACCCTTTGCTGGTAGCACCACGGTGCCAGGCCCAGCTCCGTTTTGCTTTGCTCGGTGGCATTGCCAGGTGTGCTGCTGAAACCCATGTCTGTGCGAGCACACGGGGGCTGCCCTAAACTAACCGGCTCAAATGCATCGCTGCAGGCAAACCATTCCAACCTGACACCATGCAGCCACGGCCGGCTGCCACCTCTGGCTACCTGCAGCAAGGTAAAGGGAAAGGAAGCCATTTCCCAGTGAGATGGCAGAGCTTAAGACCCATTTTGGTCATTACATGCAAAACCCCTGAGCCCAGGAGCCTCACTCGTGGCCGAGGCTTTCACTGCGCCGTGCCAAAGGAAGAGCCTTTTGGATGAAAGTTGCGATCTTT
Organism: Vanellus vanellus; assembly: GCF_965231255.1. Classification (NCBI taxonomy): domain Eukaryota; kingdom Metazoa; phylum Chordata; class Aves; order Charadriiformes; family Charadriidae; genus Vanellus; species Vanellus vanellus. The sequence continues at coordinate 8,066,698 of NC_138905.1, forward strand.
TGTCTAAGCTGCATTCACTTGTGGCTGAAAAGGAAAGGAAACAGAAACCCATTTTCTATAAGCCGAGAATTGTAGCTTAGACAATCAAGCCTGGCATCTCTCATTCACTATCAACCGAGGATTTGCACTGCACAGCCCGATGGCAGCAATAAGGGGAAATGCTCCATCCTGAAATGCTAGTTCGGATTGGAAATGCACATTTTTTACCTTGGCTTGAAAGTAAATCTGCTATGCTGCCTCGCTCATCATTTCTTCTGAGCTACCCTCTTCTAGACTGTTCAATATCTCTTGAAATCATCTGGTACATACGTTATTATTTTTCAAAATTGCTTGCTCAGACCATGCTATAAAAAATAATTTTCTATTTCCATTTCCACTGCCTTCCAGGAGGCAGCTTTTGTCCTGTGTCAAATTTAGCACTTTCGTGCCTGAATTTACCATTTGGGTTTCTTGTCCAGTCAGAAGGACATGAAAGGAGGAGTCGGAACCAAATCAGGACTGATCTGACCACATGTAACCATCCACAGTGTGACCACCTACACGAGACCTAATTGCAGAGTGTCCTTTTGCAGTCAAGGAGAGAAAGGGGCACAATTCATTTCAGATGATCCATTTTAGGATGACCTCAGGCATGCCCTACAAGTGCCCTCCTCTCTCCACCGCCTGTAAGAGCCCAGCTCAGCCACAGAGGCCCACGCTGTACGTGCCTCAAGTTTAACATGATGAACTTCACCAGTGACCACCATGGACTGGATCAAGTGGGTGCTCAGGCAAGCTGGGCATGGGGGCAAGGGACAGGACAGAGCGCTGACACAAGGGCTGGTCTACCATGAAGGAGCCGCCGTGGAGAGCAGAAGGAGCTCCATGCATTTCAGCCTCATCATCCTGTTGCTAAACCCAATTTATTTCCAGCTTTGTGCTTGGTGGTGGCCTGTGTCTGAGCCCCACAGTCTCCCCAGGGAGGGAGAAGTGAGGCTGGGGGACATTGGATTGTCCGTGGCTGGAGCAGCATCTCATGGACTACAATGATGTATTTCACAGCCCCTCTTGGACACTCGCAGGTTGGCCCAGGCACGAACAAAAGCTCCACTGAAGCCACGGAGCAGCTGAGCCAGGCAGAAACAATAGTGAATTTTTGAATTTCTCCCAAGTAATTGTGAGTGAGACCTTTTCTCTGTAACGGAACCATTATATGCTGGATGTGCCATTCCTGTACTGGTGTATGCAGTGGGAGGTCATCAGGACAATTTAAATTGCCGATGCTCTACAAAACTTTAGGAGTTAACTCATGAGAAAGGAAAGAACTTTCTCCCTTCACCAGATGTTGTAGTGGGATTGTCACCAGCACCCCCCTCAATAAGTCTGAAAAGCTCCCTGTGTGCTCAAAATTAAGGGTATCTGACAAATTTTAGCAGAGCAACTGAAAAAAAAAATTACTGAATATTTTCACCCACGTTTGGCCAGCTGTAAAGAATATCCAGCTCTCAGCACATGCGGTATGAATAAACATATGTCTTCAGCTTATCTCTCCCCTGACAGCTCATGGATAGCTCCCCAGCCTGTATTAGTTTAAATGTAATTTATTCTGGAAGACTGATAATAGGGATATTGATTATGCAGGCCTTTGGAAATCACACCCTCGTTTCGCTCCGTGGAGGAGCATGATTGCCATTCCCTGTTTATTTTCTCACGAGGCCGTAGGCATTTTGCTGTGGGAGTCTGTTCCCTGAGGCTCCTAACGTGGCACCTGATAGGTGTGCAGGGCTCAGTTACAGGGGTCTTAGGGCACGAAAGGACGAAACCCGCCCTCAGATCTCTTCAGAAACCAGCAGGCAGCTCAGAAAGAGGGGAACGTGCAACATTACCGTACCAGGGAAGCATCATCCCCTCCAGTTAACCTCCTCAAGACACAGAAGTACCTCTGCCGTAGGCAAGGTCAGCCCTGACCTGACTCATTCTCTGGGGTCACTTTGCTCCCAGTGGCTATTGCCCCCTGCCTCCACCTGTCCCACCTTCTGCCAATGCTCCTCCCATGCCTATGCTGACCCGCAGGCACCTGAGCAACAAATCTGGAGGGACTGAGCTATCCCTGCTGGGTTTCATTAATTTCCAGTCTTGCCTTTCCTAGACACAGCTTTGCTTTTTCTAGAGGTGCTTGACCAGATTGACCTTCGCTGCACAGCAGCGTGGGGGGTCTCCCTGTTCCCCTTCCATTTGGGCTCACTGCTGATCCCTGCCCTGGAGCTGTGCACCGTACTTGGCCTCTTCAAATCCTGCTCCCAGTGAACTCATCAACTAGCATGACCTTGCTCCCCACTGCCAGTCATGCTGGGATCTGACCTTTGAGCATGTTCTTCTCCAACAGGTCCATCCTTTGAGTGCCACCTGTAGCACAGGGGCCATGTGCATTCTCACTGAGCATCATGGTCACGCATGGTGAGTTCAGGGAAACCTGGAGCACCGAGCACACCTACGAGCTTCTGGGCTTGGACCAGCCTCTCGGGGCCAGCACCACTGCATTGGCATTGCTGGAGCCCAGCCAGAATACACAGCAGAGACTCTTCCACTCCAAGTTTCTGAGCCCTCTGAGATGCTCATTCCACCTCCTGTCCCAAATCTCTTCAGTTTTGCCCTTGTACTTAAGCCTTTCCACCTTCACCCTTCCTGAGATCCCCCTTGGCTCTTAATCTGAATTTTTCACTCCCCACCTCTGCACATCAAATTTCTTTCTCTTCTGCCTCTGTGCTCTTCCATTTCCCAGCGAACACTCTCCCCTCCAGGCTTGACTTCTGTGGTCTTCTGGGTTCACTGGAGCCTAAACTGAGAAACGAGCCCCCAAGCTACAGCCTTCCAGCCTGACACCAGATGCTCTGTAGGCCACGGATGGTGGTGGTAGATACTTTTTGAGGGAATCAGCGGGGCTCTGTAGAACAGCTCAACACAGTCATGCCTTGAAGGCTGAAGGGCTGGGTTTGGGAGCAGACTTGGCTCTCCTGCTCCATTTTTCATTTATGCATTAATCTGGTCTAAGGCAACATCTAGGTATTGCGCAACAGCCTTGTGTGCAGGAGGTGCACTGACTGGGAAAGCCAACAATGCTCCCAGCACCACATTACCCTTGGAGCAATGCTAAACATATCTTCCTAAAGTTATTTTTCCACAAACAGCCAACTTTTCAGCAGAAAAGGTCTTAACTCAGAGCTCGCTGGTTACTCAGTGAGACCACAGACCTGAATCTCTGGTCCAGGCTCCCACCTCCATTTGTGCAGAGCAGTCTCTACTCCATCCCTCCACGTCCCGCAGTGACTGAATCCAGCCGTACACATGCTGTGTACATGTGTATTTAAGATGATCAAAACTCTCAAATGGAGACATGAGAAGCAGTGGAAGGCCAGGAGGAGTCTTCCCTGCAGGAGAGAGAGGGCTTCACACCGTTCATGTGCCAGGAGCCACAGGCTGTGGAGGGGGAATTGTGTTGTTTGTCCCGAAGATGTAAATCCCACCTCAGACACTTCTACAGCTCTACAGGTTGATCCAGAGCTGTGGATCTCAATAATTTTCAATGCCAAAGATGTTAAAAAATCTACTTTGCAATTTTCCAAACACTTACTGAGCTGGACTGAAGTCTTACACTTGCTGTAGTAAATCAGGATTTGTTTTTGAAATCAGATTTATACCAGAGTCCCAGTGCTGCAGTTAGTTAGGGAAAACAAAGCCTCCATCCCAGAAGGCAGACCTGAGTACCCCTTCATTTCCAACCCATTTTAAATTATGATCCAAATCCAATTTTTGCACATTTTTCTCACCGCAAGGGACTGGATCCTGCCAGATTTCTAGCAGAAAACTCCACTCGAGTTCAGCCTGGCCTCCAGTTATTTGTCTGCCCTACAGAAAACATGTTTTTTTTTTTTTTTTTTTTTTTCTTTTTCGGAGAGGAGCAACACACTAACCCACAACCTACAAAGCCACTCAGAGGACAGTTGTCAAGCCCATGCTGAGTCCCTGCATTAAGACGGAGGGACACTTTCCAGCTGCTTTGTTGCAAGGATGGAGAGCGTGGGTGGGAAGCGGGGATGCGGGGAGCCTCCCTCGGACACTCACCATGGGCATCATTGCCAGCCCATCCCAGCATTCCCTGCCCTATAGGACATGCCCTATAAGCAACCCCAGCAATATATTCACCCTGCTGCTCCTGCAGGGGTGTAAGGGAGGACAGTGGGGCCGTCAGGGCCATACTCACCCTCTTGCCCGCTCCTGGCTCCTCGCTCCCAGCCCAGCGCCGGCCGCTGCTGCCTTCTGCAGCGATGGTTAAAAGCGCTTTTGGAGCAGAGCCTGCAAGCGCCGCAGGGAACCGTGCTGCCTCTCCCGCACGGTCAGGACAGCTACTGGCACCCAAATGTCTCCATTTACGGTCAGGGCCATGCGACTGCATTTCTGCATCAGCCCGGGAGCTGGTGCTTTTAAAGGGATCCCCAGTTTTGGCAGTAGAGCAGGGCTGGACACCATTTTTCTGTTTGTTTTTTTGTGGCTTCCCAGGGGAGATTCAGCCCATCCTGGGGCTTGTTTATCCCACTCTGAGGATGGGTTATATTGTTGTGGTCCTCATGCAAAACCTGTATCCAAAGTTAGACAGCTTGTCCCTGATGGCAGACCATCCTCTGTACCATCTAAAGGGGAACCTTTGCAGTTTTTCCACCATGCCAGCCTCGGTAATCACCCTACTTACTGGCATACAAAACTGAGACAGCAAGAAAATGCAGTTAAACCCCCACTGACTGCCATTTCCTGAGCAATACTGAAAATATTGCAAAAACTCTAACAGCACCTTGGGAACATTTAATTTCTTGCCCTAATGGTTATTAGTGGAGTTATTGCCCTCAAAAGATGCTGCACCTTCCCCAGGACAGCATGCCACAGCCTGATCCCAGCCAGGATGAGCCTGGAGGAGCAAGGGACACTGGTGTGTTCTGAACTGAGCGTCTCCACCGGCACGGCCACGCTGGTGACAGCCATCTGTGTGGTGGTGAATCACCAGCCCACCAGGCGTCTCGCCACCCCAGCATTGGCTCACAGCTACCAGCGTCTCCCAGTCTGTCTTGGAGGCGGTTCCTGGGGATGAGATGCTGAAGCGTGGCAGGCACACTGGAGACAAGCCCTGCGCTCCTGAAGGACTCATAAACTGCTTGAGCAGAGTCGGTGTGCAAGGCAAAAAGGTTGGAAGGGGATGTTCTGTGCATCCCATTAATTGTGGCTGTACATAAACACGTATCACTGTTAATGTGGTTTTCATAGAATCATAGAATCATAGAATTGTCTAGGTTGGAAGAGACCCTTGGGATCATCGAGGCCAACCATCTACCCTACTCTACGAAGTTCTCCCCTACACCATATCCCCCCATGGACCCGCTTGCATCGCAGCTGGGAGATAGAAATGCTGCAGGCTTCCCTAGCTTACCCCGAGCTGTTTGGGTAGTAAGAGTCACTTAAGAAGTGATAACATGGACATCCAGGTGGGTTGACAACCTCAATATCTACAGACGAGTGTGGTGCTGACCCCCACGTCTCTCCCTGGCTCTTCCAAATCCGGCTCAGTGCTCCTTGGGGAGAAGGTTAGAAACCAAAAGCCCAGTTATTTCCTACGATCAAATTTCAGAGCCCTCCAGACCCCACAGACGGCTCTGCTACGAGCCTCAGAAGAGCTCTATTTCTGCAATAACTCCTCCAGAGAGAAAGAATTAGGAGGCTTAACACTTTGGGATGACAGTTGCCGGAGCGGCCGTCAGATAACAGACACCAGCAGCCGGCACAGGAGCCCGGAGTGAGCCAGGCCGCCTCATTCAGCCAGCCCAGAAAAAAAAAAAAATGTTTATAAAAACCCACATGAAAAAGAACGAATTGCCAATTACGCAGAAGTCTTTAAATAACGCAACGCAAACCTTTCATGTGCAGCAGACAAATGATACACGGTCACAGGGAAATAATATAACAGATAGGGAGGCTGAGAGCAGGGAATGTGAGCAAATCCATTTTCCAGAAGCCAGAAAGGGGACTTGCTTGCTGAAAAGGATTAGCTGGATAAAGCCAAACATTTAAAAAAAAACCCCTGCATTAGAAACTAAACACGCATCAAACAGAAACAGGAAAAAAACCCAGATTGTAAGAAGATCCAAGGAGCGATGCTCTGCTCCTGTTCAGAAAGAAAATGCTGTCAAAATATATCCTATATAAACTTGCCACACACCCCAGACCATCAACAGGCATTTATCAAATGAAACACATACGAAATGCAACTCTTCTTCCTAATCCCAAGTCAAACGGGCTTTGAGTTTCAGACCCTCAGGAAGAGATTTCCATATGATCCTCCTCTGTCTCCATTTATGATTAGCCCTTCTAAATTTCAGCATTTATCCGACAGAACACATTGGGGAGGGCTTTCTTTCATCCGCAAAGCCTGTCTCTGCTTTTCCTTAGTTGCTGCTGTACCGCTCTGCAGCCGCTCGACTTGGGAGGAAAAGACTTTAGTCAAGACCCTTTGATTGACTAAACCCAGGATCACTTTCCTGGTGGTGGTAACCCCAAGCCCTTGTGTTACGTGCCAACACTGAAGCAAGCCAGCGTTTGCAGGAGGGGTTATAAATGCTGCCTCTGAGCCAAAATCTTACTTTTGGGGCTCAGTCATGCAAATAAAACATGAGTGCATGAGGGGTCCCACTGGCAATAGCTGTGTGGTCAGACTGAGTGGTCTTTGGAGTTTCGGGGGAGAATTTGTGATGGCGAAACGTTTCAATCTGGTCTGGCGGAGCTGTCGCACAGAGCCAAGGCTGACTCCTGCGAGCAACCGCAGGAGCACAGTTACCGCTTGCCATCCTCCTGCAGCCTGAGGTATGGTCCTCGTTAACCACCACTTGATATGTTTCCAACCACATATTCGTAAACCCCCCCGAGTCTGATCACAGCTAATTTGCAGACAAAAAAGGGAGTACATTTGCTTAATACACTGCTTTTTGCAAACACCCTGATCGTTCCCAGATGCACGCTTCTGCCCAGCAGCACTCAAGGCAGCGGGAGAGGAAATAATTGCAGCTCCCGAAAGTCACTGGCCTAAGCAGTTTCTTGATGCTCCAGGAGCCCTTCTGCACCCGTTCGAGGGAGCTGTACCCATCTCCCTCCTTCAATCAGACCCGGTGTCTTCTGCTGTTTTTTTCCACACCAAAATAAAGCAGCAGGATCCCTGAACCCTCCTCTAAGCAGACCGCTTGATATCGCGCACACAAGCTCTGCAGGGCTGTCTAAAGCCAGATCCGGGTGAGGATGGCATTTTGATCTCACCCACGGCAGAGAAATCAGTTCTACTGATTCCCAGCAGTCTCTCCAAAACTTGCCGTAAGAGTGTGAAATTAGTTATGGAAAAGCTTCCAGGTAAGGTTGAGGTCGGTGGGAAGGAGGAAATTTCACAGGAGAATTTGAGAACCTGGCTCCTGAGCGATTCAACCCAATGCAGGTCTAGATGCTGAGGCCCAGCACAGCTATGGAAGAATCTCTTTCCCAGAATAAATCAGTAGATCAGCCCTCTGTTTCAGCTGGTGGCAAGATACTCAAAGAAGAATACAGCTTTGAAGTAACAGCCAGAAGCTTGGGGTTGAATGAACATTTTATTTACCACTTCTTATTCGGTTCAGCTATGAGATAAGGTACTAATAAAAATAATGGTGCTCAGAACTTACAAAGCAACTTTTATCTGGAATCTTAGCACAAGTTACAAACAGTATGGGTCAGCTGGAGAGACTTCCCCTGGCAAAGTGCACATTGCTCCGGGAGGGAGCTTAGTTGGTTTGGGACCTGCCAGGGCAAAGCACCACTCATCTGGGTCACATCAGCCCACTCCTGGCCTGAGTAGAGCAGCCCCAGGACCACCCCAAAGCTGATGGCTTTGCCCATGCTTTACAAGAAGGCAAACCAAAGTGGTGTGCCCACATCTGCAGAGTATCGGAATTGGAGACACACTTCAATCCAAACATCCTCTTCCTCTGTCGTCCGCTCCACCCAAAAGCGATTTATTTACTATTGCCCCGAGTAGAAGTTACCTAACACCATCGAAAAGCCTCTATTAACCAGAGAATCCCGTACACATACGGGCACAGTGCTGCCAAGAGAGCTGTGTCAACCTGCACGCAACAGAGCTTACTGCTTTCTCTGGGCATGATTTTTTCGTACTCACACCTCCTGGCTTTCCCCATTCATACGTCACTTGAAAACAGCAACACGATTTATTGTACGAATAAAATCCAGTCGCGGGTCACTTGCGAACTAGTTAGTGTGATTTACAGAGCAATCCGCTTCCTATATTGATCACTAGAAATTCCCACGGAAGGCGTGATCAAACAGTTAAAGAAAATAATCATGTGACATTGTTTCTGGTCACTCAGAAATGGACACAGATCTTCTCAAACCAGCCTCCCCAACTGTCATCTTCACCTGATTTTTTTGGTGTTGATGATAAAAAAAATAATGAAATAAGCAGATTGGCCGGGGCAGCTCATATAGATTTTTTTTTTTAACCCTGTGATTATTAATATTGGGAGCAGTGCTTGAGCAGAGCTGTTCTTCAATAGCCCATTCATTTTTAATTGAACTAAGAAAAATTTAAAAAGGCATTTATATGAAATAGGAAGTCAAGTGCTGCGTCTTTGTGACGAAGGTGGCTGGAGTTCCCCCAACCAAGCTGCTGAGCCTCAGCGAGCCCGGCGCAGGGATGCTCACCACGCAGAGACCGTTTGGTATGGCGGTTTGGTTTAATTAGTCATCCCAATTTAGCTGTTCTCATTCCAGCCCTGCCCTGGTTAGTTCATAGTTATCCGGGCACTCGAGGAGTGTCTCAGAGAGCTGAGGGATTTCGCCTCCTCCGTGACTAAGTACTTGAAAAAGCGTTACCCATTAACATTTTGTTAATGGTATTTTTAAGCAACTTTCCGGAGAGTGAGGCTGAATGTACTTCCGACGATTCAAGTCGCCTTCAGCAATCCCCATTCAGGTTTGCCCGTGCTGGGTAGGATCCTGCCCTCCTCCCACCTTATCAGCTGCGTCGGAAGGGGGGGTGGGGGGGTGGAATTTGGGCAACTATGGGAAGTTTCATTTCCTGCTTGTTGGGCTGCCTGTGGCTGGCCGGCAGAGTTTGTAGAAGGGAAGACATTCTTCTCATTCTTGTTATTAACCCGTTGGTGATCTCCGAGACAGGAGCCAAAATTGTCAGAATTGCTCAGGATGCTCCAGCTTCCATCAGCCCATCGTTACACAGCCCACACCGGCCTCTCCCTTTTCCTAATTTTCCATATTTTATTTTTCAAATAAAAAATAAGGCAGATGGAGCACAGACTTATTTAAATGCACGTTTGTGTTTGACACACGATTTACAGCCTCTGTAATGTCTCAAGCAACGCCTGCCCGCGGCACCACAGCCTCTGCTGCTGCCGGCCGCGCTCCCGGCACAGACTGGGGCACGGGGCACCGCCACCTCCGGCACAGCGCATATCCCAGACATGAAGGATGGCAAATAGAGAAGATATACAAACAAACGCTGGAGGTATTTTAAGCAGATGCAATACATTTCTCCAAGCTGAGCAACGCCTCAAAAAATAGCTAAGTGATATAGTAACAGTGTCAAAAATGACCAGAGCTGCTTTTCTATTGCTCTGGCAGAGGCTGGGAGAGTTTTGGCACAGAATAAAGCAAAATGTGTGCTGAATTAGTCCTTCCCACGGATATGTCTTTGCAGATCCTCCCCACCCAGCACTAATGAAGCTTCCCCGAGCTCTGCACGCCGCCACGGCATGAAGTCGCTGAGAAAAGCAGCTGTAGAACCCTTTTCTCTCCCCACCCTGGTGAAAATCTGCAGCCGTAGCGAACTCTCGCGTGGGGAAGCGTGCGGTTCCTACCTGAACGAGGAGCTCCAGCTTCCTGTCGTCGAGGAGGTGCACTTGGCATCTGCGGCCCTCCGTCATCTGCAAGAGAGAAGAGGCACGCGTGTCATCAGGGCGCTCGGCTTTCCAGCTCGGCACGCGGCTGGCGGCTCCCCCGGCGCGAGCTGGAGGCTTTAATTTGCTGTGGTGCTTTCAGTTTGTGTGTGTTTTTATTTTTTTTTGTGTGTTTTTGTTTGGGTTGGTTTTTTTTTTCTTTTTTTTTTTTTAATTAATCCCCCTTCTTTTGGCACTGGGGGAAAGCAAAGGCTGGAAGGAGAAAAAGAAAAGCCAGCCCGGGTGGCTGTCACGGAGCAGCGCGTGGCATCTGCTCGGGGGCAGCTGCGGGGAGGAGGTCACTCCGGTGTGAAAAATGGGAACAGGGGGACATTTCGCAGCACAGCGGCCCCGACATTTCACGCCGCAGCCTCTGGCTTGGCAGCTGGCTTGGCCGGCGGAGGGGCCATCCAGACAAGTTTGCCCCAAACCCCTCGACAGCAGTGATTCAGCCGTCCCGGAGGTGGCACAGAGCAAGCGAAGCTCCTGCCTGGGCTGTGCTGATGGTGCTCCCTGGGGTTCCACCAGCTGCTCGTTTGGGCCTGAATCCCAAAATGGGCTTGTCCTACTTGGGGTGTCCTATTTAAGATGTGCCACTGGAGCCACTTGAGATATTATTATACTGGTCCAAAGGTGCTTCCATACCAGTAGAGTTTATTACAACTGTTAACAAATGATATCAATAAAACTTTTAGGTATGGAAGACTACTTCTTCCAAAGTCCTGTAGATTGGGATGCTAAGAAATAAATGAGCCACAGCCTGAGGAAACTCCTTGACAGTCGGCCAAGCCCTTTCCCGGCTCTCCTCTCGCACAGAGCACCGTAAGCGAGGAGCAACTTTGCTTTGCAGAGTTACGGATCCGGACTCAGCCCCGCAAAGCCCTTCAGCGCACACAGGCACAATCCCGCTATCTGTTAATGGGATATGGACTGCCTAAGCCTCTTTAGCTCTTGGAAATCCCTTTCTCAGCACGACTTAGGCAGCACGCAGGCAGCCCCCCTGGCGTGGGCTTGCCCATGGCACTCACGCATGCCTGGACCCACAGCGGCACGGACCCAGCTCAGCCCCACAGCATGGCTCGGTCCCCCAGGGACCCACCACCCTCCAGCCAAGGCACCTTCCTGAGCGCTGCATGGATCCCCAGCTCAATTTAATGGTGTTTCTTGCTATGGCAAGTCCTAAAGCATCACCAGAAAGGAGCAGAGGGTCTGCGGGAACCTGGCAGGGGGGTACAGGCTGTTGGGGAGGCGGCTGCTGCAGCGCCCTGAGCATGTCTGCCCTCATCCATCACCTCTCCCCACCGGTGACAGCTGAGCTGAGCCCCCGATGCAAAGCTGCCTTGCAGAGAGCAGGGAGATGTGGGCTTGGGGGGTTAACTGAGGACAGCTCAGCTTTCTGCTTTAGCTCTGCAGGTTAAAAATCACCCGCTCAGGTGGCTCGATGGGGCCAGATGCGCTGGCATCCAGGAAGCGGTGGTAGAGGGCCGCTGGCAATGCCTCACCATCAGCTTCACCCGTCCGAGAGCCCAGGTGGTGTATGGCCATTGCCATGGGATCTACAACCTTGGCCATCTCCAGCAGCACCACTCTCACCCTGCTGGTTGCCTGCTCTCAGCACAGGAGCCCACCGAGCTCTCCTGGATGCTCCTGTGCTCCCTCTTGCCAGCTCTGTCCCACAGCCACCTCCCTCTTTCCTGGGGCCAGGACAGACCGAGCCTTCTCCTGGCCGTAGCCTCTTCCCTGTAGCAAAAATTCAGATGGGCCAACAACTCTGTTGAGCCTGAAGCCGGCCGTGCAAGGTATGGAGTTTATTATGAGACATCTGCAGTCAAAATGAGCCTTTGCCTTCAACCCATCCCAAATTTACAGTCCTGGCATGCACAATCCCATGCGATCCAAGCAGACTTTACCCCTGTTGTTACTCACACCAGAACGCCTCTGGAGTATTGTGTGCACTAAACAACATCGCTTTGCTTCTCGTTTTCCGTGAGCACAACTGGAGCCTGGGCACTGCAGCCAAAGGAAAGCCATGTAAAACACGGCTTCTCATAAATGTCAGCCAGCTACCACCATGGCAATAAATTGTCTTCTGACTAGAGTTTCCTCCGGTAAGTAATGTTATGCAAAATATGGCTTCTCATAAGGTATATTACTTGGCGAGTGAGATTTTTCTCTATGAACTCTGTATTAAACAGCTTTCAGCTCAGTGGTACAGCTACACCAGAGGCTCGCAGAAGGGCTTCCCAATGGTTTGCCCCACTGGGAATAAGGGTGGCGTGGGTCATGTTCACATGGGCGCAAGGAACCGCAAGCTTTCTCTGCTGGGCTTCCCCAGAGGATAAAACTCCAAGAGGTTGAGATCTCTCTCATCCTCTTACTGTCACATATGTGCTGCATCCCCAAGATGGTGAGCATGCACTGATATTCCAGTTTTAAGATGAGTTTACGCAAGGCAAGAGATAAAGCAGTGAGTTTATCATGGCGGTAACATGCGATGGCAGGGATGGAAACACCGTCCAGCTCTTGTGTGTTACACTCCATCGGTTGTACCAAAGTTGAAATAAGAATAAAAGAAGGAGAAAGGGGGAAGGGGGAAAATTTTCTGAGATGTTTGACTTTGTGCTTTAGTGTTTCAGCAAAGTGCTTGCTTTCCGCGTGGAGCTTCTTTAGCTCTCCATGCTTTTCCAACCCAGAGTTTCGTATCCCCTTAGTGCTCTATCTGCTTAAAGAAATCCCAGATGCAAACAGCTGGTAACACGAACTATCCGAATAAAGTGAAGCTCTGAAATGCAGCACATGATGGTTGACTAATTGCAAGGCATTTCATGAACATCACTTGCAAAAAAAGGGAGAGGGAAGGCACACTGCTTTCACATCAGCTTGTCCCCAGCAGTTCTGTCCATCCGCGAAGTGGCTGTGAAAGACCACGATCGTTTTTACAGTTTGGTCTCACAGCGTGCGAGCAGACAGCAAGGCACGCACCTTGTTTCTTTAGTGCCATCTTGTTTCTGTCCCTCTCAGGGGTTTGAATGTTCATATTACAGTGTAATGACCTCAGCTGGTGGCCTGCAAGCCGTTTCCACCTAGGCTATTCTGCACAAGAGAGGGTGAAGAGCTGCTGCAGGAGCTGGAGAGGATGCATCAGCCACTGCACAGCCGCGGGGGGAGAAAGATACCCAGCACTGGTCTCTGCTCCCAATCCCAGGTACCAATGCAGATGGTGAAGGAGCGTTTGGCTTTGGAACCAGAGGCTCCCAGTTTTGTCTTGGGTGATACCTTGAAGCTCAGAAGGACCGTAACATACATGGCTGGAGATCTGCTACAGTATTTCCTTCCATAGACAGGATGCCCAGCCATGGATCTTTTCAGTTCCCTTTGAAAGGAATGGTGTTTTCCAAGAGAAAATGAAAGAAAGGAGAAGACAGACTTCCTATTTGATATAAGCTGACATATGATGGTCCTGTCCTCCCTCCTTTATGTTTTATTATTCCACCAGGTGTCTGAAGCCCACACTATGTGCATTTTTGCATTGCCAGATCAATACAGACCCTGCTAGTCTGTCTGAGTAAGAAATGGGAAAGTTTCAAAGCACAGTGAGAAGGAACTGATTTAGCGCAGTCTGTCTGCATGAAAGATGCTGTTTCTGATGCTTTGCAAATTGGCTGATCTGTGGTATCTGCTGCACCACAATAGATGGGGCTGTGGCTGGCTCTTGGGAGACAAGTCAAGAAACCCTTTCTGCTTCTCTGTGTAACCAGAGAAGGGAAATCAACACCGAAGCCCTATAGATGGATACATGGGAGCAGGAGGTCACTAAGTGTGAGCTAAGCTGCACAGGTTTGGGTGAAGGATGACTACAAGGAATGCAGTGAGTTTCACGGAATCATGGAGTTTCAGAGTTGGAAGAGACCTCTAGAGATCATCTAGTCCCACTCCCCTGCCAAAGCAGGATTGCCCAGAGCACATTACTCAGGACTGCATCCAGGCGGGTCTTGAAAATCTCCAGAGAAGGGGACTCCACCACCTCCCTGGGCAGCCTGTGCCACTGCTCTGTCACCCTCACCGTAAAGAACTGTTTCCGTGTATTTGAACGGAACTTCCTATGTTCCAACTTGTGCCCATTGCCCCTCGTCCTGTCACTGGGAACCATTGAAAAGAGGTTCCCTTTAGAACCCACCCTTTAGACACTTGTAAGTATTAATAAGGTCTCCCCTCAGCCTTCTCTTCTCCAGGCTAAAGAGTCCCAGCTCTCTCAGCCTTTCCTCATAAGGCAGATGCTCCAAGCCCTTAATCATCTTAGTTGCCCTTCGCTGGACTTGCTCCAGCAGTTCCCTGTCCCTCTTGAACTGGGGAGCCCAAAACTGGACACAGTATTCCAGTTGTGGCCTCAACAGGGACCTCCTCTCCCAAGGCTCTTATCCAGAGAAGGATGGGGGGAACTGAGAGCTAAGAGGCACAAAGGTGTGGCTTTCCCTTCACCATGGAAAACAAAAATCTCAGCAAAGAGACAAGAATCAATCATTGAGCAGAGCTACTGACAGAAGAGCATGACACTTGATGGGGCAGGGAAGCGTGAGAGTTTGCTCCCGATCAAGTCCTAGGTTTCACTGTGAGCTCAGTAACTGAGTTTTCTTGTACCAACACAGACCCCCAGTTTCCTTCTGGAGGGCATGAGCCCTCCACCCTTACTCCAGAAAGTAAAAAGTCAGGTGTCTAGTTTAACCTAACAGTTGAGATGCGCTTGATGCTCAAAGCAGAGAGAACTTTCAGACATTTCAAGTTAGATGAGACAATTCCCAGGTGAGCTCCACCGTTGTGCCTGCTACCTGCTCAGCCACCTGCACACGGTTTGTCCCATACCTGGAGCTGAGCTCTAAAGTTCAGCCCAGGAGAGCCCTCCAAGAGCCAAGGATGTTGCATCCACATCAACCCCCAAAATTTCCGATGCTTCTCAAGACGTGTGAAGAGGTGGGACCGTGTATGCGCTCCTGAGTGCTAACAGTTCATCCATATGGCAGAGAGCTACACACGCCGGGTGTGAATATGGGCCACATGCACTTCATGGGCCAGACTTATCACGAACTCAGATGGAAATTATGTGCCAAAATACAGAACAGATTTTTTTTTTTTTTTTTCAAAACAGCTCAGTACATCATATTTTTCTGAAAATCTGCCACTTCTCTTAGTGCCTGCACATGCGGCATGACCCCTGAGCACTCAAAGAGCTGAACACGAGTGCTTTTAAAAAGCTCTGTCATTTATGTACGTTTATGTATGAGTGTGTAAAGACCAGGGATAATATATCTCCAATACACAAACACAGATGGTGCTTGTAAGGCACATGAAGATCTGAAAGAATGTGTTTGTGTGGATGAGGTGGGGGATCAGTGTGCAGGAGAGCTGATCGCACACAAGGCATATGTGCTTAGAACCATAGAATCACAGAATTGTCTAGGTTGGAAGGGACCTTTAAGATCATCACGTCCAACCATCAACCTAACAAAACCGCCACTAAACCACGTATCTCAGCACCACGTCTACCTGTCTTTTAAATACCTCCAGGCCTGGCGACTCCACCACCTCCTTGGGAAGCCCGTTCCAATGCTTGACCACCCTTTCTGTGAAGAACCTTTTCCTAATATCCAATCTAACCCCCCCTGGCATAACTGGAGGCCATTTCCTCTTGTCCCATCGCTTGTTACTAGTGAGAAGGGGTCAACCCCCACCTCTCTACAACTTCCTTTCAAGTAGTTATAGAGAGCGATTCTCTACTCCTTGGCTTCTACACCTTGAGGATGGGAGAACTGATGCTGACCTCCTTTACAAAACACTTTGAGATCCATCAGTGACAACAAGACCTGACATACACGCTTGTTCTCTCTAATATAGGGATGCTACAGAAAGGAAATATCCTTTGTGGTTATTTGTGGGATCTTCTGCGTCATAGCTCTTTTTCTCAGGGAAAGGACGTTTTAGTTACTTTTATCACAAGACTTTAAATCTCCTTTGGAGGCTCCTACCCAAATATTTACACAACGGGTTTCCTAGGGAAGGCAGGCTGGCGGTTGTTTTGCTCTGCAGCATGAACTGCTCTGGTGATTGCCCTCCTCTCTATTCATCTTCGCTGTAACTCCAAACATTGTCTGGGAGAATCCTATAAACAGTCCATGACACAGCCCGAAAACCCGCACCACGCTCACTAATCCCCGCACGCCCGTCACTTTGTCACTAAATTATCAGCAACTGCCCACAGAACTGCGCCATCCAACACAAACAGCGAAGGCGACGGGAGGAAACAGCTCCAAAGGGAACCTTTCCCTTTCAAAACGAAAAAACCCTCCTGGTGAAAGCGCCGTCACGCTAAATAACTCAAAGGCACCAAATGCAAATGCTATTTACAATGGCAGTTCTATAAATATCTGAGGCACGTTTCATTAGCCAGTGACTGCAGAAATAAAGAGGAATATGGCGTATTCTTCCATGACTCAAATCAGAAATGGTAATTGGAGGCAGAATATTTCCTAAATGCTCACTGCCTGTATGGGAGGCAATTACTGTGCTGAATACACAAAAATCTGTGTCACTTTGCCTGCCGTTTGGACAGACCCGCTGAAAGGAGATAGGGAGAGATGACAGCCCGCTGATTACAATAAACTATTAGATTAAACATCCTGCTCCCACTTGACCACCTCTTACTGCTTTCCCATCCTGGCAACTCCTAAGCTTGTAGGGAGAGAGAGGGGGATAACGCAGTGTGTTTTCGATGTCTGCACAGTTTATTTTGTGCATGTGGCAGCACTTCGCTTCACTTCCACTGGATTGGGACTGGTCTTGCAAACGGCTGTCTGTCGCACTGACCAGCACTGTCTCTTCGTTTGTCTGCATCCATCTGTCATCTCCTGTCCTACATTCACACTTCAAGATCCTGGAGGAATGGACTATGTTTCTTTTTCATGCCATGTGTTTGCAGAGCATCCTCCCCAGTTGCTGCTCTGCATCGGCACCTAATAAATAATACCGACGGTGACTGGGATGAGGACGGCTGTGAGAGAGTGTGCAAAGAGCTGAGCCACATGGCCGATCCTCGCATGGGTACCTGGGGAGAGGGGACACGGCCTGTGTGTGGTGGGAGTGTGGTGGGAGTGTGGCTCTGAGTGTAGTGGGAAGGGAGCAGCCCAGGCCGGGCGGCTGAGGAGCAAGCAAGGCTCTTCCCAGAGAGACCTGCCCTCAGGGTTTGCTCGTTTTTGCAGTCCTTTGGTTGTGACCCAGTGGGAACAGTCCCTGAAGAAGAGGAGTGAGGTGACTGTTGGTGCAAATCTGGTCCATCTGTCCCAGCCGTGGGGCCTGCACACCAACCTGCGCTGGCACGCACGTCACCGTGGTTTGCAGCACTGCTCGTGCCGTTTGGCTTTCCAGGTGCACGCTCCCTTCCCCTGCCCTTCCCCTTCAGGCAGGCCGGCTTCCACCTGGGCCTCGGTGCCCCCGAGCTCTGAGGATGGGGAGACAGTCAGGGGAAACTCCTGTTTCTGAAGATGGGCCTCATTTCTACCATTTAGTTCCATGAGTCTTCCCTAAACCAATAGTGGAAAATCTGGTTTGTAATTATTTTCTTCAGACAGAGAAAAGCTATTTTAATTTGACACAAGGCTCCTGGCATAGGAAGTGTAGGTCTCTATAGCCTGCCCTGCCTGTAAAGGTCAGCGGCCCAGTACGTAACACGGGCTGAGCTTTCTGAAATAATCCAATACAGAAGTACAGGTATTTCTCACTACAATGTGTAGGAACCCATTAGACAACACTTCTGCCACTCAAATTTGCTCACGTGATTATTTTCTTAATTGAAAAGGCTATTTGGTGCTCTGGAGCAGGAGAGGTTGTAAGCCCGTTGTTTTTTCCCTAGGAAGGGTATCCCAGCTGTATCCTCAGGCATCTCCCATCTTCTAGCAGTACTTCTGTAGCAGAATGAAGATGTTGCATATTCAAAGCAACAGGAGCATCCTTTTTAGCATTCCCTTTCAATGGAACTTGGTAGCAAACGGAGCTTTGGAGCTGAGAAGACGGGCCCAGGAAAGATGCTGTAGATGTGGATGATGGAGATGCGAAGAGAAGTAACCAGACTGCAGCTTCTAAAGCAGCG
Organism: Vanellus vanellus; assembly: GCF_965231255.1. Taxonomy (NCBI): domain Eukaryota; kingdom Metazoa; phylum Chordata; class Aves; order Charadriiformes; family Charadriidae; genus Vanellus; species Vanellus vanellus. Next base: position 8,084,845 of record NC_138905.1, read on the forward strand.
TGGGTTTCCCTGTTCCAGAAGTGCTCTGAGGCTCTGTGAAATATATGCACAGTCCATCGCTGGATTGAATGGCCAGAAAATATACACCGACAATGATGCGGCATCTCCCACAGGCTTGGTAGGACCGTAGGAATGTTTCGCATGCAAGGCCTTTGGCCTTCCCTGCGAGCCTCTTTATCCTACCCCTTGAAAAATCAATGTCCTTACCCATGGACTACAGAATGGAGATGAAATTGCTGAAACCATGGTTACAGATACAGCTCTTAAAAGCCTCTCCTATCCTGCAGGAAGGGAGTGCTGCCGTCCCTTGGAGGAGCCTGACTTACCCATCACATGGGGGATCTGCACAGGGGATGTGTTTAGGAGGTCTGCATCAAGTGTTGCGATCGTTTCTGCGAACGGTCGTTTGCCAGGAGAGGAAAAAAACATCTTCAGTAATTAGAAAGCAAGAGTCCTCCTCGAGAAAGGAGGTGGGACGGTGTCAGCCGCGGTGTCACCCTGGCGGATGCACGCCACAAAAAGCGCGACCCAGCCATTGTGTGGATGCTGACGGGGAGCGATGGGATAAAAATTAAGGCGAGCTAAAGGCTGAGTGACCTGGTGACTTCCCTGTTTTGTCTTGAGAGCTGACAAAAGAGTTCCTGGCCTGCCCAGGGGCTCCTCGCTTCCTCCGCACAGTGCTTTCCAGCCTTGCTCAGGCTCCCGCATCACCCGGGGACATCTGCACAGGTTATTTCTCATGCTTCCTCTAAACAGCGCTCAGCAAAAATGCTCTGATTCAGCAAAGCACATAGCCGTGTCCATAAATCCCTTTTATTTCAGTGTGACATAAGCAAGTGTTTAAGTGGCTTACTGTATCAGGGCTGAAATGAAAAACCGTCTCCTGCGGACCTTAAGTCCATTTACAACATCAAGCAATAACTCTCAGGCGAACTTTAAAGCCGGGAATGCCGCGTCTTAACCTCAAAACACTTGGTGCTTGAGCCATGTAGTTAGAATTAAATCTAATTCCGATGCCGCGTTTTACACCAACCAGGGTATTACCCGGCAGATGCCTAAATCACCGCTCTGAGAGCGGCCGGCCTCGGAGGCCTGATTTCAGTTATATCCTGAGATAAGAAAGTCCTTTCCTGGACAGGCCGGCTTCCTCACTAGAATGGAGGTTGTTCTGGTTTATGTCACGTATTGTTTTCTTTCTTGAAAATAATACAGATCTAAATCTTTTCGAATACAAAGGGAAGCAGAACCTCTCGCGCCCTCCCTGCCTTCTGGTGTGGATGCAGGAGGAGAGGGCATTCCCAGTGCATACTTTTCACTACGTTTGACTCTTTCGCCCTCGTAACTCTTTCCATGCCCTTTCTTGGCCAGAAACTAAACCCGTTGCCAGCTTAAAAAATATCACCTTCCAAGCATGATCCCTACTGTTTCCAAGGCAGAAGTGGAGAGTGTAGGAGATTTGAGATGGTTGGTCAGAGCATCCATGGAGCTCTGGAGCTGAGGCTGACCACAGGGAGGTGACACAGTTTTCAGTATTATTTATTATTTTTAGTCTAGAGGATTCACCGGCCACACATGTCTTAAACCTTACAGATTTGCAACCCCTTCCAGACTCAGGAAAAGTGTGTCTTGATAAACCTTGACTCAGCTGGTCAGTTGTGCAGGTGGTTCAATGCGGACACCTGCTTCAGGCCAATGTTTTCAGGTCAAGAATATGCCAGAGCTCTTAAAACCTTGCTTCAAATGGGGATCCTGTAGATTTCATGTCCTCCACTTTTTCCTGGGAATCTTGTGCTGCTCCTGCAGCCTTTCTGCACAGGTAGCGTGCTGGCTGCACCCAGCGATGGGTAAGGGCTGCGCAGGGAATAAATAATAAATAAATAACCATGCAATCGAGGTGGCCCAGCTGCTCCTCCTCCTGCCAGCTCAGGGCTCTTCCCTGCAGTCAGTGCTTTTGTGCAGATGAGTTTTGATTGAGTCAGGGGATGGGATTTCCATCCTCTCCTGCCGGACTTTCCTGCACAGCCACATAGACCTGATAGACCAGCTCCTGCCTGGAGCCAACCGCAAGCCCGGGTGAGAGAGGAGAGCCGCAGTGCTGCTCAGCCGTTCGTGTCTCCTCCCAGGGCAGACACCGAGCTGTTCACACTGAGCATTAAGGAGCAGCTTTAGGTGCGGTGAAACCGCTTGATCCGTGTGAAACCATTGCAACCAGAGGGTCGCATCCCATGGGAAGTGGAAGGCGCGTGGGTAGGGCAGCCTGCGGCCTCATCCCACTTTACGGACCTTGGGACTATTCATCCATACTATGCTATTCATCTGTATGCCAAAGTAATGCCCAAAGGCTGCAGAGTGCCGCTGTCACCAAAAAACACAGCAAAAAATAACCCCCCTCACACCTATGTTAGTAAGATAACAGGTAGACAACCTTCCTTCCTGCAGGCTTCCCAGTTCAAACCCAAGATATCTTGCCCTGTATGTAAACTTCTCCTGAGCTAACTCAGCTCAGCCAAACTGTGTGAAGAACATCTTTATTTTGTGAACCTCTTTTTCCCCCCCGGATGAACTTATTTTCTAGATAATAATCACTTCAAGGCAAGTTCTGCAGTTTCATCCCACGTTTGCACATTATATACAAGGGCTGTGATCCATCATTTGGGTTTCCAGTCCCTAATGCAGCCCCAAGAAATAAATATCAGTGGCAGAACTAAAATGGAATGCTCAGAGGGAAAGGGGATGCATAATCTTTGGCGTCTTTGCACAAGGACAAGCAGCGTGGTCCTGGGACAGGTGCTTCATCAGCTTTTGAGCATAGCCGTGCTTTAAGAAAACCGTGGTATATCTTGGGAAGGTCTCGCTTTCCCTGGAAGATCTCTGTATTTACTCTGCTCACTATGCACAAAGGACAGAGCACGGTCTAAGGGAAAAGGATCTAAATTATCTGCCAGGGCAATCCTTTACCAATGATGGACTCTGCAGTCTTTTATAAGTCACATCAACCTCTCTGTGGGGACTCCTGGTCACCTTCTGGTTCATTCCCTACTACGTACTGCGGCAAGCACTGTGAGTCATCATCAGGATAACAACCGTGTGGCACCAAAATACATAGCAATAGAATATTATTAAAATTTTTCCCACAGAAGTTCGAATCCCTGTTAATCTCTCCTACGTCTGACTTAATTCCTTGTAAACATACATAAAAATGTAATTTTTTGTACGGTTTCACACTTCAAACATGGCATATTTTCAGCAAATTGTTCCAGATATCACTCTTCATGCATGCAGACAGGGTGGTAATTACATGAGAGCATCCAAGTCTTCTGGGAAAACATTTGCAGGAGGTTTGGTTTAGTTATAGAGGAGAACAGGACAATTTATTTGCTACTGAAACTAGTGCGATCTGTTGGAGAAAAAAAAATCAATGTAGGTTCATAGGAAGATGACCAAAATGACCCAAGGCAGCGGAAGCAGTAGTACACGTGAAATATTTTTAAAGGACAAATTAAGATTTAAGGCTCAAAATGTCCTTTTAGCGCTCGTCGAGCATTTTGTATCATCTACAGTATCACTAAGCATTCAGAGGTGTGAGCAGTGATTGCCCTGATCAATGGCACCAAGGCACCGGGCAGTGCATCACTCAGATATCCTGTAACAGAGCGGGTCAATAGATAGCACTGAGCAGTGTTATATATAACACCTAATAGAAAACACGCTTGCAAAAGTCATTCCAGATGTGAAAAAAATTGTAAAATGTTAATCTGTACACAGAAGTGGGTTTGTTGGTGTTTTTTTTTTTTTTTTTCTCCTTCTTGTTTTGCATAACACTCTAAGAACTGATATGCTTCCAGTGGAAAAATATGTCACCGGGTTGTTTCCAGCCACTGCTAATCAGCGGATTTGACATACATATGATGTCGAGAGCCAGGGCTACGGCTGGTGCCCAGGCGGGGCAGCCGCCAGCGGTTCTGCCTGAGCGGCAGCAGCTGATGGCATCGGTGCTGGGTGGACATCATCCCCCAACAGGGTTTCACAGGAAGGACAGGGTGAGATGCAGAGCGCATTCAAATAACAACCAGCTGACTCATCCTCAGAGATGCAGGTGGTTTCAGAAACGGGTCCTGGTTGCAAAAATCGGGTTTGACCATTTCTGCTCCTGCTTTGCTCGGCAGCATAGCCTGTGCTGAGCAGGGCAGAGCTGGGGCTGCGGGACTGGGACATCTCCCAGGGGCTCTGCATGACTGGGACATCTCCCAGGGGCTCTGCATGACTGGGACATCTCCCAGGGGCTCTGCCTACACACCTAGATACATCGGTGAGGAGCACCAAGGCATCCTACCTGCCTCCCCTTGTCCTGACAGCTCCTGACGCTGAGCACCTGCGTGTCTGGTGAGGACTAGAAGTAAGGCTAGCTCCACTCTGGGCTCACGTGGGGAAACCTGCCTTCAGGACACATAGCCTGAGCTTTTATACTCCCATTCATCTTCTGAGTAATGCCAGGATTTTGCGTTGCCTGTATTGAGAATGCTTTGGCTATTGGTGCAGCAAAACCAGGTCCTCTCTGCACCAGGAGAACTCACAACATAATAAATACAGACATCCTGCAACCTCTGCACAGGAGGAACCTGAAATAAACATCTGGACTTGAGCCTGTCTTTGTACAAGACATCTCTGCCTTTTAAGAGCCAGGGGAGGATGTTCTCTTCTGGAAGAAAACACAGCAGCTCTTTAATACCGTGCAGAATCGATGCAGAAGAGTTAAGGATGGGAAGCGAACAGGGAACAGCCTGATGCAATGTCTGCAAACTCAGCGGCTGGATCCGATACCCCTGAGCCTTACGCTCCCAGGATTCGATACCCGTTTTGGAGCAGCCTTCTGCCACGTACACAATCGGCTGTGCCGGTGAGAGGGGACTGAGAAAATGAGGACACAGATCAGCACCTTTACATTTGCAGATTCCCCTCAGAATCACCATTGGCACTCCCAGAGCATTTCAGAGAGCATCTTCCACACAGAGGCGAAGCCCTCCAGCTCTCCCTGGTCTTGCTGAGGCACAAAGTCTCTTCCCCCCCGATCCCCGCCACCTCCTGCAGCACAAGCCCAGGTGACACCTTCGCTGGCTGTGTCACCACCCCCAAGAGGGCTGCACGGCATCCCAGGGAGCCCACACCACTTCAGACTGTGCCTTTTTTGTGGCAGTTTTTTGGTCTTTCCAGTTCAGAATTGCAGAAGGCTGTAGAAGTTACCTTCCAAATACGATTTCCAGCGTGCTTTGGCACTGGGTGTGCGTGTGTGCGCACAAAGTAGGCACTGTATCTGATTGCATGTCCCCTAAATCATCCACGTCCCCTTGAGTGCCCCATTTCACTGGGAAATGAGAGCGTCTGGCGGTACCCAAGCACACACGTGGCAGCCACGTGTTGAGATGACGGGTATCTTCACAAAACCCCGGCTGGGAATAGCCAGGAGAGATACCACCCGCACAGAGCAAGAGCAAAACTGATTTTTAAAGGTGGAAAGAGCTCAATCCATGTTCCCCTTGCTCGGACAAGGCACTGAGTTTCGGCTTCAGATTTTGTGCTGACTTTCCAAGCTGCTCACTTGATGCAGCAGCTTTCCACCCCTGGCTTGCCCTGCATAAACCCGGCGTGAAAGCAGCGGGGTCAGCCTGCGGCTGCTCCGCTATCTGCAAAGCACTTCCCGGCGTGAAATATTTCAGCTCGGATGGAGGGGACGCCAACACCGCTCGCAGCGTGTGTGGTACGCCTGCAGCCACGTTCGATCCCACGCGGTCAGGAAACCCAAACAAGGGTGGATTTATTTTGGTTGGGAGATCTGGGAACTTCTAAGAAGAAAAAAAAAAAATAAAATAATCTAAACACGGAGCCTGAGCCTTGAGGGTTGGCAAGCTCGACAACCATTGTCAAAATGTTACATGTTACACGTGGAAGTACACACACAAAGGATTTCTGTAGCCAAAATGGGAATATCAACCTCTTTTTGGTTTGCAGCTTTCTAGGAGATTTTCAGTGGACCCTTTTACAGTGAATTTAAGTAAAAAAGACCAAATTGCCTTCCTTTTTTCTGCCCTCAAGGGCTTTTCCCAGAGATTACTACACTAAGTCACACCACATCCCACCAGCACAGAAAGAGGGTGACAACGGCATTTTGCTACCCGCTGGGGATCTCTCCTTGAGGGTGGGACACAGCATCTCAGGACAAGAGCAGAAGGGCGGTGTATCTGCTAGGAAAGGAGCAGGAGGAGGTTGTAAGCAAGAACCTCGTTAAGTGCACTGGAAATCAGGTGGTCCCGGCTCCTCTGGTCTCCTTTGTGCTTTAAGGCTGGGCAAGTCCCACCCCACCCCACGGACATGCACCCAGGGTGTCTGGCGCCATGCACAGGGCCACAGAGAAGTGTAACAGAACCACGAAGCAGGGACCGACTGGGGGACGGAGGTACACCAGGGTCGTCTTCTACTTATTTTGACAGGCAGCCTGCTGGAGCCAGACGTAAACAAGGGACAAACCTTCAGGCTCCCATTGACCTGCAAGTAGGTGGAGTGCAAAGATAACTCGGAGAGAGGGAGTCAGGATCAAACCCTACGTGTTTGTGATTCATCAACATGAAAGTGGTCCCAGAAGCTCGGAGCTGATCAAACATCTGGCCAGGGCATCTTCTCAGTGTCAGATCAGAGAGAAAAGCAGTCAAAGTCATTTTTAGTCCTTGATAGAATTAATCTCCAGAGCAGAAAACAGGGGCTCCGACTCATTGTGCACCCTTGGAAAATTGTTTTTGGCTTTCTAGGAAATAGCACAGATTGAGATTTACAGGAGGGCTGGGGATTAAGTTTGTAAAAGTCTGGGAGAAGGAGAGATATCAGGGATGTTGTCAAGCTGCAGTGGTCCCCAAGGCCATGCTGGGCAATACACTGCTGGTTTAGGGAACTGTATGGCCTGGGAGAGGCCAGGACAACCCGGGATTTGGAACTGGAGGAGACTTGCAAGCAATTCAGCCACAGCTTAACCTTGTCAGATCTTGCTGCCTACTGGGCTGCTGTGCTCTGCTTGCACTGGGGCTGCAGGGCAATCCACACCTCCAGCCCCTGGAAGGAGCAAGCCAGCGGGGATGACTGGAGATTGGCATTGCCGAGTGACCTTGGGATCCAGCTGTGCACCCAAGCACACCCCATCCTGCGATGAAGCATGGGGAGATACCATCACCTGCTCTTACGGCTCACCCAGCAGCACTGTTCCCCAAGAGATGGAGCATTTGTGGGATGGCTTCCAGCTAGAAGGAGATTTTGGGTGCAGCTCAGAGGCACAGGAATAATGACTGCCCCAAACCTAGAGTGTCTTGAATGAAAGACATCCAAGGTCCCTGAGAGTTGAGCGTGAGTGTGGCCCCATGCCTGACAGCAGCCTTTGCTCGTCCCAGTGATTCAGCCCGTTCCTGCTTAGCTCACAAGAAGTGGGTCACACTGGGCCTTACTGCTTCTTCAGGGGACTAAGCCCCGACCCCAAATTTATTTGGTGTTGGATCAACACAATCCTTTTAGACTTCCCCTCTTGCAATGCATGACCCTTCCTTCTCCTTCACAGTCCTACCAGATTAGGACTTGAGACTTCAGCCCCTTTCAAATTCTCCCTAATACAGGTTCTTCTCCCTCATCCATACCACGCAGTTTTACTTTGCCTTTGCTGTCTGTTAAGCTGCATTGAAACCTGCTGTTATTCACACAGCAAGCAACAAAGGGGACATATGTGACTGTAATTACCTGTGTAGGACTAGAGTCTGTGACTTGGGAAGTCTTTCCCAATCTTATGTCCCTCCTAACAACACCCAACGCACTAACCAAAGCTCTTGACTTGGCTAAACAATTTGACACGATCTCTACGGAAGATGCTCTCTGCACCAAGTGATGCTGCATTGCTGTATGGCCCTGAGTGACCCCATGCTGTGACCACAGGTATCACCAAATATTAACTTGCATTTTTAATGCAATAACCAGTTCAGATGCACAACATCATGACCACTAGAAACTATCTACCAGGGGAAATGGGGTAGCTTGTCCCAAAGAGTTGCGAAGGGCTCACTCACATATCTATGCTCAAATAATGGCAGAGACCCCATATTTCTAGCCTGGGTGTTTAAAACAAAAATTAACCTAGGAATGAAATGTTTATTTTACATGCTATGCCCCACTGGTGCACTTATCCATGCTGTGGGAATTGATTTGGATGGGGCCACTCACCGCGCACAGGATGACCAGTACCAACTCCTTCAGACTGTTTGGTCCTCAGAGAGACACAGCTGACCTTAGCAGCAGCACGAGCTGGTGCTGAGCTGAGGACACTTCGAAATACACCCTCTCAATACAAGAAGCAATATATCCTTAGCTCCCCACGGCGTCTGCCACAGCCCCCCTTCTCAGCTGCACACCCCATGAGCCTCTCCCTCCTGCAGCACATGGCATGTCGCTTCCTGACACCGGTACTTAAAACCACCTTAAAAAATATTAATGTTTGGAAGTGGACAAGCTACTGGTAACTTGTGCCTGGAAGGTGAAGACAAGCAGCTCTGAGCCACCAAGCCGAGCTGGTGCACCATCGCCCGGCCAGGGTTAGCATCGCGGGTTCAAGTTAGTGTGCAATGCAGGCAGCAGCCCTCTTGTTGGGACCTCTGCCATCGCTGCAAGGAGAAAGGGGATCAGTCCGATAGTTTTAGCTCCGTCGAGATCTCGCTGGTGCCTGGCAGGCAATTCTAGGCAGGAAAAATGGCACAGACACCCACACCGGTCACAGCCCCCTCCACGCATGGACAGGGGATGCTCATCAGACTCCAGGGGTCAATCTTGAGGGAATCTAGTCCGAGACACCCCTATATCCAGCTGGCACTGGGCAGAACTGGGATTCAGCCTTTCTCAGTACCCGAGACACCGGGAAAGCCCAGTTCAGCCGTGCCGGTGAAGTGTGGCGCACAGGCACAGGCACCACACCCCCTTCCCGGCGGAAAGGGCGAGCGGTGCTGGGGTTTTTGTTCAGGACAACATTTTAAAATCCCAAACCAAACCAACAAGCTGGGAGTTCAGCTCTCCGTGTGACCTGACTTGCCTGGGAGAGGAGATTTGCTAGCTCGCTCCCGCATCTGTGCGTGTTGTATTTCTAAACCGCTGCCAGGGCTATTATTAGAAACAATTGTCTCTCCTGGAAATTTTATATAGAGGCTTGAAACAACTTTTCTCATGCCCTCCCCAGCAGCGAGTAAGCGGGCTAACAATGCGGCCGAGAAACCCTCCTTACGCGGAGCATGTCTGCAAGGCAAGCAGATACACCCAGACAGGCACAGTTTGGAAATAGAGCTATTTATTTGTCTTTTCTAGCCTTGGATCTGTAGCAACTTTTCTACCCCTGATTTAGGAAAAGGGACATAGGGGAAAGGAAAAACAGGCCAGGGGCTTTTACCCTTTGCGAAGCCCCCAGCTCCGCATTAAACTTGCTGCAGCCATTTGGAAAGGGAAGGAGCAGTCCATCTTAGCAGTCAGTGGGGACAGGCATCCAGATTGCTGGGGGTGGGGTGGGGGGAGAAATCACAGCACCAGCTTCTCTCCCCCACACCCTCTCCTTCCCTTTAGTGCAAAAAAAATAATAAAAAAACCACAGCCGCCGTGCTCACCTCCCTTACTCGCCCACCAAATTCAGGGTTTTGGTGTTTTTTGTTTTTTTTTTTTTTTTTCTTTTTTGGAAAGGATAGAGAAAGCAGATGCTGCCCACATTTCTCTCTGTTTGAGATAAATGGAGGGAGGGGGGCGTGGAGCAACCCGCGGACTGCGGCTGGGCTTTCCCCGCGGGGCCGGGGGCTGGAAGGGGAGCCCCCGGCCCGCCTCCCTTTCCCCATCCGCAGACAAAGACCCCCGGTTACCTTCTCCCGCTCCCTCGGCGGCTCCGGCGGCCCCTCAGCTCCGAGCCCGGGACGAGAGCATCCCCTCCGCACCAGCCTCGCCAGGCCGCGGCTCTACCGCACCGCATCCATCGCCCGCCCCTCCGCCGCTGGGATGCGCGGGGCCGGCGCGGCCCTTCCCTCCGCTGCCGGCGGGCTGCCCGGGCGGTCCTAGGGCGGTCCCATGCTCCCTGCCGGCATACCGTAATCCTCCTTTTCCCCTTCTTCTTCCCTTTCCCCCGCCACCGGCTCCCGGCGCCCGGGCTCCTTGAGCGGCAGCCGCCGCGCTGCGAGGCTGCGAGGTTGGAGCCGGGGAGGAGGGAGGAGGGAGGAGGAGGAGGAGGAGGAGGGGGAGGAAGGAGGAGAAAGGAGGGAGGAGGGCAGCCAGCAGCAGTTGGCGCTGGGTCATGTGAAACAGATGAACCCGGCTGGGGCCTGCCAACATCTGGGCTCCCCTTCGCCTCTGGGAGGAGGATGAAGGGATGGAAGGACGGAGGGAGGAAGGGTGCGGGAGGTGGGAGCATTTATCTCCCTCCCAGCACCCGACCCACTCGTGCACACCTTGAAATGATAATAGAGAGGGGCGAGAGCAGCAGGGATGCCTGCTCCCAGCGCTCAGGCAGCCCCGGCAGGGAGGAGGAGGAGGAGGAAAGCAGTGAAGGCCCCAGGTACCCTCGGGGCTGGGCAGGCAGAGCAGATCCCACAGCCCTGGTGCTGGGGGGCATCCTCCCTTCTCCCAGTGACTTTACCCCACCGGTCCCGGCTGGAGAAGGGTGCAACTTGTGGTGGTGTAAAAATGCACCCACCAACAAAGGATGCTGCCCAGGAAATAAAGCATCTTTACAGACTGCACTAGCGGTAGCCCTCATGTAAGGGTTTTTCTATTAAATAATCAGATCAGTCATAGAATCATAGAATGGTTTATGTTGGAAGGGACCTTGAAGATCATCGAGTTCCAACCCCCTGCCATGGGCAGGGAAACCTCCCACCAGACCAGGTTGCTCAAAGCCCCGTCCAGCCTGGCCTTGAACACCTCCAGGGATGGGACAGCCACGGCTTCTTTGGACAACCTGTCCCAGTGCCTCACCACCCTCAAAGTGAAAAATTTCTTCCTAATATCTAATCTAAATCTCCCCTCTTCCAGTTCGAAGCCATTCCCCCTCATCCTATCACTACACGCCCCTGTAAAAAGTCCTTCCCCAGCTCTCCTGTAGGCCCCCTTTAGGTACTGGAAGATTGCAATAAGGTGTCCCCAGAGCCTTCCCTTCTCCAGGCTGAACAACCCCAACTCTCTCAGCCTCTCCTCATAGGAGAGGTGTTCCAGCCCTCTGAACATCTTCTGGATCAGCTCCAACAGGTCCATGTCTTTTCTATGTTGGGGGCTCCAGAGCTGGATGTAGTACTCCAGGTGGGGTCTCACCAGTCAAGAAGGACAATGTGTATGAGCCTCCAAAAAGTGCTGGATTTTTTGGTTTAAACAAGCACAGTGCAAAGCACCCACACTACAATGCCTGCAGTTAGAGTTCTGACTTACTTTGCTGCTGCTTTGCCTCCCCGTCAGCATTTTCTTTCTGGGACTGGGCTTATTCCCACCAGGTGAAACCCTGAGGTTGCCATTGTGCCACGCTCTGGCACAGGCCGGCCAGGAAGAGCTCTGCTTTGGGAGGGGAGGTGTGGAGGTGAACCCTTTCCTTCATTTGTTTTCAGTTGGCACTTATGCCACTGCATGGCTGTTCATGGCATGGATGGAGCTGGGGCTTACACGGGATATAGGAAATTTCCTCTTTGCCCTGTAGGAAGATGACAAAGTCACTCTCCCAACACGGTGGTGGTGAATGAGCTGGTTGTCTGATTTTAACTGGGGGTGTTTCTGGGTTTGAACTGCTGTGAAGACTGAAAGCCAAGACCACACCAGCATGGAGATGTAATGAGCCTTGAAGTGCTCTCCTCTGCAACAGGCTTGGGGGGCCAGGGGGCTGCAAAGTGCTTTTGGGTGCAACAAGCTAAAACTAGAGTGTGAGTGCAGTTCCCTCTCCTGTCTTTAAGGGCACAGATATTATTAAAACGGAGCTGTGTATGCAGCCACAGGCAGGCTCACCCATCCAGCTCGCTCCACCCAAGGGGCCGGCTTTGATTAAGGGGATAAATATAGGTTCCAGCCTCTGGCTGTTGAGGGTTAAGAACAAATGGCTGAGGTGGCCCAACTCTGCTCTGGAGGCAATCCCAAGGTCAGGACATAGTGGCAAGAGGCAGCAAAGGTACCCGTCTCTGCCCCAGGAGAAGCAGGGGGACCACGGCTGCATTGCAAGGGTAAAGATTGGGGTTTTCTGGGTGCATCTAATCCATGTCTAGATCCAGCTGCCCCTGAGGGGCAAACCACCAAAACACAAGCTTCAAAACCTCCTGGAATGTTAAACCCATAATTTCAGAGAGGGGTAAAACTTCAAGTTGCCCCCTAAATTCTGTTTTGTCCTTTTCCTTCAACAAAGGTCACAACATATCTCAAGCAGGGTCTGCCGTCTTCAGTGGCGGTGGTGAAGAAAAGCATGTAAGCTTGAACGCCAGCAGCAGTTCGGCTCTGCTCCTGAACCCTGCTCAGGACTAGCAATGAAAAAATCACCTTCCCAGGCTGACTTTCACTAAAACAGGAGGTGAAGCTGCTTCAAAGGTGCCCTCACCCTGCAGGTGCCTGCTTGTGCTTGTTGCTCTATAAGAATATGCCAAGGCAATGGACTTTGCCCTTGGGGTAGGATGATCCTTCAACTAGCAAAGCCTCAAAGCGATTTCCCCACCCATCGCTGCATGGCACATGTTGCCCTTCGAGGTAACTCCTCCTCCCCTGGCAGGATGAGCCTCCAAACCCAGAGCGGAGCCAGGGTGTGGTGCAGCATTATTCAGCTGGTGATAAAAGAGCTTGCCTTGCTTTCTAATTGGAAAGTAATTTGTTTCAAACATAGCGGCAAAACCTGGAAAGTAAGGATCACTCTGCCCAGAATTGCGATTTTTCAGCTTTCAGTGCAGACGTGGGGATTTTCATTAGACTTAGCTTGAAATTACAGGCTCTCAGCAACAGTCCAGTCTCTCCTTCGGCACAAAGCCTGAGTAAACAGGCACAGGTTTTGGACTAGTCTGGAGGCAGCAAGAAAGCATCCTTTCTCCTGCCCCATGTTAGGGTGGGTTGTCTACCAGAGGTGCCCAAAGAGCATCCCATCACTGTGTGATCCTAATGGTGTCCTCCAACATCTTTGGGGCATCAGGTGGTTTATGTCACAGGGAAGGACCTGGGTCACAGACAGGTGTCATTTCACAGAAACAGTCTGGGGTGAAATGGATGGGAAGCTCCTTGGTTTCCCAGGTACAACGTCTCAGCACCTCTGCAGCCTTTGAGCTCCACCAAGCAGAAAGAAGCTGGATCGTCACACTTGTGAAACCACCAGCTGCATCCTCCTTAGATCCCTTGTAAGGACATTACCTTTCCTACCCACCCAGGACCACATGCACAACACTGCCCCAAAAGAAAGTGCAAAGGTTTAACATTCTCTGCGATGGTGGGAGACGTTCCTGCTGCATTTCCTTAACCCTCTAATTTGAGATGCAACATTTGTAATAAAAAACCCCTACTGGTCTGAGTGAAGATAACATCCTCTAGGTACCTGATAGAGCTAACAAAGAATTTAGAAACGGGGACTGTTTCTCATAACATGGGAAAATAGTGGAGCATTGTCCCTGCCAAGAGTTTATCATGAAAGCTCAACCAGAAAGAGTTGTTTTCCCGCAGAACTAGACAAGGAATTTGCTCCAGATCTTCTCACTGGTTCATTGCACACTTCTTTCCTTGAAATACCGTGGCCAGAATTGGGCTGATTCCCTGGTAGCAGGGTGGTACCCTGACCTACAAGGGCAACGGGGTGGTCTGTAGAAGGCATAGAGCAACCTTTGCAGAACCTTTAATTTGGGGTCTATACATAGAGAGGAACAGAAGCTCGAAGTGTGGCTGTGGACTTCAAAAACAAGAAAACCTATTTGGGGTGGAAATGTAAGAATGCCATTCCTAGCAAAGCTTCCAAGGGGAAAATCATGCTTTTGGGATCCTCATCCTTCCTTCCAGCTTTGCCCACTTCAGGTAAATCAGTGAGCTGGGGCAGCAGAGGATGGTAAAGAGACTTCTGGATGAAGGGTAACTGTCAGCTGCAGTTACGTGGCATTGCTTGCAAAGCTCCACAGCCACAGCTAACTGAGCCCTGCAGCACTGCCATGATGTTGGGGAGAGCTGGCAGCCTCGTTTCACAGATGGGCATGGCACATGAGTGCAGCACGGCGCTGAGGGCTGTTCGATGGGTGGGAAATCAAGCTAATAAACTGGGGGACACCACCCTGTGGGGTAGATACACACCATTGGGCATGCAGCCTGGTGCGTCCGTACCTGGGACGGCTTTGGATGGTTGCTTAGATGCTGGTAGACATGAGGCCACCAAGGCTGGGACCACAAATCCAAGGAAGACACCAAAGCCTGATGGAGCATCATAATGCATGCAAGGCTCACTGCTGGCTCAGTGAAACAGCTGCCAAAGCCCCCACCAGCTTGATGAAAGCCTGTAGAAGGACGGCTGCATCGCAATGCAGAGGCAATGCCTTGTGCCAACCAGAGTTGGCTCTCCCCTTCTTCCTCTCTCATACATACATCCTGCAATTCAGATTTCCTCAACAGCACCCTTTCAGGAAAAAGACCTCACCGTTCACCTCCTCATGCACATTCCTCTCTTAAAATTCCTAGTAATACTTCGGCAAGAGTCCTTTCCTTCAAGGAGCTCCTGTAATTTCACAAGGTCTCTGGAGTCGTCAATACCCAAACAATACGGCTTGGTAAGAAACATTTAGTCTGGAGGCAGTGGAGCTGCTGTCATTGCAATGATTAGAAGCAGGAGATAGCTGCGTCTTTTCCAAGCTGGTTTGTATGATGGCAAGTCCCAAAAAGAGAACAGTAACCCAAATATTTAACTTTGACATACACGGAGGGAAGCCTCCAGCAACCAGATGCCTCTGTGCCAAGATACCAACACGCTGATTCTTTTTTATCGGTACCTGATAACAAAGCAAGGAAGAAACACCATGGCCTTGTGCTGGAGAACTATTGTTGACAATTCATTTCCACTCTCATTAGCAAAGATTAAAGTATCAAAATACTTTACAGGGAACATGGTGATAGGACTGTGGGTGCCATCAAAATGTGTGAGCTGTTACATGAACATTTCTAGTATTTTCAGAAAAGCTTAATGAATATTGTCTATCCCAGGACTGCATTAATTAGCACTAACGGGTTGGAGGAGATGTCGTGTCATGAAGCAATATTCACACTTACACAACGATTTGCATCCATAAGCGGTGCAGTGCTTTAGAGAAGTCAATGTCATTCTCCCGTATGGTACATCTGAAACCCATGGAAGGTGAGGGAAATGCTTTCAAAGAATATTTAGGATTTCCTGAAGGTATCTAACTGCCTACCTCCCTGTGGGAGGCATTTAAGGACCTCAATCCCATGGATTGCACAACTCTTAAAAAATGTGAGTAGCAGTAAAAGATTAAAAAGCCCCAAAACTTAACAAGCAACATGGACCTAAGTAATTTGGGAACTGAAATCGATTTTCAGAGATGACGTGATCTGTTAGGCACATGTATCTCACTGTAAATCAATGCAGCTGACTTACGCTAACCATGACAAGGGTCAGCCAGCCCTTGAAGATGAAGTGTCTGGTGAGCCTATTCGTGTGATTCCCCTGAAATTCATGGTATAGCACTGTCTTGTCTGCTCATGAGCTCTGATGTAGGTTGGCTGGAGAAGAGGCAAGTGTCCTCACCTCTGTTCAGCTGACACGATCTGTATCCTCCATGCAACAAATATGCCTCAGTGCTGGGAAGTAGAAAAGGGACCGATGTGACCCAGCTGGTCACCCAAGCCACCAGGTTGCCCTCACTCACTTCCATGGACCAGGGCCAGCCAGAGAGAGATGGCGTCTACCACTACCAAACCCATCACCTCATTTTCCCTCTACAAAACGTTGGGATGAATTGTGTCCTTGAGCTAATTCATGCTAAGAACTTTGGAAACCAGGTGGATACCACAGGGATCTCATTCAGAAATGTAAAATGCAATTACTCAGGAGCAGGACCTGACTCATATAACTGGATCCGGACCTGCAAACAATTTAGGGGATAGAGCACATGCAATACCAACTGTCAGTGTAGTGCACTTCAAACTGGGAAGATCTCCAAGTTTGCTCAGTGAACCACAAGATGCTTTTAGTTAAACCTTATGCAGAAACACTTCACTTCTGAGATGAACCGTGGGTGTTATTTCCCATGCCATGTTTTCATTAATTTCCAGGACAATCCCTTAAGTAATTGGGGCACAAAAGGAGGGGGCAAAGGGAGAAGCAGGACTTTAGCTTTGGACAAAATAAGCCTCCAGGGCGTCTGATTAATTTTCACACAGACTCTACTTAAAGGATCTCTGAGAGCTGAAGAGCGAAGTAAGCAGACCTCGACGTTCCCAAAGAGCTGGTGCAATAAATCCTCCCTTCATTAGGCGAAGAAAGTGCATGCCGGCAGGATTATTATACAGGCAAGCGAAGCTCCATCTTTGCGCGGATGGTAGGGACAAGCCAACTCCAGCTGGTTGGTGCTGTGACCCGTGGGCTGGCAAATCCTGCCTGCTGCTGGTACAGAGAGGGACAGGACTCACATGTAAGTAGCCCGTGTCCCAGTTATCTCCGGGTAATCCCGGCATCCAAGAGGCCAAACAAAGCAAACAGCTGAAGTGTGCATAAGGGAATAAAGATGAGCCGGGTGTGCCACCAGCCCTCCCTGGGTGACCCATGCCTTGATGGACTGATGCCAGGGAAAGGGGCATTTCTTCCAGTCCCTCCATTTTCACCCACCTGGGGCTGGAATAGAGAAGGAATTCTTCCCAATGGAAAGTGCTGGGAGCCATCCCTGTCCTTGCAGGAGGAATAGGAGGTTAGGTCCTCACCAATCCCTTCTACCCTCCCATGGGGTGGAAGGAACACATGGGACCCTGCTGGCCTTTTCTTCAAACCTGAGCAAAACTCTGCTTCAGGAACTTCTTCCTATTCCCAAAATATTACCATTTTCACCTGAAATGGCCTGAAAGCAGAACAATGCAGGGAGGAGTGGTCACAGCAGGGGCCCCTTCCATCCATAAAATGGTCTGGGTGGTGGTGGGAGATGGGCAGGCCTTTCCCCAGAGGAAGCGAGGAGCAGGGGCTGGTGGAGGAGATGGGTGGTGGAGGCATGGAGGAAAACCAGAAAACACTCCTGCTGTTGGTGAAGGCTGCTGTTTGGCCAGGGGAGAGCTGGAGAGCTGCTTGCAGACCACCGACATGACCACAGTGCAGACAGAAATAAAATGCAACTAATAAGAGGAAATCTCATTCCTACAAAGGCAGGTGGACCAACCTCATCGATGCAAGGGAACTGCTGAGTAAATGGCAAATGAGTAAATGGCAAGAACCTGAGAACAAGGCTGAGGAAAGGCGAGATTATTCTCCCCACCCTGTCTTCAGATGTTGCAGTTGACCAACGCTGGTGAAAGCCACATAAAAGCCTTGGATGACAAAAGGCAGCACAGGTAATTGTGAAGGACATCAAATGATTCAGCTGAGAGATCCAAGCTGAGAAATGTGCCCTCCTGTTAAGCAAAATCTACACGTACCTCTCGCATGGAGCTACATAATGAAGTACTTTCTTTTGTATAGGAGAACAAAACAAACTAATTCTCATTTGTTTGGCTTTTTGTACTGAAGTAGTCTTTGTACTTTGCATGATGTCAGGTATGAAGAATTTTTTTTGTAGTTTTACACTGCCTTCTACTGAGGATTGCAAAACTTACACCGGTTGGAACAGCTTTCTGTTTCAAAAGGTGTCACATTTTGCAGAAAATCCAGAGAATGTTCCAAAAATGGCATAAAAATAATTATTAACAGCTTTTGCTAAATAAATTTTACAAAATCAAAAGCCAGTTAGACAATGCTTTCAATACATCACTGCAACATTAGAGAAGGGGCTCATGAGATACTGAAGTGACACAGCCAAACGACAATTTTAGTAACTGAAAAAGAAGTGCTGTTAGCTTGCTTTCCAATTTCTGTTACTTCTCGGTCATACATTTCTATTTCTTAAGATGTGTTTCTCTCCTCTGCTGCTCGCCTACAAATCAAAATCAGGGAAACCTCCTGGCTGTAGTAGGAAATAGCTGTTCTAGCCGAAGCTCTTGTAGGTGTTAGTAGGGGGTAGCCTAATTTCAGATGCAGGTGTGGTTTTTAAGGTAACCTTTTCTGCTTATTGAAAGTTTTCACTATCTCTGTGAGGCAAGATCATTACCTACATTGAACAGGTGGGAAAATGGAGTCACAGAGAGATCAATTTACCTGGATAAGATCCCGTACCAAATTGGAGAGAGAGAGAGAGACCTGGGAATAAATCGCAAACCTTGTGACACCAAAGCCTTTGTGCTAACCCGAGACCCCTCTTCTTCCCCCAGATAATGAATCGGTGATTCACAAAGGCTGCTCCGTTTCTGACAGTTTAATCGGCGTTTTCTACTTTACACTTTGGTTCGCTTTGGCTTTTTTAATCTTTATGAGGCAATCCTTGCAAAGAGAGGAAGCAAACAGGAAATAAATCTTGGAGCAAGTATGCCCTCATGTCATAAGAGTGCAATGAACAGATCGTATTTGCCAGAAAATATTTATCTGACCAATAATGTTTGCAATTAGGCCCAGTCAATTGCTTTGATAACAAACACCCAAATTACATTTAATATGAAAACATTTTAAATGGTCTCAGCATCTTGTAAATAAACATAGCACTAGTCATAATGCTGCTTTGCTAGAGCCAAAGGCTCAGTGTCACTTGATTTATTGTTTAACTTGAGTCTAATTGCTGCGTGTCTGACGTCTCTGGGAGCATGGGCTTCTATCACTCGTCTGAACACAATTTCCTTTTCATTACTGAAGCACACCAGGAATAAAACCCGCCTCTCCTGATACCCTGTCCAGGGCAGTCACCACAAGACTATTAACCCTCGGCTAAGGAGATTGAAGTACTTGATTAATTCACTCCATAAAGGTTGCTCATTTCCCCTCCGTGCGCGGCGGTGGCCTGGTTTCCGAGCACCCCATGGTCTGCACGGTTTGCTCCAAGCAACGTCTCTGCCAAGCCTAGCTGTGTTTGCATGGGGCCACGCAGACCCAGAGCCGCTAGAGACCAGTCTCGGAAAGGGCAGGGGAACCTGGAAGTGGCCCATCGATGGGACTTAACAGTCCTTGCTGGCTGCTATTTGGGGAGAGTCTTGGGCATTGATGCCTACTTTGAGGACTTTGTCTTTCACCTAATGGCTGTAACAGGCCTTGTGGACACATGAGAGGCGGTAGGATAAGCGGCATTGATACTTCCCCCCAAAAAAGAGATGAGAAGCTCGAAGAAATACATCCTGAGGGAAGTCTCAAACCACAGAGCCCCTGCATGTAAAGGGTGAATGTTTTCCCTACTAGCTGTGGCTTCAAAAATGTTCTCCTTGCTCAGCTTTTCATCCCCTGCTCCATTTTTGCAGGAAAGGATGGAGGTGCCTGCCTTCAGGCAGCCTGCTGGTTCCTAGGAAGTCAGCATTAAACATCCAATCCTCACTTTTGGTATAGGTCTAACCTGGCCTACATGATCTCAGAGCTAGGGTTTGCAGGCAAGATGTATGGACTTGCACCATAACACCTTTTCCCTGTGATCACCATGACTCCTGGATGTGGGAAGCAGGAGATATTTCATCTCTGAAGACTGATCAACCCCATCAACTGCTCAGCTATCAGCAAAAGCACTGCTTGTTGGCTATTGTAATCGTAGTTTCTGCAGCTCCATAGTGTTGCAATCTTTGGGCTATGGAAGATTAGGTGCTGGTTTTTAGGATGGGGAAGGATGGGTTTATGCTCAGATCTGTTCTCTCCCACCCATTTCTCAGTGACATTTTGCCTCACTATCCCTCTATCCTCATCTATAACCCGAGTTTGGTCCTATCACAATTCACTCTCTCCTGGGAGGACTGTGAAGTGTAACTCGTTAAACTCTGAGAGGTGAATATAGACTTTGGACGCAACACATAAGTCAACTCTTGCTAAGGTGATACTTTTTACAGTGACTCCTTGAGCTTGTTTTATTTTAAAAAGGGGGAGAAATTATATTCAGATTATCTATAGCAGCATATGCCACCAGTCAGATGAGATACATGGCAATTCAGCTATGCAACAAACTGGCTAATGTTTGGGTTTTGGCTTTGCAGGAACACTGTGATGGTGACTGCAGTCTTTGTTTATAAGATCTTGAGTACATTGAAAACATTTTCAGATTAAGTGTGTTGGAAGGGTTGTTATTAAAGCAATTGAAGGCTTAAATACAATCATGGTTGGTCAAATGCATATTTTCAGGGAAAACAAGAATTTCCACGGCAGTTCTCATGGGAGGCTGTGTGGGAGAAGGAGAAGAAATAAAGCCCAAATGCCCCACGGTCCCTGATGTTTGCAATATCACTGCTCAGCTGCAGGATGCAACTAAACTGCACCTCCAAAACAGAGACAAACACCTGCGCGGAGCTGACGGCATTCATACATTGTCCTTTGCACATTCAAGGCTGTAGTGAGGGAAACTAATGATAATGACAAAAGGATCCCCTGTGCCTTTTCTGCAAATTGCTTGGGAGCCACCACCGTGGATGGGGAGCTCATCCTCACTGATGTCCCATCATGCTGGGGGTGGCAGGGATGTGCTGCTCTCCATGGACCATGCCGTGGGTGCACCCATCCGATGGGTGCACGGACGGAGTGAGTGTTGCACATCCCCAGCGGGTTCGGACCATCTCAGAGGGGCAGTGATGCTATTTCCCCACTGCGGCTCAGGCTCCTCATTTAGAGCAATGCTAATTTTCCCGTCCCCCAGCTCGCAGGCGGACACTTCTCCCCCTCCTCCTCATTCCAGAGGCGGCCGCCTTTCCGCAGTGACAGTGACCTTCTGATCTGAGAGCGCGAGGTTGCCAAATCTCATGATAGATGATGTTTTTCTGAAAACCTGCTCTTCTGGGCTGATTCCAGAAAGCGAAGGAGAAGACAGCCCAACTTTATGCATTTTATTAATTCCATTATTTTGAGGCAGTCTTAATGTTTTTGAGCCTTCGCAATTTAAAAAATGGAGCAGGCTTTGCTGGTTAGAGTCAAGGGAGTAGTTTGATATATTGATTTAAACTTTTTACTGCCTAGTGATGAACATCTGCATATGGAGGACCCTGTACTAGTCCATTTTATACTGCCAGTAACCAGTTTTCATATAATTTCACTGGTCCATGTTTCATGAGGGACGACTGTGCTTGGAGGGTTCAAAAAGCGCAGCCGCCAGCTTCATGTGAAGTGAGGGCTGAAATAAAAGGGAAATAAATGAGAGGAAAAGGGACAAAGCCAATAGTTAAAGGGTCATAGTGGCAACTTCTTTGCAGGAGGAAAAATACAAATAATTAATGCTCTTTCTCCATAATTTGCTTGGAAACACAGACTGAAAAGCTGACCTGGGTGGTCTTGATTCAAAGAAGTTAAAGGAATGATGTTTGCTTTCTGCTTGGAGAAATTAGGCGCAAGTTTTTCCTGTCCCAAACAGGAGAAGGGATTCAATTGTGGGAACAAGGGCTGGGAGGGAGAGAGGTAGGTAGAAAATGGGGAAAAACGCTGCCTGTAAAACTGATTATAGAAATCAGCAGTGCTGACATCAATCAAGAGAGCAAGTGGTCAATGGGGGCCCGTAGCCGGTTTTGTGTTGCTGATAACGTGACACGCTGGCTGTATGTCCCAATGACGGGGCTGGGACAATCCTTCTGCCAGGGCAGAGCAGCTCAGCCTCACTTGCCAACCCGAGTGAATTGAACTGGGAAAACACATTCATTAACAAAATTCTACTGCTATTGTCACTCTGAACAATAATTGATAATGGCAAAGCTCCCAACACCTCCCAGCGCCCTATTTGTACACAGGTCTTCCCCTATTTTGTAATCACTGTTTTCCTCTTTTTTCCTTTTTATGGTTATTATTATTATTATTATTACTGGAATTATTGCTGTGCAAACAGAGTGTCTTTCTATACGAAACCATGAAGTTACAGTTTCACTCCTAGATGGCAGTATAAATTATTACATGGGCTACCCTATAATCTTTGGTCATGTTGTACGGCAAGGTAATTGATTCCCCAGTCACTAAAGCTAACTAACATGACTGTAAATCTAATGCTTGAGCAGTGTTTGCTATTAAAAAGTCAACATCTACAATAGTTGCTACACTGCAATTACTGGGAAAATGCTGATTTGCTCTAGACTTGGAGCAGGGAATAATTGTAGCCTCTCTTGAGACCTCGAGTGTGATAATTGGTGGTGAATGGTGGGTTTTTCCAGTGGTGATCACGTAGATTGTCTCTCCGCACACTTATTCCCAGAGTCCTTACAGCATCACCATTCCTGCAGCCGCCAGCGCTGGGTTCAGTACTTCCACCTGCATGCGGCCAAAATAAATAAATCCTCTAGGAAAAGCACACAGACTCAGATTTTGAGCTGTTGTGGATCTTCAGTGAAGTCCAAGGATTGTGCCTTTATACCCCACAGAAATCTGCCCCTTTCTGCTTCTACTTCCAAAGTCAAGTGAGCAATCCTACGACCTCTGAATTCAGACTTCTTGGTTAGAGCCTACCTAGAAATATGAAGGTTTTTCAAGTTGCGTCACTAGATTTTTAATTTTCAAGGACGATACATTGGATATTTGTGAAGCATGCTCTAGGCTTTGATGCTTCATAGCTTTAGAGCAACTGGGACAACGGGACCAGCCACCGCTTTGCTCCTCAACCACACTGGAAAAGCTTTGGAGATCAGGACATGGCTGGTTTCTGGCCTGGTGGCTATGGCATCACGTCCATGGGAATGAGAAGGCTACAAGGTTCCTCCCAAGAAGGAGGATGGCAAATCTCAAGGTTTCAGATCGTTATTTCAGCTAAAATTCACATAGCAGCCAGGACTGGGGAGTGGAGACCCCATAACCCTTCCCTGCTCCTGTCAGGGAAGGAAAATGCAACCCTTGAGAGGAGCTGATTTCAATAGCAGCTTTCCAAATACCTTATTTGGTAGGGCTGTGTGAAATATCTGGAGGGAAATCTGGAAGTCATCCCCTTTCATGGCTTTCACTAGAAGTTCTTTTTCCTGCTGATTTCCCCTCGCAGAGAAACAAGCAAGCCCAAGCAAATAAACACGGCAATCCATAGGAAATACCCCATTTCCCTCTCATCCTTTTATTCCCTCAGAACAAAATCCTGAAACTGCTGGATGGCTGAAGACGCCTTGCTGCTTATGACAAACAGAAAGCAGAAGCTGCCACAGGCTTTGATGCAAAATCAGCTTTCTTTTTTTTTTTTTTTTTTTTTTTTTCCACCAAACTAATAAAGACAACTGATTTCTGCATTATCGAGTGACCAGGGACAAAATCAAATAAATTATGGTGCAGAATTGTAAATGTAATTTTTATACAATCCCTGGCAGAAAAAGTGAATAATAGTAATAGTAACAGTAGTAGTAGTTATAATAATAGTAGTAATCATAATAATAACAATAACAACAACAACTTAGAAAAAATAATTCATTTGACCCTACAGTGGAATACTAATGAGTGCACATTTAAACGCCAACATCCTCCTCGCCGTTAGTGTCACACGGGCAGAGCCTATCGTGCATGTTGTTTTGGCCAGGGCTGGACACTGGCATAGGTGCAGGATGCGTGCGCAGCCTTCCGTGCCTTGCAGCACTCGCCCCCCAAACTGTGATAACTGAGTTATCGGGCGGGCGCTTCAAAATGACCCGAATGAGCAGAAGTAGAATAACAGAGAAAGAAGACAGGAAAAAAAAACCCAACCAAACCCAAAAGAAAACCAGATGTAAGGAATACTTTTGTAAATGAGTCCATTTAGCAGTGACTATGTTTATATTGCACTTGAGCATCACTTTACTTGTATGACCGTTCATACATCATTGTGCTAACGAGGTAATGAGTAACTAGGTGCCTGTATACTACAAGATGCTTTATTTCCACTGAACAACCTGAACCCTCTAAAAATAAGGTGTGAAACCCAAAACCAAACAGCTGGGGTGCTTTCGGAATAGCGGTAAGAGAAGGAAAGCGAGCACTGGGTTCAGCCCTGTCCCCTCGGGAGCTGACTGGGGTTTTGCAAAGAGCCTTTTCTCGGCTTTCCTGTGCCCACGGACCGACACATGAGCTACGTTTGCTCTGCTCCCACTGGGCGAGCGCGAGAGGAGCAGGAAGAGGCCCCTGCCCTGCCTCCGCCTCGGGAAACAAAAGAAAAAAGGAGTCTGCATTTACCCCCGATTATCCTGTAATTGTCTGGGCCAGCACTGAGCACCAGGACTTGCCCTCCCACCATGCTGCCCTGCCGCACCGACCAAAAATCCCCCCAAAACTGAGCGATTCACAACAGGATTGATGCCCAGCCGGCGCGCACAGCGCAAACGATGGGCTGGATGCTTACGGCGGGACTGAAATGTTAAATACCTCCAGCGTGCTCATTTATTTATGACTTCTTCAGCCTACAGTAACTACAAGCGATAATTGGATTGCGCTCGGCATAGCCAGATTGATTTGCTACTTAATAATAAAAGCGAGTCCTCTGTTGATAATGGCATCCCTAGAAACGAGGGGGTCGGGTGAAAAATGCATTCAAGGCGCAATGCTAACTCCAAAAGCTCACGTGGCTCTCGGTGCAGAGCAGGACCTTTGCCAGATGCAAATTTTGTACTGGCGACTCTTAAAACACGCTCTTTGTGGCCTCCTGCGCCTTCGACAGAATATTTACCAACTTTGGCAGGGCTGTTATTTAGCGTTTTGACAAAGGACAGCGAACACGGCGTATTTTTCCATAGTTTTCTGAAGGTCGTGGCTAACCCCCAGTGCAATCTGCAGTGGCCTCTGCTCTCCTCCGAGTGAAGAGTGGCATTTAGACTTAATTACAGAACAGCAGCGGGGAGCTGAATTACCCAAACCCCCTTCTTCATCTGAAGCCAACAGAGCCTAAAGCAACATAAATATCACAAACCGAGCCCTGACGGCGCAGCCCTCTGCGGATGGGTGTCCATGCAATTGGGGCTGTTTCTCCAGCGCTGCTCCTTGTGCCTCACCGGTGGCTCAGGCGATGGTTCTTCAACCAAACGCCTTGGCTGTACTGGCAGCAACTTAAGGACCAGAATTATGGCTACAGCATCTCTGAGACATGTTTGAAGATGCCAGCTCACTCCAGAGGCATAAATGTAACCTGACTTTCCCTGGGCTTTGCCTCTTTTGAGCAAACATGATGCTCTTGTTCTTCCCTGAGCTCGTGGCCATGGGAAGCACTGGTACCTGAAGCCACCTGAGGTTTTGTGGGGGGATGACATTTCCTAGGAGGGCTACCCCTCAAATCACTCCAAAAAGTGCTTAAGACTGCTTAGCATCCAGCATTGGCCAGGCTGGAGGAGCTGACCCTGCCTTTTGGATGCTATGTGGGCGTGGAAGATGCCTGTGAAAGGGCATGGTTGCTCCTGTGCTACAGTGGTCGATGAAGTTACAGAGGCCACAGGCGCAGCTCTGTGAAGGTGTGGGTACAGCCGGGGGCCCTGTCTCCCAGGGTTTCTCCTGCTCCCCTCTGCTCATCCACCCTGGCTGCAAAAACTCCCCATTCTAAGGAAGAGGTGGCCAGGGAGGGATGCGGGCAAGGTGAGGAGTTGCACTCAGCTGTGCCCTCCCCACTAAGCACAGCAGAGTAGAGGAGGCACGGGGCCACCTTGGCTCCCCGTGGAGCACCCAGCTGGTGGCCAGGCCATTGTGCTTCCTCCATAGAGGAACCTGGTGGCTGTGGCTGTCCCTACACCCCCTGTCCGAGCACACAGGTGCCCCTGGCCACATGCAAGCTGCCTGCCCAGCCCTGCCAGGACAGGCTTCAGGAGAGCAAAGAGGAGAAATTCATTACTCAAATGCACATTTTAGGAAGCAAGTCAGCTTCAGGATGTTGCCTGCACTTGAAGGATTGCCTGACTTCACGTGCAAATAAAAAAAGCAGAATGCTTGAGGCATTCACGCTGAGGAACACAAGAGTTTGACAGGAATGAGAGTGTTGCCCAGCTCATTGCCTGCCTGTCAGGAGCTTTTATAGAGGCGGCTTCTCAGGGTGAGAGCAAAGAGCACAGGCTCACCTGCTTCGAAAATGCATGGGACTTTCACGCCCTCCGTCGTCCTGCACCTGCAAAACGCTCAGAGCAGACCCAGCTCTGCAGTCGCGCAGAGTCATCCATGTCTGGTGCCTTTGCACTTTGCTGGACCCTGCTTTAAGATGTGCAATGTAGTAAAGAACAAATACAACCATCGCGTAGGTAGTGACCCGTACGGAGGTTGCTGTTGCGCTCAGGATCGTGGATGTGAGATGCTGTCGGCAGAGGAGTGGCTGTCAAAATCACTTTGTAAAAGCGTAAGTTTAGAGAACATTTGCACATCTGTTTCTATTACATGATTTTGAAGAGGTGCCTTGCTCTAGTAATTGGCTTATCATTATAATTCTATAATCATGATTTTTAATTATCCACAGACAGCTAGAGGGGCAAGAGGGGGTGAATGCAGACTCCTGCTGAACTTGGCAGTTTTTGGTTAGGAAATCAGTTAAGAGAGGCCTGGATGTCCCCATGTCTCAACATGCTGCCACATCTCACCCAAAATATTTGGTGCCTAATGCTGCCCTGGTGCACTGTCGGGTGAGTTTGTGGCTGAACACTACAAACATCATTAGGTGTGCGGAGGGCAGGTCTTGGTTCAGCCCAAATCTACACTTAGGTTTGCAGTGACCTTGAGGCAACTCATTCAGGGGTGATGTGCCAGTAAATTATGAAGTCCAACTGCTGAGAGACCGACTGCTTTTTAAAAGAGTTTGAATTGGCATTTTTCCACTTGGTCTTGTATGTCCATTCTTGGTGCAACAAGAAATGTCCCAACTCAGAACCCACCTTCCCCGTGTTCAACGTGCACACAGAATAAGATCAAAGTTTGCTGCAAGAAGGCTGTCAATTTGCTTGCTTTATGGACTCTTTCTTATATATATGCATATGCTTATGTACAAATTTAATGTGTAGGTTTTGCTCTAATGATGGATGTATTTCAGCAAGAACCAGGGCT
Source organism: Vanellus vanellus (assembly GCF_965231255.1). Classification (NCBI taxonomy): domain Eukaryota; kingdom Metazoa; phylum Chordata; class Aves; order Charadriiformes; family Charadriidae; genus Vanellus; species Vanellus vanellus. Next base: position 8,112,065 of record NC_138905.1, read on the forward strand.
AGCGAATGGCTGTGCTGAAGCAATTTTGAAGGCAATCCTGAAGGCACTGTACCATCACAGTTTAATCAGACCTTATGCATCCAGGACAACTGGAATTGCCCAGCTGCAAAGGATTGTGTTTGGGGTGTTTGAAGCTGTGGGACTGCTCCTTCCCTGCTCTCTACATCATTAAATGGAGGTGATTAATGAAAAGCAGGTGGCGATGCGGGAGAAGCCCTTTCCTGGTGAGGCCCACGTGGAGCTCGCACAGCTGGCTGTGCGGGGATGAATGGGATGCAGCGGCCACTTTGATGGAAGTTCGAGAAACACCGGAGCAGGAGAGTAGGATGGGATTCCTTTGGCCGCACCACCTTCATTGCTGTCTCCTGAGGTGGATGGGAAACCCCTAGTCTCCTCCCAGGATTTTGGGAACCACGTGCCAGGCACTTTTCATTTGGTTCCCCCAGTACAACAGTGACATCACTGACGTCCTGCCAAAGTGAGGGAGCAGGTTGTCTGTTCCTATCCCCCCTTGGTTATCCTCAGTACTGAAAGAGCAAAGGAGAAAACCCCGAGAGGAAAACTCTGGATTATTCACTGAATGACAGCGTGTCACCAAATAAATAAACAAAGCAGGAAAAGCAGGTCATGCCTGTCATCCCCAGTGCAAATCCTCTCTGATGCTGACAGCCCTCATGTTTCACAATTTGCAGAGCCAGTTCCCTTTCCTTGCGGGATAATTAGCAACCAGGCTGGGCGACGTCTGACCGGGCTCTCTGCCCCGGGGTCACCCGCACTGGGTGACAAACGTCCTGCCTGTGCCAGAGGAGGACCCTGCCCTGGGGAAGGGTCCCTGGGTGATGCAAGCGTCTTCTGCTGTGCACCACTTCTCCCCTGCTTTATTGGCCAAGGTGGAAGGAGATGGATAGGTCAAGCAAAAATGCTATCTCAGCATTAAAAACACAGGTAAAGACTCACATCTTGATGTCCAGGGATATGAAAGATGTGAATTTAAACCAGTCCTACCACTAAATCCCAATCGCTGATATTGGGGGAATTAAAGCAAAGCCCACCTCATGACATGACTATATATCCTGGTGGAGTAAAGTCTTCTGACTGAGCCTTGAGCTTAGAGGGATCCTCTTGAGCAGCTATCTTCTCGCATTTCACCTTCACCTTTGGAAATACATCACTCTTGCTCTGACAATAAGAGTCTCCTGGTCTGCACAAAGCAGGCTCTTCCATGGGGCATGCGCTGAACTGCATACATCTAATATCCTTTCCCCTTGGGTACCAGTAATGAGCCTGTTGGTGGGAGGATGGACACAGCCCTTTCCTCATCAGCAGCCACATTTAATGCTGTCTGTAGGTCAGCCCCTGGGCAAAGGTGCTGTTTTGGCAAATGTTGATGAAAGTAGTTTTTTGGCAGAGAAAGCTCTCATGCCAAAATGCTCTCCAAACTCATGTTTTGCTAAAAGTCATACTTGGAGGTGAAAAACTGGGAAAATTCTTAACAATCTATTTTGACTTTCCCTAAAAAATAATAAAAAAAATCTTTAATTTGCCTCTTTTTTTTAAATCTTAAGAGGAACATGTAATATTAATATTGTCACAGTAAAGGCAATGTATTTCAATTGTTCCAAACATTTGGTAGTGATTTTTAAAATCTGAACTGCCTTATAACCAGGCAGGGTCCAGGGTAAAAACAAGGCAAGAAACCCTCCGAGAATGAGAATTTCATTTCTTCCACCTCCTTTTTCTGTGCCTTAATCTCAGGAGGGTCAGCTGTGTTTTGGGAAGACTGCACTGCAGTAGCTGTGGCTTTCCATTCTTGATCACCAACCATCTCAGCCTCAGGGCGATGTATAGCTTCCCTACACACCTCTGCCACTGACCACCTACCAGGGGCAGCTGGGTGATAGAAACTCTCGTAGTCTGAGCCAAAATCAGCTTTGCTCTGCAGGTTTGAATATTTTGAAATATTTTTGGTGTTATACATCCTCCCCCGGTCTGTGCGTGCTATACGTTCTTATCCCTGTATAAGAATACATAAGAATGATATATTCTTATTCTCTATATAGGAGACAAACTAAAAACCACAGCTACAGGGCTTAATTTTTTAACTCAGGCAGCAAATGCAATAGTATGGCTGAGGACGACCGACCCAACGCGTGCCGTTGGCTATGTCGATGGCCACCGCAACAGGGGTGCCAGCTGCATCATTATGATACCCTCTGGCAGCGGATCAGCAGCTGCAAGAGTGTACGGGATTAGTAATAAATCAAATACATCCTGTGAACATTGTTGCAGGATATGATTAATTTTCACGTATGCCAATAACACAGTGAGCCAGCTCCTCCGTTAGTATAAAGCTGCCTAATTCTTGACTTCAGGATTTGGCTTGGTATACGCTCATTTGAGACTCACAGCCAGTTTGCCCATATCAGCATATATTATATTGGCTGCTGTGTTCAAGGTCAGATCCTGGTAAAATTTGCAATTTACAGCAAGGAAAAGTTTACCTTGCAGCAGTGGACGGATATTAATGTAAGTTGCTTTGCGTGCTAAAACTGTTGCATTTCAGGAAAACATGTAAGATTAGTAGATCCAGGGAAAAGGAGCTTGCACGGGTCCAAGCAACGAATCCAAGAGCCAGAAGAGATCCCAGTGGGCAAAGCCACTAGACAAATGTGCAGACTGAAGTAAATGACATTGTATCTCCAACACCCGTTGCAACATGCCAGGGAAAGTGTAAGGGGATGGAGACTCCTCTGCCTCTGCTCCTCACCCTGGTGCCTAAAAGCCCATATAACCCCATGCTTGTGGAAGCATCTGACCTGACCCGGCTCCCCCTCAGTCTGGTGTAAATCAGCAGTAAACTCACTGTCGTAATTTGCATTTACCCCTGCGTAACTGCAGACAGAATTTAGCCTGTTAATATTTCCCCATGTATCATCCTTTGATCCTTTCCCCAGACCGACTTCAACCCTGCAAGGGGAATGGGGCCGGTGCAGCCTGTTGTAGCTGAAATATCCTGGGTGAGAGGGAAAATCCTAATATCCCTCTGTGGAAACTCATCTTCCTCCTCACCACTTTGAAAGACAAGACAGAAAGAGCTGCTCCTGGAGGACTTTGGGGTGGAAAAACCTATTGTCTAAGGAGCAACCCAGCTAGGCAGTGTTCAGGCTGTGTCTTCCTGGTCCTTGGGAGGAACATGTCTCGTAATTACATGATTATGTCCCTGCTGAATTGTTGGCCTTTACAGTGTTTGGATTTCCTGGTGACTCCATTGTGAAGGGCCCTATTCACTCAGGCGTGTTTACCCAGCTGTGGGAGCTTCTCCGGGGCTGCCGTGCTCGGGAGCTGGACATAGCACCATGGATTGTGGGAAAGAAAAAAGCAATAAGCTCAAGAAGGATAAGCCTAGGAAGAAATCCTGCTGGAAATGCCGTATTTACCATAGGGTGGCCGTGTGCATGAGATGGCCTCACCCCCTGGAGGGCAGTGAGCAGGTCCTCATGCTGGTGGCCCCAACAAATAAGCAATTTTTCTGCACTCAGGTGATTTAGCAAATTTTAGCGACTGAAGGAGGCGCAGCATTGGGATTTGTGTTCCCAGCCAGTCGTTCGAGGAAGACATCCACTGAAGTCAGGGAAGGGGTATCGATTTAAACCCTCTGAGAACCACCTCAGCTTGGCTGGTGTACAAGCAAGGGACTGCCTATCAACTAGTGCAGCTTCTAGCTGAGGTCCAGGAGAGGGTCTGAATATCCTTTTCCCTGGGGACCTTTTTCCTGGCTAAGAGGAAGGAAAGGCCAACTCAACCCTAACCCTGACCCTAACCCTAACCCCAACCTTACACATACATCACCTCCTGTCTGTTCACGCAAAGCCCCAACCCCTTCCAGCCCAACTGGTGCAAACATTACAGGCTGTGTGCAGAAGCCCTAAACGTGCGTGGGGCCTCGCAGGGAGGTGCAGAGCGCTTTTGCTGCCTCCCACGAGCTGCAGGACGGTACCCAGACACCGAGTCGCCTCTGCTCGCTCACCCACACACAGAGACTGAGCGGAGCCTTTTAGCTCCCGCTCAAGAATATGTGTAAAGGGACCTTAACGAGGAGAAGGAATCAAATCCTTTTCAGCCCAGCCGCTTGGATCGTGGGTAAATCTGTGGGCTGGAGTATGGGGAAATTCTATAGATCTGGATTTCTTCTAATTCAGTTTGCTCTATGCAATCCCACCGTTGCCAAAAGGTGACAAAATTCCCATCTCGATGCTGGGCTCGTCTCAGATAACCACGGAGAGAAAAACAACACCCATGTACAGTAACCGCTTTTTCTTAAAAGAGAGAGCAAGGGAGAGGAGCAGCAATAATAATAAAAAAGGACAAAGACGCTCAGCCTCTAAGGCTTATAAAAAGCAGCTTAGCCTTCAATAAGCAATTCTTTGAAAAGAAATTAATGGAAAAGGTTACAAGCCTTCTCTTGAGCAGAGCCTGTCACACTGCTCTTTCACGTCGTTGCTACAAATGGAACAAGTCTGTGGCATTTCTTTTCATTTCAGATGCCCTGAAAGGCTGCGTTACTCACTGGACCTTGCATTTTCCCTTTCCCCTTTTGCACAATGCACTGAGGAATTCCTCGTGGGTGATTCAGCGGGCGATGTGCGCCGAGCCCAACCTGCACACCCCACGTAGCAAACAAAACGGCATCCGTCGGCTGCTTCTCGCCGGACACAAGAAGTCCTGTCTATCGCTATCCGGGGCTGCTTTGCAAAAAGGAAAGCATGAAAAGGAGGAAAAAACTCAGGATTGCTCAAATGGCGCTGTCCCTTCACCCGTGGGAGACAGAAGCGCTCGTGGTGCAGCTGGGAAAGAGGATTAAAGATCAGATGGGGAAACGGACCCTGAATTTGGCAAAAGGGGGGTTGCCCTTCTTATGTAGCTGGGCTGTCACTAGGTGGTACTGTGCATCACAGCTTCATGCCTTCTCCTAATTCCTCACTCTTGTGTTTGTCCATCCCCTGGGTTAGATGTTTTGCTGGTAAATATTGTGCTTTGAAGGGAGGAACCTGTTGTCCAAGTCCTCTCGTGTACTCCTGACTTCACACACTTTTATGGCTGAAGGCAATTAAAGACTTCTGACTCTGCTAACGTTCAGCGCCAGTGACTGATTTGGGGTTCTGCTGTCAAACAGCACGTGTTTAATGCTGCCTTGCTGAACCATTTGGTGATGGGTAACAACACTTTTCATCTCCAGATGCTCAGGGTCGTGAAAGAGAAGGAAAACACAAACAAAACAGGGAAAGAAAAGAAATCTTTGATTTTTTTTTTTTTTTTGTAATGAAACCCTTAGCTCTTTGAACGATCTTTGTTAGTCCTACCACTGCCTGGGAATGGGCAACACAGAGGTTTGCTGGATTTTCACCGCTCTTTGGATTTCTGGCAAAAATCCAAGTTCAAGGGATTCAGAAGAACCTGGAAGGGGGGATTTAGCTTGCTCATGCAAGAAAGCCTGAGCAGCCCAGGCCATCGGCTGGTTGCAGTGGGTTGCCCTGCCTGCACAGTGGTGCCACATCGCACACCTACCCCGGCTTTCACACCACGTCCTGCTGTACATGTTTTGTGCAGAGAAAAAGGTTGTTAATCCATCTCTGCCTCCTAATGTATGACCTCGACCCTGTACAGCAGCTTTCGCTGCTCCTAGCCCATGGTGTGGAAGCTATTTGCAAGACGAGAGCCCATGACGCAGACTGTATCGCCTGTATGAACTCAATGCTGAAAGACTTTGCAGCCTTTCAGTAGTTATAAGAAAGATGGGGGCAGACTTTTTGGTAGGGCGTGTTGCAATAGGACAAGGGGTAATGGTTTCAAACTGAAAGAAAGTAGATTCAGACTAGACATAAGGAATAAATTTTTTATGATGAAGATGGTGAAACACTGGCACAGGTTGCCCCAAGAGGTGGTAGATGCTCCATCCCTGGAAACATTCAAGGTGAGGTTGGACGGGGCTCTGAGCAACCTGATCTCATACAAGTTGTCCCTGCTCATTGGGGGGTTGGGCTAGATGGCCTTTAATGGTTCCTTCCAACCCAAACTGTTCTATGATTCTATGATGCAGACTGTATTACCTGTATGAACTCTGTGCTGCACGACTGCACTTTCTCTCATTAAGATGTCTGTTTATAATGCATATTGCAACATGTATAAAAAACTTGGTTGAAGCCTCTTGTGAAGCGCACTGTTACAAACTCAGATCATCCCGAAGCAGATCTGAACAACAGGAGAAGGAAACACTGACACCCAGGAGGCAAAGGCCACGCAAAATCCCAAGATCCTGCAGTCCCCCTGGCAAAGCTGGGTGCAGAGCCCAGTGTCCTTGTCTCAGGCCAGGACAAAAGACCCAAGGCATATTTCACTTGTTAAATCAGCAATGCTCATTTCTGTCTTTTCCCTCTTCCCTCCAAAATGAAGCGGCTTATTCAGCTTTTCCCAGCATTCAGCTACCCCCTCAAAAGCCTCCTCCAGTCCAAAATAGCATCAGAAGAAATGCTGCTTTGAGATTCAGCTTTGTCCCAGTCTATCTTCAGACTTCACAGTGCTGTAGTGGTACTGATTGAAAACTCCTTTTATTTTCATAGCTACAACACTGTCAAACAATTAGTGATTCTGCAGATTTCCCAAACTGCCAAATGGCCCAGCAAAATCCTTTCAGAGTATTTTTTTCTGAGTGTGTTTCATTTTGCATGAAGACCTTCTGGGTAGTTTGACATAAAAAGGAAGAGCATATCGATGGGGGATGAAAAAATCAGGTCAGTGATGACTAAGATAAGAGTCTTCTTCAAATAACTGGTCCTGGGCTGCACAGCTGCTGCAGTACAATGCTCAATCACTGAGCTGCACTCAATGCTGGGGTGCATCACGGACATGTGAGGCAGCACTTGGCATCCTAAGCGGCATTTGGGTTTTGCCTCAGAGGAGGCTAGAAGCAGTGTCATCTGCAAGCACTTTAATTTGCTTATGAACAGGAGATAGGATGGAAATGAGGGTGCAACTTCTGGCAAGAACAACCAGAGCGAAAAAATTCTCAAAACAGCAAATGAAGGGAAGCAGGTCTGCCTGAACCTGTGAGAGGGCAGATACACGGTACCTCAAGGGCAGCGCAGCTCTTCAAGGCCACAGACTCATCATCACTTTGGGCCTATCACCCTGCCCAGTTCTCATACCAGCTACTCAGACAGGAGCCTGGTTGCGCCAAAGCAAATAGTGGCTGAGAGTGAAAGAGGAACAGCACATCCTGGGAAAAGATGCAAGTGAACAGAAAGCTTTGGAGAAGACCTTTCCTTTAAAAAACCTTTGGAGAAAATCCCAAGATACACTCATCCCTAAAACACAACAAACTTGTGAGACACAGGAGCAAATGCCCCACTGAGAAATCTTATGGCTGGCCTATATTAATAGCAATTAATTTCTGGAGACCTGCAAGGTGTCTGGAGCGCTGTTGGAGGAGGACTCTTGAATGACTTCCAGGATAATGAGATCCACCGAGAGTCAGGTTAGTGAAATGAAAAGGGGCGAGGTAAGCCAACGGTTATCATCTCTGACAAAAATTAGCTCTGCCCACCCTTGAGCATTCGCAAACCATTTCAACACTGTGCACACCGTATTCCCTGCTGCATTTTCCTGGCTGGGTTTCATTTACTTCCAACTCTCCAAGTCTGATGCAAGAGGAGAAGGAGCTCTAATGGCTGTCGTGCCTTCCCCATCCACAGCTGGTAATACATTACCCATATGTATTAATAAATTATAGATGCCAGTCCAGGCTGAAGGTGGAGTGGGTGGGAGATGACCCTTGGGCAATCCCAAACCTCTGCAGGGCAGATGACTTCATCTCTCCCGGTCACCCCTAACTATTGTCAGCACTGGAAGAAGAGACTGCTGATCTGCTTTACGTATGAACTGTAAGATGAGATGAATCACAGGAAGGAGTTTGTGCTTGTTAAAGCATCTGCAAATAAATATGTGATTAGCGTTGCTATTATAAAGTGGTGTGGCTGGGAATCACAGCCTCCCACTCAGAGGATGGTGGTGGATTATTTCTTGGAGACAGCGTTTATCACCACCACACAACGATGGGTCAAGGCTTAATCACTTCTGGCTGGTTTGGTGCTCATGAAGGGGATTGTCCTCATGGCTTATCACTGCGACGCGACTCCTTGGCAAAGTCAATGGTAGCTCTTGAACCTGGGGCTTTCTACATCAAGACCGCACAGCTACAACAAGCGGGTGTAAGCCAGCAGAAAGGCAGCACCTTTAGGCTGGGGCGACTCCAGCCCTTTGCTGAAGATGGATAATGAAGCCCATCGATGGGAAGGGCTTTGGCCAGGAGGTCCCCTCACAAAGGGCTCCTCACCCGTGCCGGGACATCCAGGCGCTGCAGCGTGCGATAAAGTAAAGAAAAAGCCCCGGGCTGTAGCCCACCCCCCACTCGCACAGACGATGGCTGTTTACACTGGCTCCTTTGCAGGAATTCAGGATTTCAGTCCTGTGCTATATTTAGGCTGCAAAACTACTGATATTTTTTAGGTCGTTGGCCTTTGACACACAAGTGTATTTTCTGAGAGGAAAAATTTCAGCTCTTGACTAAGTGGTGGGAAAATACAACCCCCAGAAATGTTAAATTTTCTAAAACTGGAGCCAGGAGTTAGGAACCGACAAGAGGAGTTTACATTATAAATACAGTCTGTTGGCTGAGCCAAATGTTTAAGACAGTCCCGTGTCGGGGACCCTTCGTCTGGGTTAGCAGGACTCGGCTGGCTCCTGACACTCAGGATGTCCTGAATATTTACATTTCAGCTTTTACCATAAGAGGAAGAAGAGCTGTTGAAAGCTGATTATCTAGGGACAAAGGGGAAAGAGGCTGAAAATGGGACACGGTCCTTTATTGAAACATATTGTCTGCAAAGCAACATCTGGCGTTTAGAAATAATAAGGAAAAAAAAAAAGTCCTACTTCCAGATTCCTGGTCTGAGTGTGTTACAGGACTGGCATCCAAAGGGAAAAGATTTCTGTGAAAACTGCTTGAATGAAAGAATCCCTTTGTAGGAGGTTATGACTGATAAATTACAGGAATGTTTGTGATATGATATAATAGTGGCAATTAAGAGACATTTTGGATGATGAATGCCTGAGAATATGCAACGCAGCGAACTTCCCAGAACCTCTCTTTTCTAAGATGAACAGTGACTCTGTTCTCACTCTAATTAGGAATTATCCAACCCCTGTGCTGCTCATTCCCCTTCCTTCTTTCCTACCTCCTCATCCCGGTGGCTGCTCTGATATCATTTGTCTGGTCCAAACTGTTCCTCATTTGCAGTCTGGTTTTGCAAACCCCCTGATTGATGGCCTGAGGTTTTGCCAAGCCCAGCTCGGCCGCTAGCCCTGTCGATACTCAAAAGTTGTTGTCTCAGCTGTGGCTACATACATGAGGACCCGCCTGACTCTAGGCTCCTGTGGCTGTGGGGCTCTAAAGAGTACTAAAAAAAAACATTAAAAAAAAAAGAAAAAACAGAGGTCAACCCAAGTACAGCAACTTACAGTAACATAAAAATTCCCGGCCCTCAGACAGGTCTCTTCATCATGAGCTGCCTCTTTACCAGCATGGAAGTGACCGTACGAACACGTTCAGCCCCTAAGCACCCAGGGGTTGAGATCGGGTCCCGTGGAAGCGGAGCAAAGCGGGTTTGCAATGGCTGTAAAGCCCACATTCCTGCCCTCCCGGAGCTTAACGAGAGCCCCTTGAGTCCCAGTGGCCGGCGGCTCTGGCGGCGCAGTGACCAGTGAAGTTAGCGAGTAACTGGATGCAACGGGGTTTGCAAGTTATGCAGTGTTGCAGACACCGTGTGACTCCTGCCAGGTGCCGGACAGACGCTAATCCCCCTTTGGGGTGCCAGCTGGAAGTTCACAGCATGGAGGAATTTGACCTTGGATAACTTTCTGTATTTGAGACTTTGTGCTGGCCGTCATGCAGAGCTCTTCTCCGGGACAGGGGGGTAGGACCGGCCCCAAATTATGCTTTGTCAGCTGTTTTGGAGTCCTCAGTGGACTCACATGGTTAAAAAAAATACCTCCCAAACTGAAAGGAGAAGAAGGAAAAAAGGCAGGGTTTGAAATCCCATGACAATTTCCCTCCAGCTTGGCCCCATAAGCTTCCAATTTAGGAAAACAGCAACGCTCCTCTGCTGTGAGCCCACATGAACGCATGCACTGCACAAGAGATTTAAATTAAGAGTGTTATAGTTGAATCAAAATAAGTGGACCCTAGAAATGGCTCTTTATATTTAAACTTCAGAAGTAATTAATGTGCAAATGTTGGTAAAAGACTTGCTGTAGCCACTTGCAGGTGTCAAAGGTGCATGGGGTTAATATCCTCCTCAATCCAGCCTGGGAGCGATGTCGGGAAGGAAGGAGAGGCAGAACATACCCTGACTTCAATGCCTTCTGATACTGACACCTGGATGGCATTCAAAGCCTTTGTTCTGTTCTTTCTTTGCTATCACATGAGAGTCATCTTTAAGTGTGTAATTTGGGCTTGTTTTTGCCCAAAGCTCCCCTGCCCAAGAGCGACTCTTTTTCCTAAACAATCGGATGCTGTTGGTTGGCTGTGAAGAGAGTTTCTGCAAGAGTGCAGATGATTCACGGCAGCATCTCAGATGCAGTCGCAAACACAGTGAGGGCAGGATCGCATCAATGGCACTGGTCAGCTCCACCTTTGCTCTAGGAGAACATCTGAAAGAAATAGCACCCATTGCACAAAGCCTTTGGTGGAGGGAGCAACAAAGGCATGTTACAAACAGAGAAGGAAAAAGCAGGTTTTTCCCATGATCATCTTATTTTATGCAAGAGAAGAACCACATGGAAGCCCGATGGGAGTGGACCTGTTCTGGGGCTGCTCTAAGCCATATATTCAGGATGGATTTTTCTTTGAAGGAGAAGGGGTTGAATCAAACAAAAATTCTTCAGGCAAAACCCCCTGCTGGTTTCAATTACTTTAGAGGATTGAATTGTTCACAAATGTTTCTCTGGGGAAGGCAAAGCTCTTTACCAAAAGCAGATTCCTGGGGGCCTGTCCCATTACAGAGCATGTTGTACCAACTGCAACAGCCGAAGCTGGATGACTTGAGCTGCAAGCTTGCTGGACGCTCCGTCCCGGTGGCTGCCTACCTTCCTGAGGACTTCCAGCATTTTCCACTTTAAGACCCAGGCCTTGGATCACATATATTTAGTCAGAACAATGTGACTGGGTCTACCTCACAGGACTGTGAGTGTTTAATACTTTGGCATCTAGTTGGGTTTAGCAGTCTTAGCTCTTTCTGGTTTCAGCACAAAGGGATAGGCATCTCCAGAGAGTGACTTGTACCAAGACACCCATCTTGGAAGAACCAGCATAGATGAAATGCCTAATTTTTGATAACTAAAGGAACATGAGGTGTGTCCCATCTCACATTTCAAGACAATGAGCAGAAAATAGCTAAGCTTAGGAAGAAGTAGTTCAGACCTGGCTTCTGCAAACCCAGGGGATGAAACAATATTTCCCTTGCCTTGCTGGTAGGTCCATTTCTGTTATAAGCATGGTGAGCTGCTGAGGATTGCTCAGTTGTGATGGTTTGTATTCCTTGTGCAGAGCAGAGTTTTCATCCCTTGCAGCCAAAATCAAAGACGGGGCAGGAACGCCCAAGCCATTGGTGGTAGACTTCAAGAGAGCTCAAGAGAGCTCAGCTTTGGACAGTTTCAAATCCATCCTGGGCTAGAAACTAGCATTGCTTGTGTTTGCTCGTTGGCTAGTGGCCTATATAAGCTGCATTGGCAATCTGAACCCATTTATTAGTGGGCTAGAATTAACACCGTGAAAGACTTTGCCCGTGATCATAACTGGGGCAGCCAGACTCCTTTCTCATGAACAGACTAGTCCTGGAGAGCGAATGTTTCTCACAGGAAGGCAGGTTGGAAAAAGCAAAAGAACGCCAAGTACGCCTCCCCTTTTGAGAGGCTGCTGCATTTCTTGAACAAAAATGCTCAGTCTTGAGACTTGACTACTCAGTCTCCTCCTACCATCCCTAAAGGTTCATGTAAAGACAGATAGGGGGATCAACGTGGGTTTAAAGTCCACCTCATTTTCCAGCAGAACTGGACAATTTGCTACAGCACATGGAAAGCACTGCAATGTTGTGTTTGCAAACAATTAGTGAGGGCAAGCCCCAGCCTGGTGCAGCTCCACGTTAGCTTTAACAGGCAGCACAGCAACCCCCGAGGTACTTTAATGGTTCAGGTTCAGCCATTGCCCAGCAAACCTCTGGCACCTGTCCCTGCCCTCCAGGAAACCCCCGTGCCTCTTGTCGTGACCCACAGCTGCCTTGGGGCAGTGGAAGGAGAGATGAGACCCCACAAGCTGCCGAGGGGAATAGGTGTTTGTGACTGTCCAGGAGGTAAAAGGGTTATTGCCCCAAAATTCCCAGGTATGTAAGCCCTTTGTGCTCCCCTAGTGAGCTCCACCATGACATTTCACCTTGAATCCTCGTCCCTGGGCAAGACATCCCAAATAGCCCTCCAGCTTTATCTGAACTTGGCTGTTATTGCCCTCTTGCCAGTGCGGTGTGGGATGGAGACCAGTCCTGGGCAGGCTGGGTGGGGGTAAGCACTCATGGCTAGCTGAATATTTTGCAACGTTAACTTTTTGATCTCCTCTCCACTGCCTCAGTGCTCTGTGGGGCTGGTGGCAGTGGCACAGATCCTACCAGATCGCCCCGACCCTTCTCAGCTCTAGAAAGGCAGGGGAAGCCTGTACCAAATGCTGAAGGCAATTTTATAGCGTGTCGTAAAAATACCTGGGGATAGGAACTTACTGAACACCTCTTGCGCTTTCTCCATGGACGCCTCAAGTAGAAGCGGCTTGGGGTTCCTCCATAGGCTGATTATTTTTTCTTTCTGTCTGTTTGGATACATTTTCTGGCAAAGACGAATTTTTAATGTTCGCGTTTACTCTCCCCTCCCCTGCCTGTCTAACCCTCTTTGCTTCTGCCTGTAATGAAGATGGGGTGAGAAACTCTGCAAGCCAAAAGCTCCCGAGCGGCTTTCAGAAACATGTGAGGCTCATTAGCCCTTTCTGCAACTCTAGGACTTTTGGGTGGAGAATTTTTCCTCTTTTTTTGTGATTCATGTTGCTTGCTGTTGTTGGTTTGTTTTGGTTTTTTTTTTTTTTTTGTTTTTTGTTTTTTTTTGTTTTCCCTGAGGGAAGTAGTTCAAGTCTCATAAATGCTTAAATATGTAACAATAAAGTTTGAGAAGCCTCCAGGGCAGCTCCAGAGTCAGTGAACTAGCTCCGCAAAGACTGCTAGGGCAAAAAAATCACAGTTGCCTCCCACTAAAAGAGGGAATTAGGCAGGCTGCAAGGTCGGAGGGGTCTGACCCTGTTACCATACCCCACAGAATGGCTTTAGGGGGCCTGAAGCATCCTGAACACCGGCTGCACCGGGGCATCACGGTGCTCCGAGGACGGAGCAGCTGCCAGTGAAGAGCCCTGCAAGCATAGCTCTGTGGGTGGCACTGGTACCCATGTCCACCGCTGTCCTTATGAGCAGAAAATCAAGAACCCCACGGAAAAACGCTCTGCCCAAAACCAGAAGAGAAAGGATCTGCGTTTGCTGACTTCAGGGGAGTCAGAAACAGCTTCAGCTACAACCTGAGACCTGAATAAAATGCCGTGCTCTCTACTTTATCTAGTTTGCTAAAGTGAATTTTGCTGGCTCTTTTCTCATGCTCACCCAACGCTCCCACACACCTAATCCTCCGTTTCCTCAGCCTTCATCGTGCTGGAGCTGACTAGATTAATGGGAAATGCTAATACGTCAGGCCTGAAAGGAAAGCAAAGAGCTGGTTGTGTTTGAATTCCACATTAATCTACTTGGTGATGAAGCTATAAATCAAAACCTGGAAGTTTTACCAATCTGAAATGATGTGTTTAACATTTCAGCCCTTTCCTTCCTCCCTCTTGCCCGACATTGATTTGCACAGCCTTTTACAGCAGCAGGGCAGGCTTGCTAAATGCTATTTTTGCTCCTGAATCCCTAATTGTGCTTAGACATAATAAGATGTCTTCAGGGCAAGCAGGGTGAGGAATGATGCTGAAACAAGAATGGAGTTCCCAAATGGTTCCTTTATGACTGGGAAGACCACATTCCTGATAGGCCACGTGGGGTTGTGGGGATGTCTCAGAGTCCACTGCGAGGTGGATAACAGCCTGTCCCTTTATTGAAGCAATACCCAGCAAGGTGCTAGCAATCCCCCAAGTGAATGGAGGAGAAGCCCCAAAGCCCTTCAGCTCAACTCCACAATGCCCAATGCAGCTGGGTGAAAACCCATTAGCACCCAGTAGCCAGCAGTGGCCACCACGTGGGAAACACACCTGAGATGCATTCTCCCCAGGGAAAATAAAATCATCAAATCATAGAATTGCTGAGGTTGGAGAGGACCTTTAAGATCATCAAGTCCAACCATTAACCTACCCTGACAAAACCACTTCTAAACCGTGTCCCCATGTACCACGTCTACCCTTTTTAAAGCACCTCCAGGGATGGCGAATCCACTACCTCCCTGGGCAGCCTATTCCAATATTTAATAACCCTTTCAGTGAAAAAAAAAAATTCCTAATATCCAATCTGAACCTCGCCTGGCATAACTCGAACCCATTTCCTCTCCTCCTATCACAAAATCCTAAAATTGCAGGATCTGGAAAATAATGGGAATGAAGTAGCTGAACATCAGACTCAAAGAGGACGGGGACTGGGGGCTCACCATGGTCGAGTACATCTGCATATATGTAGATGTAAAAGCAGCTTCTGGTCTGCAATACCTGCCAGCTCTGGCCCAAGAGGAGTGACAGTGACAGGGACAGCACTGCAAAAGCACTCACAATCCTAAGGGGCCAGCAGTCATGGGTGATTTTTACAGCTGGAAACCAGTTAGTGAGCTGGGATCTGCGACTTGATTCTGCCTTGCAGGAGCTGGGGTTTTCCACAGCAGCAGCAACTTCCCTCCTGGGGCTGGGGGCACCCAAAGCCCCCGGGTATCTTTCCCCCATCACGGGACCTTGGCTTCTGCGTTTGTTCCTGCCATTGCTCCTTGGGCCTTTATCCTCCTGCCGGCATGGCCAAAGCTCTCTTCTCTTCCTCGTTTTAGGTTAACATCCAGGCCCTGAATGCTACAGCCCACCTCCCTCCTTAAGCCCATTACCTATAACTGCGTATACGGGCAGCAATGAGGTCTTTGAAAACAATTCCACGCTGGTGTCTATAGCCTGAAGTGAGTCACTGTTCATCTCTGCCTCGGTTTCTACGGCAGTAAAATAGGCATGATACTACTTAACCGCCTTTCCAAGTACTTGGTGGATAAGAAGCAGCGTGTAAAAAGTACATGGCACTACTGTGTACAGTGTGCGAGGAATTAAATGCCTGTGATTGGTATTACAGCTCCTTGAGAGAGTGCTCTGCATCCAGCAGTCTGCCTCCGACTTGGTAGGAGCGGTTGGTGGGATTTTAAACAGACAGATGCGTAAACACATTTTTACTGAAGACGGAGGTCCTGGCCTGCCTAATGTTCTCTGACACTGCACAGACATAGCAGGGAAACTAAAACATTTGTTGATGGATTTGGAGATTAAATAAATAGTGAAATATCTTCAGGATGTTAAAATGCAGAACTGACTGCCTGTCTCATAATAAACCAGCCCTCCCCCAGCACTTCTTGAAATGTGAGTATTTCCGCAAAAGCAGGCACTGTGTTAGTTCACGGGGCCATTTTTTTAGTAGGTCAGAGCAGTCGGACATCTTCTGGGCATTGGTAAAAATATACCCGACAGCTCTGTGGCCTCTCACACAACTGACTGTCTGAAAGCCTCGACTGGAAGTTTATCATTTGTTAATCTCCTTTTTCAAACGCGTTTCGATCACACAGTCAGAAAACCCCCATGGTGGATCGCAAAACACAATTATAATATAGCAAGCGCTCATCACAATTAAAATATAGCAACTGGTGAATATCAGCTCCACTGAAAACAGAGCAAGGCAAGTGGTGTGTTCAGGCTGCGCAGACAAATGTATCCCTGGGAATCGCAGCGGACATGCAGGAGGATTTACTTGCCGGGAAGAGAAATGCGGTCTGAGACAGATGATGGTACCTTGCTTCAGGGTACCAAAAACCTCTAGTTCTTGGGTGTCATGAGTACCACAGCATCACTCAAAACCAACAAGAAACGGAGTTACTCGACATCTCTGAAAGTCAAATCCAGTTTGGAGACCAAGAATGAAGGAAAAAAATTTGATTGTTTTAACCTATTTTATAACAACTTCTGCTCAGAGTGCAACCTGAGCAAGTCTACACTACCGATTGCTGTGTCAGTTTGGATTTCCAGATTGAAATCTGACCACAACAGCCAGCATCACCCCGAAATTGCCATTTCATATACCTGTGCTAATGCATTGCCTCTGATTTCCCAAAAGCCAAGAAAGCAAAGTCTCACTTGTCAGAAATAAGGGGAATTACACTGATTATGTTGATGCCTGGAGCTCCTTTTCTTTTCAAGAACCCATTGCCTGTTGCATTGGCAGTAAATCTGTACAGTATTAGCATTTTTTTTTTAATATATTTTGCAGATAAAACAGTAGAAGGGAATTACCAAACCCACGGAAGTTTTTCAGGGTTTGTGTAGCGAAGACAACAGCCTAGGGAAAGGATACCAAAAAATTCTCCAAGTTGGGGCATACCCGAGGAGCCGTGGTCTTGGTTGGTGGTGCAAAGGAGGACCTGAGTCCTCCCCAGTGATGTGGGTCCTGCTCAGCCAGCAACCTGGCTGTGTGGTACACTGCTGTGGTACCCCCCAGGTCAGTCCCCGCAAGGGTGAGCCAGCAAATGGTTCCAGAAGCACAGATGCGCTGGGATGTGATTAACTCAAAGGAGAAAGCATAAAGGAAAGGGATGTCTATATACTTTTTTGGAGTATGAAAACACTTGGCTTAATTTTACAAAGTTGACTAATGTTTCTTTCTAGGGCTGCTTTGGTTCTGGTACCCCACAGAGGTCCTACAGCAGATCTGCTTTGCCCTCAAGATGCAGCAGCAACAGGGATTAATATATTGCAGCAACAAAACTGGCATGGTCAAGGGCTTATTAGTTCATCTAAATAATAAACAGTGGAATAATTCTTTGTCTCTGGGAAGTGATTAAACTGTTAGGTTTTCTGTCCAAGCTATATTCTACTAAAATACCCCATCAGTATTTAAATTGGAGGATGCTGACTATTGGAGGAAATGCTATTAGGATTAATATACGTAAGTGTGAAGTTAGCTATCAGCTCATGCTGGCCCCTAATAATACCGCAGCTGCTGTCTCTCTGCGGCGATGAGCTATGAGTTGCCTTTCCCAAGCAAACCTCCACCCAGCAGCAACTCTCCTGGTACCTGACCCACCATTTCAGGTCCTCTCCAAAGAATTGGAAGCTCATGGGCATTGACAAATAAAGTGACGTGGTTTTACTGAGCTTTTGCAGATATGCACCGATTCTGTCTGAGAAAAGGACAAATATCCAGGTCCACCCTGCCCTGTGAATGTCAGGCTGCATCGATGCTCGTTTGGATGGGAAGGGAGGCACCTTTGCTGGTCCTATTTCACTGGGGACTCTTGCAAAGGGGGATTACATGCCAGCAACGTGATATAATGGCATGGGGGATGGCTGAAGATGTGTGCATATTGTAATGGAAAAAGTGCACTTGTGCACGCGCTCAGTGCTCACAACAGAGTAAATCTGTTCAAAGACCACCAATCCCAGGAGTTATCGCAGGCAGTAGCATCCCCCGATGCATGGTGTGCAGGCTGGGGTAGGTTATTCGTAATCAGAATCTGGACACATCTGAAAAATAACTCCCTAGTTCTTGAGGATGGTTTTATGTGGGTGGAGGGTAAAAAAGGGGTTCAGCATTGAGCCCTCTTGCTTCCCCCTCCCCTTTCCCAGGCCCACGTGAGCTAATTGACTTCAGGTTCAGGCTCCTAAAACAAGCTGCAGAGAGCAGATGGGGCAACCCCACACCACAGGCAGCCTCTGCACAGACGGACCTGCAGGTTCACACCAACCAAGCCCAAGCCCAGCAGGGAAGGGCAGCTTGGTTCACTTGGAGGCATCGCTGTGGTACCTCTCACGGGGGTTTGAAAGCCGTGCCCCAGGGGCCTCCAGGGCAATCAGTGGCATGAAGGGTCCTTCTGGGTAATGGGTTTGCATTATTGGCCGCAGGCATCTTCTAGAACAAACAAATACTTAAAATAAACACACCGCCCATGCCTGCTGAACTCCAAAGAAGGCCATAAAATCTATTCCTGAAGTCTGCTGAAACCAGAGCATGATTTGAAGCTGGTTCAAAGCTTGCTGAAATTACTAAGAGCCTTGCCCTGCTCTCCCTCTAAGCAACACAATTTCTACAGGCTTTTAATCTGACTTCTTCTGTATAACTTGGCTTCACACATGGAGACTTCCAAAGCACAGGAAAAGCAAAATACCAAACAAATGGGAGTAGCAGAAAATGCCTTTTCCAAATGCAAACACCGATCAGTCAATCCAGCATCTGGCATTAGCCAAATCTGTGAAGTTGATAAATATTGTAACGGGTTTGTCCCCACAGCAGAACAAATGTCTAGCCTCAGTCATCTACAGCTGAATAAAAAGGCAGTCGAGCTGGATACTGGTTGGTTTCCAGTGTCATTTCAACCTGGATTCACCTATGGACTGGAATGAGTTGCTGTTCAAAGTGGCATCCAGTTCTAGTGCCTTCACTGTGAAGTTCACAGTGAAGTTTATTTAACCCAGTTTAGCCAGACTCAGGAACACACACAATTTATTAGAGCTGTTTTTTTTATACTTCAAGCTGCAAGCAGTTAGCGTAACTCTACAGAGAAGCCAGTCGACCAAGCCCCAAACCTCTCTGTACCACATAAAACACACACCGAGTAAAGCAAAAGTTTTAGACAGTCAAATGCCTCCGACTTTGCAGGACTGAGCAGTCCAGAGGCATTGCACAAGTCAAGTAGGGATGAGTAGTGCTACTGCAGTTTAAAACCCACCGTGTTTTCCCATTTTCCACGGGTTAGGTGTCTTTAGCCATCCTTTCCTCCGGGTAAGTTATAAATTACTCTTGTCAGCCCCAGGGACGGCGTGAGGACACAGCACAGCTAAGGCTGGCTGTACTTATGAGTATAAAGAGCTCAAGGAAAGGGGATATAGCAGAGTGACCCATAATTTGCATTCACTTATGCCCCTCTGCTCTGTGGGAAGGAGAGTTTGGACCTGTGTTCAGCCACAGAAGACCCCACCACCGTCCTCAAAACCTGTGTTTCTCCTCCCACACCTCCCCTGCCTACGGTGTTTTCTCTGTCCCACCACCTATAGTAGGATCCAAAGTGGTTGGTAGGAAGGAGACAGGACCCTGTGCGACTCCCTGGGGGGTTTCCCCTCTGCAGCACCAGGGTTTGAGGGTCTGGCCTGCTATTTTTTAACCCTACCTGGTAAACGGCTCTGGAAATGCACCATGGCTTCAGCATGAGCTGCAGGACCCTCAGGTTTCCAAAGCGGCAAGTCCTCAGAGCCCGGGACGTCAGGCTCCACACCAGGCTGTCCCAGCTGTAGAGCAGATCCTCAAAGCCAAAGAGCACAGCAGCCATGCCAGCTCCCCGTGTGAAACACCCCGGACTCCCCGCTCGAAGGCAATCAGCTAATCCCAAGGCGCTTTGTGAACTTCAAGGTTAAAAAGTCACTGCAATTTCCATCAAAGAAGGAGAAGAAAAAGAAAGGCATAAAAAAACCCAAACCACCAAACCAAACCCGACAACAAAAACCAGCAGCCAAAATAAACTGTTTGGGGATGTGTCTTTCTCCCTTCGCACCCGCCCTTCAGGATGTGGTTTCTCCCTCCGTGTGTCTTCTCAAAGCAAGTTCTGCTGCACCCAGGGATGATCAGGGAAGAGGTAAAACCACCTCTCCTGACTTAGGAAGGCACTTGCACATCCCTCACAAAGGTCTTCTTGGTTATACTGCATCACTTCCCAGCTCTCCGCGGCAGAACCAAGAAGCAAACTCGGATCCAAAGTCATCACTTTGCAAGCTCAGTCCTGGGACTCCATCCAGAGGGAGGAAAAAAGCCGCTCGCTCTCCCTCTGCCAACATTCCCAAGACATTCCAGTATTAGGCTTAACTCTTTCAAACACTCCCGAAGAACATTTGAGAAGACAGCTTTGCCACATGCAACATTTCATCCTTTTGTTTCGTGCGTTGACTAGCCATCGCACAGTTACACTCCAGCCTTTTTTCCACCCAACTGTCTCTTCTGGAGCCGTTACATATTTTGGACTCAGAAGGAGACTTAATCTTTATATGAGACTTATGCAACAGTCTGCAAAGCACCTTGTTTACCCAAGGGGTGATACCTTGGGAAGTTGCACGGATTAAACAAAGACCATTTAAAATCGGTCTGATTCAGCTGGTGTGGACATACTTTTAACCCTTGCTGAGGTTGCATTCATAAGGGTGGGTCTCCTCTGAACAAGCCCAGGAGAATGCGATACAACTCTCTCCATTTGAGCTGGATGCCAAAACACCCTTTTTAGTCTATGCATGCAAAGTTTCACTTCTGGCATCCCTTCCTAAAATAGGTGTTGAGAAGATAAGTTCCCTGCCCATATTTCCCCTGGAGCAACTTGTCTGGGTGGAGACTTCAATGCTGTCAACATCTACGATGAGGTGGGCTGAGGGAACTGGTCTGGTGAGGGTAAAAATACGTTATCAACACGAGGGTTTTGCAGTTCGGTTAAATCACCGCAAAATCCATGCAGTTAAGTTGCGACAGCTTTTATGACTAAATCCCATGGCGCTCCTTCTACCTATGGGCTAAAGTTTAATAACCAGGTGGGGAAACTGAGGTGGAAGTATTTTTACCAAAGGCACAGTGCAAACCAGTGCCCTTGGAGACAGCTGTCTGCTATTTTTCACTCAGTTCACTCTCCCTTCAGAGGAATGTGCACAAAATGGCAGTGGGACTTGAAGAGAGCAGATGGGAGTCAGCTGGGGAGTGCCTACATGGAGGCACTTCGGAGAAGGCACTTTTTATGGGGGTAGACTGGACATCCCCACTTCGAGCTGAAATTACGAGGGACCTGCAAGCACTGAGACACTAAAGCTGCTGGTTTAGCAGAGCTGAGGAGCCATCATTTCCCAAAAGCCTCAATGTCTTTGATCCAACTCCCTGGGTGGGGAAGGAGAGGGACTATTCATCTCTGGTTGGTTTTCTGCAAGTCTGTCCCACACTGACCCCATCCATAATTTGATCTTTGGGGACTGGAGGGCACAAAGCAAGCGGTGCGTCACGATAACGGCACAAGGATGCTCATCAGCTCATTGACAGGGCAGGTGGAGGGCCAGGAAAATACAGCTGCAAAATTCATGTTCTCAGCCTAATTGCTTCTTCAGGACACCATTTTTGGAGTGGCATCATAAAATATAGCAATAAAATCATAATAGTATTTCCTTCAGACTTGTTAGAAGGTACTCATTCTGCAAAGTGTACTTCTCTTTCCTCCTCTCTCTCTCCCTGCCTATCTGTTTGCTTGGTGTCCAGTCTTTGCTGCTGGTCTCCCTGTGCTCATCATCTCTCAGTGATTTCCTTGCCTGCCTGTAACCGGGTAACACATTGCCTCTCTTAGCAGTGATGTAGACAAGGGACCAGGAACATCTCCATTATAAAGCCTCATTTGGAGGAAAGGTTTGGTTTTTTGTTTTTTTTTTTTTTTTGGTTTTTTTTTATTTTATTTAACTTCACTGGACAATATTTGCTCCAGGCTACAGCCTGGTGTATAAGATCTCTGCCTGGGAGCACAAGAGAGGAAAAGAAAGAAATGTGTTTGATAAAGGAAAACAGAGGGGGGAAAAGAAACCATAGCAAGTGAATGCTCTGGGATGTGACCTAACCCCTTTGGTATTCTGCGAAGGGGGAGAGGAGGGGAAATGGAGGATATGCTGCAGTTTTAAAATTAGCTACTCCACATGTGCATCTAGTCTTTCTCTATGCCCGAAAGGAGACTTTCGGCCCCCTGTCCCAACTCGGTAATTACTCAACAGATGAGGGCTGCTCTGAAGGACCCTTTTCACTCGGCTGATGACATAATCAGACTTTCTGAAAACAGTTCCCCTACGTATTTATTTAACTGATAGACTGGAGCAGTCTCCTTAGGAGTCACTTGAGTCTATGGGAGGCCCAGCGAGTATTTCAGTGTGTAGATTTACCTTCATGATTAGAGTAGATTGTTTGGTTTCCTGCGGAGGTTTTCCTGCTGATTAGACACATGCTATTTTTTGAGGGGGTAGAATCTGCCTGAGTAATGATTACCCGCCCCACCTCGCAGCTTCTGAGGGAATTGCAACTGCGGATGTTTCTCAGGCAAAGACAGACCATTGCCTCCAGAGCTCCAGAGCAGCAAAGGTGCTCTTTTCCAGGGCTACACCACAGAAGGTGCTCTCACTGATTCAAAAAGGCCAGAAGAGATCATTCCTCCAGGGAATGGCAGAGAAAAAAATATCAAGAATCAGCAGCTTGGCTCTTCTGCTGACGTACACTTTGAGTCATTTCTGTAAAATCATCTTACATTTCTATAAAACACGCTGAACTTCACCTTCCCTAAGGTCAATTAGGGAAAAAAGCGCCCTTTGCACTTGACATAGATCTATAGACATTTTCAGGTCTTTTCAACACAGGCTCTCTAATTATGCACTGATTATTTCCCACTGTTTCTGAGAAAATGTCAAGCAAAATATTTACTATGAAACCTCCCACGTTTTACTGACAGTCCAAAGGCTGTTACTAGGGTATAAAAATAGCTCCGTACTTCCCATGAAAAGAAGAAAAAAAAACCCTCCGAACCCTTTGGGCTGCTTTGTTGCTTCATGGGGCCATCAAAGAGGCTTGAAGGCTGGGGCTAGACTTCCCAACCCAACTCAACCCCCGCAGACAGCTCCTCCTCACCGCAGACCCTGAAATCACTGCCGTGCACTGATGTAGGTAGAAGCTACCTGCACCGGGACTGCAAGAGACAGGTCCGTGGTTTGCCTTTAGGCAGATTACATATTCTGGCCTCGGAAGGAGGAGTTCAGCATCTCTTTCCAGTGTGCTCTCGAGTAAATCTCTACCCACGACTTTCCGATGGGTGTGGATGTATTTGGGCGCGTTGAAAGACAGACGTGCTGGGTGGAGGGTGGATTTCTTTGAGCTTGCTGTAGACATACCAGAAACATCCTGCTTCTGCTCAACATATGGCCCCAATGGTCCCTGCAGCTCCGGCCCAATGTGGTTTTTTAGGTCTTATTTCAAATCCATTACCCTTTTTGATCTTTTTTTCTCTATAATGTTAAGAGGATTAATGTTGTTAGAACTTCATGTCTAAAGTTCCCTTTCATGTTGCAGTTTGACGCTTTCCTATGCTGGAGATTTTTATTGAGATGTTTAACTAGTTGTATTTTCCTCCTGTGCTTTAATGGGACATCATTTTCGTGGCTGATATGAAGGGAACAGTTAGAGATGACCCACTGCCAAATGATCAAACAAACAGAGAAGGAGCCATCCCTCTCCTTCACATGTGCCCACACAGAGATAAGGCCCTCAGTGGGGATGTACAGAAGTGACTTCTCTCCTTTAACTGCACTGGCCCACAAACTGTGCAAAGATTTCCAAATGGATGTTGGGCACCAAATTCACTTGAGAACCTGAACCTCTGAGTGCCCTATTCCCACTCCAACTGAGGTGGTCTCATCCCTCATGCCGACCCAGTTGGACTTCTCAGCGTTTCCCCTGACAAGTGGCCTCCCTGCCACCCAGGGAGAGACCATGGAGGGTTTCTACGTGTCCAGCAGGAGCTACCCAGAGTGCAAGGACCGGATACTATTGGCTTTATTTCTTGTACCTTTACCAGGTTTCGTACTTTGTTTGTATAAGGAAAGGTTTGAGAGAAGGGTTTTAAAAGCAGCTGGGAAGGACATTTGAGTTGAAGCAGCAGATCCTCAGACTTTGAGGGCTATATTATAAAAATAAATATATTCTGGGCAAAGAAAACTCACCTAGATTTAAAAAGAGAGTGAAAATAAATTATGGATGTTCATACTGGGTCTGCTGGGACTTTGATTGACTAAGGGTCTGTTGACCCTGTAATCATTTTGTGTTGCTATAAGTTCATGACCTCAGTGTGGCTGGGCCATAAGACCTGGACAATGATCATGCCTGAACATTTGCAGACTTGCAGAGGAGGCACCGACACCCCTAGCTCACCTCTCCAGAGCTCTGGGTCAACAAGGGCTATTTGGAAGTTCCTCCTCAACGATCTGCTGCCCCATGCAAATGTGATGGCTGTGCCTGCACCGCTTCAGTTACCTTCTAGCTCTCACCCATCGCACATTACCAAAACCACAGATATAAACAGCGTCCACCCCTCACACTTGGTCTGTAACCAGTGACAGCCCTACAACCCTTCTGCAGAGAAAATGCAAGAAACTGAAGACTTCTCTGCTGGTTAAATTTTAGGACGAACATCACAAGTCAGAAATCCTGGCCAATTTCCTCAAGATGTTCTCACAAGTCCATATGGCCTAAAACGTTCCATAATGAAATGAACTGCTGCTTCACAGCAATAACTGAATGAAAATTTACTATTCCAGTCATCCACCTTGATCATAACATTTCTAAAGCTCTTTGAAAATGTAAAGTGCTCTGGTGGTGCTAAGTATCATCATTATGCGAACAGCAGCTCCTTCTGTGTAAGGCTGTACGTGACCTCACTTTAGAGGGTTTTTTATTGACTGACACAGGAGAGTATGTCATATCCTCAAATCATACGCGTTTCATTTCCTAAAGTAAGCTGTGTTAGCGATTTAACAAGGTTTAAAAGTAGGTGAATCCTATAAAGCTGGGCTTGTACTTGTCCCTAATATTCTACCAGCTAAAGTGATTTTCACTTCTACTACGCAGAAACGTGAAAGAGATTGTGCAGAGATTTGCTATTCAATCCTCTTTCTCTGCGAACACTGCGGTGAATGAGTCTGCAGGAGGGGATGTAGGTCAGGACAACGTATTAAGTAAATAGTGCAGAACAGCCGCAGAAAGTGAATGGCGAGATCTTAAATACGATTATTCACTTTGGAAACCCAAGCTTATGATTAACTCTGATCCCGCTGGGGACCGTTACGTCCTGTGACCGGGGTGTCCAATCAAAGCAGCATGCCCTTGCACATGCCCGTCGCCACAAGGTTTATCATCACGCTGCTCTCTGGTATTATGTGCAGAAATGCTCAGGAGAATTAATTTTGGCTAGAAGAAAACAGAAAAAAAGTCACAGCCTGCTTAGGGGGCAGGTGTGCACAGGCGGCAACCTAAAGCTCATCCGGCAGCTGAGCTGTTTTCCTTCCATGTTATTCACCTGGGTCTAAAATAGCCTCTGACAAGGTTCAGGGGTGAAGCGACATGAACCTGAGATAAACCTTTGTTTGTGCCCATCAGGTGGATGCTAAGTTTCAGACTGGCGATTGAACACACCTGACTGTTCACAGAAGGAGTTACACGCTTGTTCCATTATGCTTTTCCTGTTTCAAGCTTTTGCTTATTCCTTTGGCGACTGGAGCAAGTATTTCCCTTTATGAGAGGTTCCCCAGTACCCACGTGTTCACATCATCTTGAATTATACATTTAGCTCATGCTTCCCACCTCTTATCAGAAGACGATGGCCAAGTTGTCAAAATGGCCTTGGCTGTGAGCTGTGGTTTGGAGGACACATTGCGTCACATTGCAGGTGTCTCTGAACTGGCACTGTTTGCCTGGGAGAGAGGACAAATCTGGCGGCTCCTAAAAAGCCAGTCTACAGTTCTGCCCTATGGCAAGATGGATAATTTAATGAAGGGCAGCCTTGCTGCCTATGCTAAACAAGGAGACATACAACACAAATGGCCCATTTCAGCAGAACGTTTTCTTACAACTTATCCTGCAGATATATTTAAGTAGTCTGTCTGATTCAGACCCAGTGGTAACACTCACTGCATTCAATGACTAATACAAAGTCCTTTCTGTTCACAGACAAGAGCTGAGCGTTTCATTAAAAAGGAGGAGGGCAAAGGGAACATATTTTAGAAAATCAACGGTCCGGATTTCTCACGTTTGATCTTGCTTATGGATTGGAAATCCCGTTCCTGTCTAAGTTAAAGCCCATATATTTAATCTATTTGGAAGCTCTTTATGATCATTGCAAATAAATGTCTTGCTGGTTAGGATGCAATTGTCACTGGGCAGAGAGTAAATATATAATATAAACAGGTCAAATACGACCTTCAGAGTAGAAATGAGGAGGCATCTTGTCCTATTCCAGAAAAGTCATCAGTTTCCTGAGCTACATTAGACGAGTCACATAACTTTATGGATCTGCATTTCCTCAGTAGATTAATTCACTGACATTTGTCAGGTGCTATGAAATCTCAGGGGATCTGTTTTACATTAAAAAGTAAGTATGTGTTCAGCCTGCTAGAAAGCCAACTGGTCATATTCCACAAGAGTTACGCAGCAAAAAGCAGAGATACTTAAGATATCTTGGATCGATAATGTACCCTCTGTGTTGAAAGCTCCTACGCTGATTAACAAAATGAGCATAACTATGGGTGGATAAGCGTTCCCTGAGGTGAAGACTAGTTATGTACATATATGTTCCCTGTGGGAGTAGTGCTGTATACACACAGCGGTGCTAAGTGAGCGTGCCGTGGAGGAAGATGGTGGCTCTGTTGGCTCTGGGGTAGAGAGGTCCCAGAGAGAGCCATGCTGAGCTGTTAAGGCCACAAAAGCCAGTGCATGCACACACTTGCACAGTCGTTCATGGCATCTGCACTGGGGCTGACTCATGTGGGGTGGTTTGGTTGTCTCTGATGCCACAGCACAATTAATCTGCAGATGGGAAACTCAGGAGTCAACATAGGGGGATTACTGTACTGCAGCACATCTTCACGCTGAGAACATCTCCCCAGCTGGGACCAGTTAGACCTTCTCAGTAGAGCATGAGTGTTGACCTCTACCCCATTTGCTCCCAAAACACAGACCCCTGTGGCTTGTGCTAATGGAAAATCTCCATTTGCGTTGCAGGACAGCGCTGGATCCTTGCCATCTACAGTGATAATGCATGCACAGTTGACAGAAGATGATAACTTGCACTTCTGTTGCTGCTCGGCTTAAAACCCTGTACAAACATCAGCTTCTACTGCCTCATGGTGCTTTGGGAGAGCTGTATTTTTGAGCTGCAACCAGAGCTGCAGATAAACTGGGACAAGAGGACCGAAGTGCCTGTGTGGGACAGCCGGTCACAGAGGTTTGGCAATCCTGGATTTCCCTCTCTCTGGCTGTTTTCTATAGCTACTATGACATCCACATACCCACCAGCATATCCAGATGAGGGGGCTGAGTTTCAGGAGGTATAAATAGTAGCCCAGACACCATCTGCAGAGGTGGAGTGCAGTTAATCAAACTCCCCCGTGCTCTGTCTTCCAACCTGATGATTTGCAATGCGGAATCCAAACTCACTGTCTAGCTTGTTTGCTCATACCTCCCGAAAAGAGGAGAAAATGGATCGAAAGCTGCCAGATCGAAGCAGCAAGTCAGTCACTTCATTGTCTTTATGGACAGCAGACTGAAGCTGTTCAGAAGTTAAAACAAAGAGGATTTACGCTCTTGATTTGGAAATTTATGACTCATTCCCATTTTGGCTGTTAGAAGTGGCTGTCATTTCCCCTGCCCCCAAAACATCCATGCCATAAAAAATAAAACCCATAAGCTCTTTGCTGTCCTTATCTTGATGCACAAAGAATTTGAATGTTCACTGTTGCTATCTGGAGCTTGACTTCCTGTTATTAAGAAGGACATCCTAGTATTTAACAACACGAGATTTTTATTTTTTGCCCCTCTTCTTCAAGCCAGGCAGAATGTCTAACGATTCTGGGGTTTGTTTCCTGCTTGTAATTAAGTAGGTCACAGCTGCAAAGCAAGAGAACAAGAAAATATTCAGATCACACAAAGCCAAGAACGATTAAATCATTTGCAGCTGAAGGATATGGCAGATTTTCTTTTTTTAAAAAGAAGTCTCAAGTCTAAGGAAAACAAATATAGGAACTTTTAAGAGAATGATGAACTTGGAAGTTCTGCCCAAGCACCACAGTAGCTCGGAAAAAAAGAATGATCAAAACCCAGCTAATGTTGTTCACAAGTTGAATAGCTTTATGTGGTTGAAATAAACTCACTTCGTTGCTTAAGGCCATATATTCTATCCATGCAATTCTCTTTGAACCACATGCAAGATTGCCCTCATTTCTTCTGGGCAGTTCCCACCAGGCCATATGTGACACAGCCCTCTGTGTCAGCCTGAAATGCCCCGCTGTGCGCTCTCCTGTAGGTCCCACACAGCACACACCCCGTGCGACTCCAGATGCAATTCAGTCACAGCACAAGCTCTACCCAGACATGAAGCTCCCATGGGGCTGGAGGTCTTTTGAGCTGCATTCATGGCTCTTGGTGTTATGTTGCCCTGCTTCATCTCCCACTCCATCTCCATTTAGGATGGCGAGCTGTTCTTGGCCCCTGCATGAGAGCCTTCACCCCACAGACAAGTATTGGCAACACGTGGTCCATTGCCCTTAATGAGCCATGCACACCTGGGTTGAAGAACCACCTCCGAAGGACCCTAACAGTAGGGTTAGGAACTGGGGTTCAGCCTGGTCATGGACAGGCATCAACTGGCAAACCCATTCCACAACCTTGCAAAGCCAGGAAAACAATTTCTTTGTAAAGCCAAGTTGTCAGTCTGTGTGAACCAGGCACTTTAAGACAGATTTGGTCCTGACTGGCCTTATTTGGGTTATTGCAGGATTCAGGAGGAGCATAAATGACTGCAGATTTCCATCACAGTGCTTCTGCCTAGGCTTTGGTATAAACACTCTTCCAAGCCATTCCTCAGCCAGGGGACAGAGAGCAACAATCCCACCACCTTGAACTGCCCCAGGTATGGTGCCTGGGACCACTCTGCTCCATCATGAAAAGGAGGTTCAAGAAGGACAGGCAACTGCTGGAGAGGGTCCAGCAAAGGGCTACGAAGATTATTAGGGGAATAGAACATCCCTCTTATGAGGAAAGGCTGAGGGACTTGGGTCTTTTTAGCCTAGAGAAAAGAAAACTGAGGGGAGATCTTATCAATACTTATAAATACTTAAGGGGGGAGGTGCCAAGTAGATGAGAACAGTCTTTTTTCAGTGGTGCCCAGTGATAGAACAAGAGGTAATGGGCAGAAACTTGAGCATAGGAAGTTCCATCTTGACATGAGGAGGAACTTCTTTACCTTGAGGGTGGCAGAGCACTGGCACAGGCTGCCCAGAGAGGTGGTGGAGTCTCCCACTCTGGAGACATTCCAAACCTGCCTGGACACTGTCCTGTGCAACTGCTGTAGGTGACCCTGCTCTGGCAGGACTAGATGATCTCCAGAGGTCCCTTCCAACCCTGACCATTCTGTGATTCTGTGACTCTGTGAGATGAAGCGTGGTACTCAGTGATGAGAACAGCCTCATTAAGTGGCTGCCTTGGTCTAAAGGGCAACAGAGATGTGTCCCAAATGGATTGTAGCTGTAACAATAGGGGTCTTATTCTGTACAGTGAGAGAAATGGTCTTTGGGAAGATTTATGTCTGCAGTCCACCAAAATCAACACTGCACAGGGCAGTGGTCCAGTCGGACAAGAATCACTTCCTTGGCAGGGAACACCGTCTGTGAATCTGTTTGATTTCAAAATAGGGTATTTGTTTTTGTCAGAAGAGTGATTAAGATATGGGCAGAATAGCAAGAATGGAAGCATATTGCTGCTTCTGTAAAAACGTGATCGGGAGAGACATAAATCTCAGCAATTATAAATTGGTGATGACCTCATGTTTACTCAATCTCTGACTGGGAAACTGTTATGGGAAAGAAAAGCTCACGTAGATGGTATTCTGGGTTCTGTCCCTGTCTGACCGGACATGGTCAGTTCATTCCAGGATAAGAGAACATGGAGCTTTTCATGCCAGTATTTCTTGGCTTTGCAAGCTAGGAACTAGGAGTGGAGAGATTGTCAGTGCCTCCCCAATGGGTGATCATTATGAAACACAAAAAACGAAGGGTTTCTCAGAGGCTGGTGCCCAGGGAATTTGAGGCCAGTCCTGCAGTCTCTCCTCGCAAAACACTGACCTCATGGGAGAGAGCCTGCATTCAAGAGCGTGGTGGCACATATCCTGGGCTGCAGAAGATGCCTGATCCATCTTCGAGTGATTCATGGTATCTGGATTTATGGGTTTCAATCTGGAGTTTCGCTAAAAAGTGCCAACTTTCAGAAATGTTTTGCTCCCTTCCCTCCAAGATGGGGCCCTTTCACCTTGAGCCCCTTAAATAGAGGACTCCCAGGGAAGGGAAGGTGCTGACTTCAGAGAAAACAGCAGTGCTGGGCTCTATGAAGGATGTTCAGAGGCCTCACAGCATCTCTTGGCCTTTGCAGGAAAACATGCCTGCTGCCTACATCCTTGTCCTGAATCTTTCAGCAATTTCCCTTCCAGTCTAGGGTGGATAACAGCATCCGTGGATTAGTAGTATAAAACAAAATTCAGGAATGAAAAGTTTTCAAAATGCTGCTGGAACCCAGAGTCTGGCCAGCACTGGGCAGTCTGCTGTGACTGTTTGTAAGGAAAAGGGGCTAGATCATCCCTGGCATCCGCCTGATTATCTTTCCCCTGACACCATCATCCAGAAGCTGGAGGTTGGCCCCAAGGCCACTTTAACCGCTCTCTGGTGACTGATTGGATGCGTTGGAATGCACTGACATAACTGTGCTTTTAAAAATCAACGTCCTCTCATTTTATGACTCTTCTTGGCTGGGTTCCCACTCGCTGTAACTGAAGTAAGCCTTTTTTCATCTGCAGGAAACTGCCACTATTGGTGCATTTGAAAGTTTACAGGAGGATACGCGATGGCTGCATTATAGCAAAGTCCAGGATGGAAAAAGGAAGCTTTCCAACATTTCAGAGTGGAAATTATGAAAATTAGAAAGCCTCCTCCCAGTCCCTCGTGTGGTTTGCAAGCACGGGTTGGGTGGAGAGATGCTGGAGAGGGAGGAAGGGAGCGTGGATGTGCACTTCCAGCTAACGGGAGCCCTGAAGTTTGATCCTGCTTCAAACACGCCCAGATTTGCACAGTGTTGGCAGTTCACCTTGGTTCTTACCCTGAAAGCATCCTGCCTGCCAAGAGGGAATGACAGCACTGGCTGGGTCCTGCATAAGGTTGGAGAGGATCAATGTCTGTGGAGACTTTGTAGTATGTAAAGACCAATGTATTATACAGAATAATTTTAAATTGTGACCTAGGATTGCCAACCTTCCCTCTTGCAATAGCCCATCCATCATATTAGCCTTGACAGGTTTTCTTGGATGGTATTTTCGAAAACTGGGAACTCCAGGCTCTGCCCTCAGGCAACAGTAACAGCTTTGAGCTCAGCTCTGAGGAAAGGAGAGCCTGTGAAACATTTGCAACTCACTTTTCTTGTTTTTCTGTGAAAACCTGGACCCTTAATGGGGACAAACTACCTGTGGGGTTTTAACCTTGCTCCTCGTCCTCCTCTCCGCTGTCTGTTGATGCATTAAGATTGATTAAGGGAAGACTGAAAGACAGAAAGTCACTTGTTGCCATCCTCACTTAGATTCCTAAGATGCTCCAAAGCATCATGGAAAATATTACAAACCATGCAGGAAAAGCCTTGTGGTTAGAAACATACCATGGCTACTGAATGCACAGCAAAAGGTTTAACAAAAGCAAGATGTTGGAGAGCTTTCTTGGAGTACTTTGGAGGAGGAAAAGGACATTGGCTTTCTCCTCTCTGAAGAGTGGCAATTTCTCATGGATCCCACTGATCAGGGGAGCTCACTGATCCTGTGCTCTTCCCCTGAGCATCTCACAGTGCTGTCACCCAGCCAAAATTCACCATCCCTTTCAGATGCAGTAAATACAGGCATTTATGCAGGAAAAAAACCTGGTATGGGATACATATTGCTTTGAATGTCAGATTATATCTATCCTGCAATGAAAAAGAGGCATTTGGAGAGGGTGCAAATACAGGATCCAGTCCCTTTCCTATCTCCCCTGCTGCCCGGTTCTCAGGTGAGGTATCTGGCATTTTACTAAGCCATTGGTCATAAAGCAACACTGTGCATTTTCAATGATCTACTTCTGGTGCCCTTACCTCAAGCCTGCAAGCATGTAAATGTGGAAGACTAACCCAGAAGGTGGCCATGGCATTGTCCTTCAGAGTAGGTTCAGACATTCCATCAGGATCTCTGGACACACGTCTCCAAAAGAAACAGCACGCACCATGAGCTCCCCAAAACCAACTCAAACACAGAGGTTCCTAACCTTGAATGACTGCTTCTGCAAATATCGTCTCAAGGCCACAGAGAGGGGGCTGGAGCCCAGGACCCTGCTGCTTGGCAC
This sequence comes from Vanellus vanellus, assembly GCF_965231255.1. Taxonomy (NCBI): domain Eukaryota; kingdom Metazoa; phylum Chordata; class Aves; order Charadriiformes; family Charadriidae; genus Vanellus; species Vanellus vanellus. Next base: position 8,144,691 of record NC_138905.1, read on the forward strand.
CTGCTCTACATCTGGTGGAGTCATCCATATGGTGGACAAGAGCATGTGCTGCTGCTTGTGTGACACAAGTTTTAGCTTTGCTGGGACTTAGGCGATGATCTAGCAATCCACAGTGATAAGGAAGCAGAGCCTTCTGCCTGGTCCTGACTGCAAAGACAACATAGTCATCATGTTACGCTGCAGTTTTCCAGCCTGATCTCGAGGAGCAGCAGGCCACCACCAGGGCTATGAGGGCAGGGCTACCAGAAGGATGCTACCATTGACACCTTTCAGTAAAGCCAATGGTAGGCACCTAGTTATCTGAAAATCAATAACCTGTATTGCAAGAGGCACACTTTTTGTCAGCATGAAGGCTTGCACTGTACTTGCAAGCCTTGACTAAAGGAAAAACTACACAGAGCCAACCCTTGCTCATCTGATCTTCTGCACAGGAAAAGCTGTGAGAAGCGTAGAGTAGTTCCAGCGTGAATGAGCTGGGTGGCTTTCCTGGCTGTGTTATTGATTTATATCTTCTCTAAAAGGGAGTGCAGCCCATCTGTTTTGCAATGCACATGCTCCCCTAGAACTCCCCTCCAAGGACAGACAATTTCTCCCACAAGTCCCAGAACCATCAGAGGTGGTAGTGCAGGGCTTCCCGGGACAAACCCTGGGCTGATAAACCAAAGATTCACAGAGCCATGTGCAGAGCTAGTGAACACACAGTCATGGGGTCAGACCTCTGTTGTGGGGATGTTCGCATCTGAGCTGGACTAGCCTGCATGCCCCATCTGGATCTGGTCTCCAGGGGTAGGCATGCAGTGCAGACAGGGCAGTCTGCGCTCATCTCCTCTAACTGGAAAGGCTTTTGCTCCCTCTGCAGTTAACGGAAGATGGATATCAACACAGAGGGCAATTCCTCCCATACTGAATTGTTTTTGAAGATATGAAGATGAGTTGTCAAAAGAAGACACACATTACTCTCTTTTCTTTGACTGCTGAAAAGACCTAAAAAAGTAGTAAAATTTATAACATTTACATGACAAACTTGTAAAGGTAGGCTGGCTGAAGGTACGAGTGGAATGGAGCTGGCATGGGAAATACACACTAGCAAGAACATAACCCCCTACCTTCAATCTCTCTTTAGATGAGTTTCTTCAAAACACATCTCATCACATCACTCATCTGTTGGGAGCTAGCAGGGTGGAAGCTCCCTGTGGCAGGAACATTTGAGTTAAGGCCAATTTGGTTCACTCTTGCAGTGATTTCTATTCTGAACTAAAATGGTAAAACAGTAAAGTGGTACTTGTTCTATGCATAGACCTCCAAAGGGCAGATGCTTAGTGCAGCAACATTAATTGCAGATTATGGGTCCTTAGCTATTGTTTCACTCGGAGTTTACCTAATCTAGGATGATGCAAAACCTGGAGAGAAAATAAATATCCATGGTCCCACCCCGTCAAGACTTGATGGCTTTTATAGAGGAAGTGCTGGAAACAAAAATGAATGTCAACCTCAGTTAAGAAACTCGCTCGCTTATTTCAAAGCGTTCACTACCATAATTACACCTTCTAAATATATTCCAGAAGTACAGCTGGATTGTAGAGTGTGTGCGGGTGACTAAATCGCATCATTTGCAGCCCATTATCTTTTCAAAAGCTTTTCATGTGGTATCTTTGGGAAGTGGAGACTAATTGCGCTCCTTGCCTGAGCAATTTGGAGAGTTTGATACTTTGGTCCCAACAAAAAAAATTAAAGCGTAAGAATCACTCATATCCATCTGCTGGTAGGATGAAAAGTCACCGTTTCTTTGAAGCCATTAGAAATGATTCAGACAATGAGGATAATATATACTTCACCAGGAAATAAGCTAAACTGAGACAGAAAGTTTGACCAGAAGTTTGGAAATGTGTTTGAAATCTAAATCCAACTTTCCGAACTTCTTTAATCAGCAAAATAGAAACTGTGCGACTATCTACAGAGCAGAGTTCCTTTTAGTCAGAATGGCTGGTTTCGTCATTTCTGTCAGGGTGGTTAGAGGGGCCCTGGTGCTTGTGAGCTTCACTAAAGTCACTGCTGGTGTTTAAGCAGCCTTGTGTTGGTGCCTAGTCTGCGCCAAAGATATTCCAAGAGTGAAAATGGAAATGCTCTATGAAGGCTAAGTTTGTTGCTTGTCTACTGTTTTGGGGTGGTGTTTGTTGGGTTGTTTTTTTTCCCCCCCCCCCCCCCCCTAAACTTACAGTAACCTGATCTAAATGGATTAAAAGACTGATCAAGAAATTAAGAACTGGAACAAGGCATACACTGTACTTTGCACTTGTTGTCTGAAAATGCTGTTAGTTCAGGAGATTATTGAAGCAATGTTTAAGCAATCCTTTGTACGGATCATGAATTGGCAGTCCAGAGGCTTTCTATGTCTGGAGTCTAAAACCCAGCTGAAGGCATGAAGGCATGTCTAAGCCCTTCCAGGGATAAATCCTGCCCAGAAATTGAGGTAGGACTAGGTCTGCAGGGTGGGGCAGGTTGGAAGATATTTCAAATATGCAAGCTACCACTTTGCATTATCTATCGCATGCTGACCTTGCATGAAGCACAGTCTCTGTATGGAAAAGCCCTTCCAGGAAGCTCCTTGTAGCAGTGGCAACTTCTTACCTCTCGGGCTGTAGACCACTACCTTGAGGCAAACTGCTCTGGTGCTAAACCTCCATAACTCCTGAGCTTTGGGCTGTTGGTGGGGGTTTGATCTGGGCATGGTACTAGTGACCCGAGTAAGCCCTTTGAGCAGGCGTATTAGCTGGATGACCAAAAGTGTCCATGAACTACAGGAGCCTTTTCACCTCCTCCGAAGCTTTATAACTGGATACACTTGTTCCTCCCCCTTCCTTTAACCAAATCCAAAATATTTGTCTCATTTCTGGCTCCAAAACTCTGTCCCCTGGCTTGCCCTTGCTCTGTCCACTGACCTCCTCTTGCTGTCCCAGGGTCTGGCCAACGCGAAGGCAGCAAACGCCAAACTGTAATGAAAAAAGCTTTTCATTTTCTGATCAAAATAAGAATGCAAAGCACTGGAAATTTCACAGCAGGGCCTCTGCTCGTGAGGTCTCCAGGCCTTGGGAGCTTCTGATAATTCAATTAAGCTCCAACCATTTGAAAGCCAATCTGAGCAGTATCCCAGCTCCAAACTCTGCCGAGTTCACCAGTCACCATCCATTAGCCTCTGCTGTGCTCTCACCTCTTGCACTGTTAACCTGCACCCATTTTGGGGGGATGAAGTCTGGCACAGCTCCTGATCCGTTTCACAGGAAAGTCTATTTTGATTTGTTACACCTTTTAGAAGTGTCACAAAACATTACAACTTCCAGACACCTGAGAGGGTGCACCAAGCATTTATCTGTCTAGGTAGAGTTCAAATTAAAGCAATTCCTCCAAAATACTTGTGAACAGGTCAGAAAAGATAAAGCTCAGATGAAGCAGATAAAATTGATGTTTCGGCAGTCACAAGTGATTATATCAGAGCACTATACAGGTGACAGTTTTGCTACTTAAGCTTATCCTCTTATTCTTTTTTTTTCTTTTTTTTTTTTTTTTTTGGGACACAATTATTTGTCTATAAAGCTGGTGAATAATTCATTGCAAATAAAGTGTGTTCCAAAATGCTGTAGGTTTTTTTTTTTTTTCACCACTCTAAGTTTGTATATTGGTTTCACCACCTTGAGACTTGAGTGACTTCCAGAAAAAAGCTAAGACAAAGGGAGTTCCTTGTTTCAAGGTCTCACTTCTCTCTTGGACAACTTCCACACTCAATTATCTACTGTTCTTTTGTTATCCACAGTATCTGAGTAACTCTGCTGTCACCTTGGCAGTCTATCAGATTGGTAGGGATGCTGTCAAGGTAAGAGACCCATCCAAAAAATGTCACTGAAGGTGTTAAGCAAAGGTCTGCAGAACCTGCATACCAGTGTAAGAGTCTGCAAGTGAATAGCGTGAACTGGAAAGATCAACTTCCCTTGAAGCACTCGTTTACTCGTGTTGTCAGAGTGAGTGCTTGCAGCATCACTCACAGGGGCTTGCAGGAGAGGGTTTAACAAATGAGGGCCACTCTACCGTGAACGCCACCAGATCTGCCTTGCTCTGCACTACAGCCTTTGGTGTGAGAGGTTTCTGACCACTTTGCTCTTATCCATGCTGGAAAAATGATTAATAACAAGCCAAATGTTGAATTATGCTTTGTTTAGTAGAAAAAGCAAATCAATAACTCAGAGTCGTAAAAAGGCTGGTGGATACAGCAAAACACACCCAAACTCTTTTTGCCGGGTTTGCTTGAAGGCCACCTCCTCGCTTGCCAAAAGCAAAGGTCGCCATAAGCTGCAGAATAGCGTGGGAAAACCTGCCTCAGACTTGGCCTGTAGAGCAGAAAGACTGATTTTTTCTTTTCAGCCCTGGGTTCTCTCTTCTCAAGAGAAATTTATTTATAGGAGGAATGACGTTTCCTGCCGCATTCTTAACGTGCTTGCAGCTTGGGATAAGAACATGGGAGCTTTGTCTTCTGCCATCTGTTTTCTATGGCAATAAATATCCATTTACGGATTTATCTCTGCCTGGTGTGTTTTAAAGTCATGATATGAACGAGCGTCCATGGATATCCATTCAGAGAGGAGGTGTTGTAGGTAAATACCAGTCCCGGCTAAGCGCCGGTGTAGATTTACACTTGTGTAATGGACAGTGGAGTTCTGGCTTGGGGCTCTGGCCGTGTTTTTAATCTTAGCTTATCTTTTTTGGAGGCACAAGAAATAAAAAAGCAATCTGGACTAAAATCCTGCTGAGCTGCAAACATCCGCTGACACAACTGGGCACAGGGCCTTTAATTTACTGTAGCTGAGAGCTGGGACCTAAAGCTGGGGTGCAGACGGCAAGGCTTAATTTAAAATGGCTTTTCCAGCCATATCTCTCCCAGCTTGATTTGTTTCTTACAGCACTTCATTTAGCCTGGAGATGGCCTTCCTTTTTACACAGCATCTGTAGTACCATCCTTTGAGCCTTGAAGGCTCAAGAAGAGAGGGCAGGCTCGTTCTTTTTTAATGCAAGAAAGCTACATGTTTTCTCTAGGCTTTCTAACTCAAAAAACCAATGCATTGTGTTTGTGGTGAAAGAAACATTCCCGTGGCTGGAAAATAGCCAGTGAAGTCTTGAGAGAAGGGGTAAATACGTGTTCTTCTTTACCAGTGCCTTGCAACAGCAGAAAGAGGTCTCTGAATGGTGCTAGGCATTTGTTAGACATTAGCAGGACTCTATTCATCTTCCTCTCACACACATCCGCAGCACATGGATATAATAAAGATAGCTCGCAGGCATAAACCCTCTCACATTAATAATGCAGAGGGAGAAAGGACTACATATTTAACGTGATTGTTAACTGGTGGGGGAAGGAGATCCGGCGAAGGAAGATCTGGTGGGGAGATCTCTGTGTCGAGAAATACTGTGTTAGGGATGGGATTCATGTCACCTGGTTTGGGGGGTGGTCCTCTTCTGACCAAGGTGTCCCTGTATATGCTGGCTAAAGGAGAGCTGGCTGGGGTTTAATTCAGCCAAGCATGGGCGCTCAGGGGACCACCTCTGCAACCCCTGCAGAGTTTTTTGACTGCCTCTGCAGTGATCCCAAAGGCAGCCCGAGGTGCTGGCCAGGATGGAGATATCTCATAGACATCAGCATTGACTTAGATGAACCCAACTCATGTCTAAGTCCTGACGCTGGCTGCTGGTGTTCCCCATGGCATGAAATGTAATTCTGCCTCAGCTGACGCACTTGCAGGTCTCTGTGCCGTACCTAATAATATTTAGCACTGCACTTTTTTTATTTGGACTTGTAAAAGCCTTTGCAAAGCCATCTCTTCGGCTGGGGGCATGCCACACCTTGCACAGATCTCTCACATCTCAGGCTTTACACATGAAATTTGCTCACTTTGGACTGTATTTCAGGGTCTTTCACTTCTGCAGCAGTATTTTGTGGACTCTGAGTTTAGAAACACAGATTCTGTGTGGTTTCAGGACCCCAGGTGCAGGGGAACTGCCCTGCCACCTCTAGCTGGTGGGGGCCTCCAAGGAGAGAGAGCATGATGCATGCTTCAACCAGGTTGACCACAACCTCATGGGCCAGGTGCCTGATGGGGCAGCTCTGTGACAAGGCAGAGAGAGTAACGGCAAGGACAGAGGTTTAGGACAAAAAAGAGCCAGTTGCAAAAACCATGCTACCAAATCCTCTGGCAATCCTTATAGCAAGGCTCCAGCATTTGCCTGACAAGAAGACTGAACGACCCCAACCTTAGGTCAAGAAGTGGGAAGGAGAGAAATAAACTGTGGATGTGAGTGAAAATAAAACAACACAACCCTCCCTGACAGCGGTCGGTCACTTGGGCTATGTGTGGAGCCATTAAGTATGTACACACTGCCAAGTCCCCTGCAGCGCTGGTCATCCTTATGCATCCGTTCTTGCCTCCTATATAAATGCTGACCTTCTCTGACCCCTTCTCCTGCAGGTATTTCCATGCTTTCCCTTGCTTGCCACCATGGGTTTACCTCCTGGAAACACCCTGTGAGAATACTGCTGGTTTTTACACCTCTCCACCACATGGGCTACTGCACACAGCAAAGCAAAGACTTGAGCAGCTGTTGCTCAGGTAGGTCAATATGGACAGCATGTTTCCCAAGGGGATGTGTGCATCCATGGAGAAGAGTGGTCTCCTGTTTTCCACACTGTTATATGACTTGCCTCTAGACTCATCGGTCTCAGGTATGGTCTGTGTGAAAGTGTGAGTCCTTCCAAATGGGGAGAGACCCGTCCTGGCCAGCAGCAGGGGAGGATGGTGGCCTCCCAGCAGCTGAGAGGTTGCTCTGGCTGAAAAATCATCTGCCACCTTGCGGGAAGCCACCTTTGAAGGAGACACCAGGCTCTTTGCCTCCCCACACTTGCAGGAGAAGCTGCAAAGCCACCAGACGCCGACCCACCTCCTGTGACCTGGGTCAGCAACAGCAGTGCCTCTCTGGAGGAGGAAACTCTGGGCACTGTGCAGGGGACACAAATAAAACCTGTCCCCAAGGCAGGTTAAGGCTGGAGGCAGGACTGCCTGCCCCAGGCCCCTCTCAGAACCAGCATCTTCAACCGCAAAGCCCAAATTTACCAGGAGGGACATTTCTGAATGCTCTCCAAAGCAACAAACAACGATCAAACAATAGCAGACCAAAGCTGTGTGAATAATTGATTATCTTTGGTTTGCTTGACGGACTGGAAAGGCAAAGAAAATATGTTTCAGGTTGACACAAAGTTATTCTGCTTTCCCTTCTGCCAAATGGAGAGCGAAGAAAAACAAGCAAAAAAAAGGCTTTGTTTTTAACTGAAACAGTTTTTGACCTGCATCTAATTTTTGAGATTTTTTTCACATCCCTTAAAAAAAAAAATTGAAGACATTCATCCAAATGAAATTATGCTGTCTTTGAAAGAAAAAAATGGGAAAAAAAATTGATTTGAAATGTCCAAAACAAATTTTTTTATTTTTTTTTGAGTGTCACGTGCAACAGACTGGAAGTAAACTCACAGGTGGCTTCAGCTGCCGCAAAACTGCTTTTCAGCAAAACAGATGCCTCGAGCAAAGGTTCCCCTCAATCCCGCACGGAGCAACTCAGAGCCACTCCGGGCTTGTAGAGCTCCTACACGTGCCACCAGCCATGGACCACTGGGTGTGCACCCCTTGCCCACCCCTGGGGCACCCTGCCCAAACCCCCAGTGGCTGGGGGCGTGTGGACTGTGCCCATCCCTTGAGCTGAGCACCGTTTCAGGGCATATCAGCAGTGACAAGCAGAGGGGGTGTGCAAGGTGTCCCTGTCCCCCCGGGGGCCATGCCAGCTCTGGCAGGGGCAGCTTGCCAGGCAAAGGCAGCCCGAACTGCTCGGCGTGCGCTCGGCGGGTGTGCATCGCTCTCTGAGCTGAGACCCGTGTCCCAGCCACCACCTCTTTGTCACCCTCTCGGTCCTTCAAAGCCCTAGGACCCCGCTGGTCCCCTGGGTGCTGCCACTCAGGCGACGTGCTTCCAGGAAATTAATGACATATAATCACGGTTTGCCCGGGACCCCCCTGCTACATCTGCTACAGCGAGAAAGCAACAGCGTCGCCTTGGCTGGCCGGGGACTGCCAGCCCCACCGTGTCATGTTGGCTGGCACCGACCGGAGCAATGTGTCATGCACCGTATAGCCCACACCGCGCTGTGCAAACACTGCTCGCTATACATCTCTGCTGGGGCAGACGCTCGTGGGCATCTGCCTCTACGTTCACTTCCACATCACCCCGAGCTTTCCACTGGTATTCATTCTTTGACATTCTTATTATTTACTCCCCACTGCTACGGGTCAGTGCTGCCGTATGCCATCACGCTGTCTCAACGAGTCATTATTATTAGAAATGATCCTTTTCAGAAATTATTACCTCCAAATATTATCACAGAACCTTTAACTAGTTTTAATTGCTGCATGTTATCTTATTGTTCCTGCTGGCACTGATTACTACCCCAAGTTATCACACAGCCTGGTGCTAATTCCCATTCATCACCATACAGGTCCCGTCAATAGTAATTTCTACACACCGTGGCATACACCGATAGCAATTTCTACACATCATGACATAACCCCTATTAGCTCTGACTGCTAACGGGGCAGACAACTGCTACCAAATGGTACCCTCCTCATCCTCTGGGCATGCATTCAGGACAAAGAAATCACGGCTTACCCTTTCCACACTGCGTCTCCTCAGTGATCCATATGGTATTTTGAATAAAAGTCTTCGGGTCCTACCCGGAGTCACAGCTGTCTGTACTACCATAGTGCAGAGCTAACTCGTGTGTGTGCGCGTGTGTGTGTGAGAGAGAGTTCACAGCACACACAGGCTTCCTTTGAAATAACTTACAGTCTCATCTAGATTTCCCAACTATCAAATAGCTGAGTGGGTTTTCACATCAGACCATATGAGTCAAGATGTGGCTTGTTTGAAAGAAGGAGGGGGGGAAAGGGAAAAAAAGGAAAAAAAAAAAAAAAAAGGAAAACCCAAGCCTTGTAACCTTAACAACATGTTTCAAGCAGCGTATCTTTAGCTTCCTTCTGTTTCTCGGTGTGGTTTGCTCAGCAGGATTGCTGTGCCACAGAGGTGGAAGAATTAAGCTTCTGGGGAGAGTGTTCCAAAACTGTCAAGCTCGCTTCTTGTTGCTACAGATGGTAACCAGGTCAGTTGTCTAATCAAAGCTCTATCAGAGTTATTATACATTTTGCCATGTGACTGCAGACCCCTCTGGTTTGCTGTACAGTAGATCACATGTTCACCTTAAAAAGAATATCTGGTGTATCACCATCTGGTGCGGAGATTAATGTTAAATCCTACGTTCAGATATTCCTCTCTCCTGGAGGTTGGAAAGCACATACCCAGGGCTCGAACAGATCCTCTGGGCTGCTCAGCCAAACACAAGCACTCGCCCGTTCCGGCTATGTGGGGTGTGTGTGGCGCAGTGCAGTGTGTGCATAAGTACAAAGAACAGACATTACCTCTCACACTCACGTCTGTACACATATGTGCTGGTGAAAGCCTGCTTGGTGATGCCTACAGCTTCTATGTGTACTTAGAAAAATTATTATATTAGAGCTGTCTATAACTTACAACTGTGAAATGCTGTGTTGCAAAGTCAGTCTCAGTGTCTACTTTTTTTTTTTCTCGTATAAAACCACATTAGAAACCAGTAGACAATGATATTCCCTTTCTCTGGAAAAAAAAAGTTTGAAACTATATTTACGCTTTAAATTGTACACAAGTGTTTTGGAAATAGGAAAGTTTCTTTTCCTTCCCACAGACTTTCTGCAACACCAGCAGTTGTCCCGAAGCAGCCAGACATGATTTCGGGGTTTTGTAGAAATATGTTGTGGATGCTGTGCCCATTTCCACGCTCAGTTACAGGTACTGGTCCAGATGCAGTTTGGAGTTAATGTGTGCAAAGCGGGAGCTTCTCAATCCACCAGCTCCATAGTGGTATTCTGAATTTGCTTAGTAAAACGGAAAAGATGTTTGCCCAGGCTCTTTTCCTTGGAGCAGTCTAGCTGGGAAGGCAAAATCTGCTGAGCTGTGGAGCCAATCCCTTCCTCCATGTATTGTTCTCATTTTAATGCAAAACTAAAAATATTTTGTTTTGATCAAAGTCCAAAAGGCAGGATGAAGGTGTTAGGGACATGACATTAAAGCAACCATTTAAAATAAAGAAGAGAAACTCTGTATCTGCTCAGCATATGCACATGCATTAAAACCAGTCAGAGAAAAAGCCCAGCAGCTTGATGTGGGAAACTCTAAATATTAAAACAATCGGCCTTTGTTCATAATTAGTTCCATATGCCTCTTGCTAAAGAGAGTGAGAGGGACAGGAAAAGATGGAAATCTCTTAAGCATGACCGACTTATATAGGTTCTTTATATGGAATAGGTGCAGAGTTATGGTCTTTGCTCCTTGCAGGGTTTTTGTATGACTGTTACACCCCCCACCCTCCACCCCCCCCCGCCATCTCACAGGATGCCTGCCTGTTTATTTAAGCAGGAGGTAGCTGGCATTTCCCAGCTGCCCAGAGGGACCCCTTGCCTGCATCAGCAGAGCCACTGGGGATCTACCGGTGGAGAGAGAGGGCAAAGGCAAATGTGATCTGCTTTACTGGGAGCCTTGCCTGAATAAAAACTGAGTCGTGTCTGAGTCAGGACCTCGGGGGTGAGCGCTTCATAGGAGATCAGAGGAGCTAAGATCTCCCTGCTCACCCAATATGAAGCCCTGGGCTGGGGCGCTCCTGCTCACACCAGCCCCTTCTCCGTAGGCTGTCATATTCCTGAAATCAAGGTCTCCTGCACGTCCGACTCTTAGAAGGAAGAGCCTTGTAGATTGAACTTTATCCACTAGAGGGGACAAAGAGCCGTAATGCACATCTCCACCAGTGTCTACCAGCTATCAAGCTCCGGGACCAGAGGCAGACAGTCTAGTGGTACCAACATGAAGGACCACGTAGACTCATTTTCTCCACAGGGGAAGAGAGGAGCGTTGTTCAGTCATTTCCATGAACCACAAGCTCTTTGCATAGATTTCCAGGTCTTGCAAATGAAATGCAAATCTGCATATTGCTCAAGGCAGCCGAATAATAATACAAATACTCTTCTTTGCAAGAAACCTCTTGTGCATGTGAAAAGTAGAAGAAATCCATCCATTTGCATGGTATTGGATCCAGTTCCAACAAAATCCCTGGATATCCCAATGGGCCTCACTCCTCCCTCCCTCCCTGTGCCGCACCCCAGGCACAACTCTATGGGTATCCTCCACAGAAACCACATAAAACTGGAGATCTGGAGCCGCTAGGACACTTTCTCTTTCTTCTGTCTCATTCCTCATTTCCCAGTTGGTTCAAAGCTGGAGACAGGAAGCAAACCAGAGTCTTCAGGACAGTGGAAACCATCCGGAAGGATGAGATGTTGGCTTTTTATTTTTAGAGTTGTTCAAGGTATGTTGGTAGGCAAGTGTATAGGGCAGTCTACTAGGATTAGTTTGACGGATTGCCTACAGGATAGGTAATGTAAAACGTGCTCTCATGGTGGTCTTTCTAGTTGTTCCCAGAGAAGGAGTTTAGGTGTTTGTGGCAGACGCAAGCACGTCCAAGGGCACTTCAGCCCATCAAATTCTGAATTTCCCTCTGGAGAGCCCCCTCTCTCATGTAGTTGACTGCAGAGGCAGATTAAGATGACCAGACTCATCACTGAGGACTCATTCAACAGCATTGTCTGCAGAGACAATCTCCAACTGAACAGCACAGTAGGAACTAAAAGCCAAACTATTGTAAGGGAACGTCCTGGCCTTGCCACCACAGACCCTCAAAAGAGACACGCCATATTTACTATCTGCTGAAAGACGAAACTCTTTAAAGCAGTGGATGCTTTTCAGTACTAATTGCAGGCTGCCAGGAACAGCGGTTTGTGGTAACAATGCATCAGAGGAAAGTACATTCCAATAGATTGCTATTTAGACTAGATTTTTTTTTTTTGTCTTTAATGAAAAGGAGAGAGAAATCATTTACTGCTGCAAAGCATGCCTTATGTTTGCAACGGCAGAGTCAAGTTTCAAGTCAGTGTATGCCCAGCGGAGATCAATGAATGGAAACCAGGGACAGCAGTGGCACAGATTGAAAGGCAGTATGTGATATCTGTCAGATCTACCAATAAGACACTGTTTTGTTAAGCTGAAAAGTCATTCAGTACTGAAAAACCCACTTAAGTTCTGTACTCCATGAAGACGAGAGTATGGCAACAGAATAAGAGGAGAACAAGGATAACTTGCAGCTCCTGATGGTATTTTCCATCCTGGATGATATCTATGGTCCCTATCAATAGCAAAGCTAGACTCTTCCCTGGAGTCCCAATAGGGAAACTCCTTGTATTTAAGCTCTTTAGCAGCTCCTATTAATCTTGGTGGAATTTCTTACTTCCCGCTGTAAGAAATCCTTCCTAGCCGATTTGTTGGGGCACGGCAAAGCAATAGGAAGACAAGGAGAACAGGGTGATGCTTTGGGGTTGCAGTTCCTACAGTAACTTAGCTTATGTTTTATTGCACCCAGAACCAGACTGTAAAGGAAACTGTCACTTTGGGAGTGAAAGATAAGCACGAGTTATTGTTGAAATCCAGTCTGTCTTAAAGCTAAATAAATAAAAAAAAAAAAGGCAATTTTCCAGTCTTACATGGTGTTTTACAGAGAAACATTACGATCACTCCAGCCTGGGGAGGGATGCGGGAAAACACACCGGGTGGAGCTCCATTCCCGTACGAGCCTTTTCCGTCAGAGCTGGCACTAACACAGCAGCCTGCTGGAGTGAGAGAGGATGTTCGTGGTCCCCAGCCACGGAAAGCTCGGGGGCTTCCCCTGTGTGCGGCAATGTTGCGTCACGCCTGTGGGCCACGCAGACTGTCACATGTCCCTGTCTCCTCTGGGCAAGTAGTGCATGCGAGTGCCTGGGTGCAGCAATCCAGGCTGAATACGAAGGTCTGCCCCACACCTGAACAGAGATTCTTGCTTTGTTTCACTCTGTTTTGGTGCTGTGGATTATGTAGTGATCAGCAGGGTGGTGATCTGCATGTCGGCATGTCCATCACTTGTACCGATAGAGATAACTGGGAATTTAGGCTCCTGTGACAACTTTGCATTGTGCTACAGCAAGATTATTTAACCCTCTGCAGTTCATCATAGACGTGTTAGTAGGTCTGACTAGCATAAGCCCAAACAGAAACCCAGAACCAAGCACTTCTGGACTCAGAGAAGTTCATATCTGACGCACATTGCTGTAGGTTAACCCAGGATGTAATGTTAGCGGCTCCTAAATTTCCTCATTCACTAGTATGCCAGCAGAAATACCCACAGGGCTGCTCATCTGTTGCTTTTTGTACCTCAGCTTTGGGTGTCGTGGGGAATGGCTGGCAGAGTAGAACGTGAAGCCCAGGAGGTTTCCAGAAGGATCTCCTTCTCTGGAGATATTCAAAACCTGCATGGATGAGTTCCTGTCCAACCTGCTTTAGGTGAACCTGCTTTGGTGGGGGGGCTGGACTCGACGATCTCCAAAGGTTCCTTCCAACCCCAACCATTCTGTGATTCTGTGATGTCACCTGCTGAGCCTGCACCTAGTCATGCACTTAGACTCATCAGTTGGCATGCCCAACAAGCCAGCAAGTTCTTGGCAAAATCTCCAGTAGACAGAAAATGAGGTCACACTGCTCTAAAGCTCTAAGCAGAGGACCAGTTTAGTGCTTGAAAGAGCAGTGGTCCTGTTCACTCATGACGGAGAAGGGAGGCTATGGGAGACTATATAACCCCAGTGCAAGAGCCATGTACATGGAATGTCCGTGAGACCCCAGAAGCAGTCACTTCTCGTAACTTATTGCTTGTATGTTCTTAAGAAAAGACGTTTGGCTGACAGGTCAGAGGCCCTTCCAACATGCTGAAGTGTCAGGAAACAAAATGTGTCACCTCCAAACAGAGCACTATGTTCAACCCTCCTTCTGATCTTGAAAGAAGCGGGGGGCACAGCCTGTAGTCAAAGTCATGGCACAGATGTAGACACCCCAGAAAACGCCATCAGGACAGAGGACAGAGCAACCTGCACCCTTCCTCTTCCCTACTGCCGCCAAGCAGGCTCTCCAGGAGCAGCCTCCATCTCACCTCCAGTTCTCCTTCCCACCCACCATCCCGTGTATGGTCCTTGCTGGGGAAAGTGGTCCCAGCCTCCCTGCATCCAGGCAGGCAGGATCCTAGAAAACCCTGGCCAGAAGAACAGCAGCAGATAGCAAGCAGGGCCTCTGCTAGATGGAAGGACATTTCCCTTGTGTTTTAGTGTGCTGGTTCCCACATAACTCAGATGGACAGTAATTAATTAGGGAGGGAACTTGCCTGACCCCATTGCCCTGGAGACACGCCCCTGTAAACATCACGAAGGGATCACAGAGGCCACCTCTGACTTCTAGGGCTTATATAAACAAAAGAGGAGATGTTTGGCAGCACCACCGCGTTCCCACACCGTGGATGTGTAGCAGAGGCTGGATGTGATGCATACAATAGCAGCCATGCACTCAGCTGGGGTATGGCTGTGGTGTAGTTCTAGCAGGGATCCGGTCTAAAGTCTTTGCAAATCCCAGGAGCTGCAGGGGGAACGTGCAAATACTTGGTGCGTCTCAGTATCGAGCCTTAAAATGTGAGCAGTCTATTCCTGTGTAGTGCTTAGCACTGCTGATTTGCTTCAGTTCCTGAAGAAATAGGGGTTTGCTCAGCGTGGCATGGAAGGTACTCAGCCTTGAGCTAGATTTAAGGTTTAAACAGGATATGTGACATATGGACTATGTCAAACACTGTGAAGATAAATGCTTCTTTGTTCTGTGTAATTTTCCCTCTTTTAAAACTTCATCCTTTTTACACTGCTTTGATTAATCTTAATATATTGTGGGAAAGCTTACGTGTCTGTGTGAGGGAAGGAGAGAGAGTTATGTTGCCCTAAGAGAAAGCCACATGGATAGCAGAGGGGCCAACGTGTCCCTAAAGAAAGGAGGAAAGAAGAAGACCCCTGAGAGATGTTAGGAGGGTTTTTTTAAGCCTTGCCAGACCTGGTAAACAGCCTCCCGGGCAAATTTTGTTTTGTAGTTGAGGTCTCACAGGCATAGAATAATGATGTTTTTTCTCTGAGTGAGAAGAAAACTGTGTTTGCACAAAGCTGAAAGAGGAACCGCTAACATTGGCAAAATATAAACCCAGTTTGGCTATGTTCTTTGTAGGCTTATATGGATGGATTAAGAAATGTGAAAACTGTCTGAGTCTCTAGGTCTTCAGCCTTGGAGTCTCTCCCAGTAATGCCTTTCAGTTTATGTTTTATTGCTTTGGTTCTCCTATGTCTGCCAAGCTGTAACAACACCCTACCTCAGTTGTAGGAGGCATCTGGAGCGGCATTTACCTCTCCTGACTTTGGTTCCTTTCATCTGAGCTTCTCATCTGGACTCCTTTTGTCATCAGTGAATAGAAATGGGCACTTGTAAGGTACTTCAGCTGCCCACTTTACTGGGGGGTGAATGATACCTAAAAGTGTCTATATCTCTCCACTATTATAAAATAAGCTTGATAACTGGCCACTCTTGGTCTACCTCTCCAGCTATCAGAAGTTCTCCACCACCTCTCTGGGCAGCCTGTGCCAGTGCTCTGCCACCCTCAAGGTAAAGAAGTTCCTCCTCATGTCAAGATGGAACTTCCTATATTCAAGTTTGTGCCCGTTACTTCTTGTTCTGTCACTGGGCACCACTGAAAAAAGACTGTTCCCACCCCCCTGGCACCCTCCCTTTAAGTATTTATAAGCATTAATGAGATCCTCCTTCAGTCTTCTTTTCTCTAGACTAAAAAGACCCAAATCCTTCAGTCTTTCTTCATAAGAGGGATGTTCTAATCCCCTAATCATCTTCGTAGCCCTTTGCTGGACCCTCTCCAGCAGTTCCCCGTCCATCTTGAATTGAGGAGCCCAGAACTGGACACAGTACTCCAGATGCGGCCTCACCAGTGCAGAGTAGAGGGGGAGGATGACCTCCCTTGACCTGCTGGCCATGTTCTTCTTGATGCACCTCAGGATGCCATTCGCCTTCTTGGCCACGAGGGCACATTGCTGGCTCATGGTCATCCTGTTGTCCACCAGGACTCCCAGGTCCCTTTCCACAGAGCTGCTCTCCAGAAGGTCAGCCCCCAACCTGTACCGATGCATGGGGTTATTCCTCCCCAGATGCAGTACTCTACACTTGCCCTTGTTGAATTTCATAAGGTTTCTCTCTACCCAACTCTCCAGCCTGTCAGTTGTGCCTGGTAAGTCAGGTCCCTGGGCTGGGTTCAAAAAATGACTCAGTATATTCATGAAAGAATATCTACTGAGGGCTGCTAAGTTTGAAGACACCACTTCCAGGTCAGGAAACCCCTGAGTGCAAACAACTGGTGGTTGGAAGATGACTGTGGGGATTGTGGTGATGTACTTGCCATGTTCTTACATTTGTCTGTAGACACCTGATGTTGGTTGCTGCCTGAGTGACAATGCTGAACTAGATCATTCATTGGAAAGTCCTGGTATGACCACGTTTATGTTCTCAATTCCAGAAGCGTCTCAACAAAACCTGATGAACCGCTACCTGATTGGATCTCTTTAACGTCACAATCATCCTGAGCAACCTCAGCTTCTACTGCAGGTCAGGGGTCCTGATTCTGCTCCTACACACTACACTGGCAAAACTCAGGCTGACTCCAGCGCTGGAAGATGAGGCTTTAGATCTCCTGCACACTGGTTGTTGAGGATAACCTGGAGGATGCTGCTGTTGCCGGAGAGAAACTCATTAGGAGCTGCTTCAAAGAACTGATTTCTCTGATAAATAAACACATGGAAATACCCATTATATTGCAGAGGGTGAGGTTAGCACCCACGCTTTTACATTATGCATGATTTGTGACTGCTCCAAGTACGAACTTGCTGCTCGCTCTTCGATCGGCAAGTCCCGGCAGCATGGCAAAGCCACACAATTTATTGCCGCTATAGAGGTTAATGGATCACTTTACATGTTGATAATGTCCTGTTATTGCAATGGTTATTAAGAAAAATGTAGCACAGACACCAGGAGTCGATAGTAACTGCAAGAATGTTTGCTTGATTACAGCAGGGATGGAGACTGCTGCGTGCAAGGTTTACTGTGCAAATGGTGGTCGAAGCAAGTTCGTCACTACCATCTTTCTGCACCTCTCCTTTCTCCAGGTTGTCCTCGGTACCACCTATGAGAGTGACTACTGTTTACCAGTGTTGATGGCATGAAAAAAATAGGAAGGTTAATATTATAATTGTGCCAAGAGTCGACACAAGTCGACAAAGAGCAACTCCTATCTATGCCAGAGCGTGCTAGGACTAGATGCAAAGGCACGCTTCGTCCCAGGTGCCGTGGATCTGTGCCCCAGGTATTGATGATTTGGATTATTCTGCAGTTGCGGTGGAGTGTTATACTCTGGAAGGAACAAATCGTCAAGCTGGGATTCTGGAATTCAGGTTCCTACTCCTTTTTAAGGGGGAGAATGGAGGAGGGGGCTGCTCAAATGGCTTTGTGTCCCTCTGTCTCAGTTTCCCTATCTGTAAAATGATGAGAAGAGCTGTCACTTACCACAGATGCGTTTCTACTATTTCTCTATTATTAATAAAGAGCCAGGTCACTTAAATGCCCCTCTCTTGGCAGCTCAGTTTTAAGAGCTGGAATACATAGGCATTGGTAGCCACCACTCCGGAACCTTACTGGGATGTGGTGGCCTTGTCCACCTCATGGTGCCATCCCCATTGCCAAGGTCCGCCAGGGAGCCCTGCCTCCTTTGGCACCTCTGGCCAAGGGAGCTGATCATCACTTTGGACGCTTCAACGTTAAAGTTTGATTCCTGCTCCTTCAAATATCCAGCTTTAGGTCTGGCTGGATGCACGAGTTTGACTCAGACTTTAATTTCTGTTCATTGCTAGCTGGCAGAAGAATGAACCAGAACACTTGCAGCATCCCAGGTAATTTCCTCTGAATTCCTCTGACTAAGTTATGGTATTAGAAATAGACATTTAGTTTCATATCCTTGCTATTGTGGTGTTAACTCTGCCAAGACTTGACAATGTGAGGAGGGAGAAGAGGAGCTGTTTCTCGGGCTGATGGAGGTGGCTGGAGCGTAGAAAATCAGTTGTTTTTTAATTTCTGCCCTGATTGCTATGTCCAGCCTGGGCAAAGCAACCACAGCTCCTCCACATGCCAGGAAGCCCTCATGAATGTCACCTTCATCAGAGAGTCTCCTATATATACATACACACATATTTTTAAATATATATACAGATATATACATACGTATATATCATAGGATCATAGAATCATAGAATAGTTTAGGTTGGAAGGGACCTTAAAGACCACCTTGTTCCAACCCCTCTGCCATGGGCAGGGACACCTCCCACCAGACCAGGTTGCTCAAAGCCACCTCCAACCTGGCCTTGAACACCTCCAGGGATGGGGCAGCCACAGCTTCTCTGGGCAACCTGGGCCAGTGCCTCACCACTCACAGAGTAAAGAATTTCTTCCTAATATCTAAATCTAAATCTACCCTCTTTCATTTTAAAACTGTTACCCCTCATCTATCACTCCACTCCCTGATAAAGAGTCCCTCTCCACCTTTTTTGTAGGTCCCCTTTAGGTACTGGAAGGCCATGATATATATTTATCTGTGGAGTGTGGTGGGAGGAAGGCTGAGGAGCCAGCTGTGGAAATAGATTTCTGGAGGAATGTAGATGGATCTATGAAGTGTACTGTGGATTTGGCAGGTTTGCTTGTGTTCGGATAATGTCTAACACCCTATGAACCATTGGAGATAAATTGCCTGTCATTTCCCAGGTTGTATTTGGAGTGGGCCAGGGATCCAGTGTTCACGGTTTAAAGACTTCTTCTAAGTTTGTCTTTCTCTCCTGGGACATCCACTACAGTCCATCACGCCTGCCTTCAGAAACCAGCCTTTTTTCTCAGGCCAGCTTCTGTTTGACTACTTCTGGCTCACTTTTCCACCAGGATTATTATCCCTTTGCCTGTTTGCTTGAAAGTTTGTTTCTTTCAGCTCTAAAGCCACATCCATAATGCAAGGAAAAGCATCCCTCAGCGGGGCAGGCTCTGGAGCCCACCTCACTCCTGACCTCTCCCAGACATCCCATGCAAAGCACCCCAGGCATGCTGGGCATGGAGTATCATGGAGGCTCGCTCTGGCTGTGCCTAAGGCAAGGCTAGGAAGTCAGCAAGGTTGGTCCTGAGGTGCACCTCAAAGGTCTCCTTTCACAGACCACGCAAGAATAATTAGTGTGCCCAGAGGTGAGCAGGGTTTGGCCCTGCGATGCCTTTTGCAGGCAGTGAAAGAAGGATTCAGAGACTGTGTTTCTTACCCAGACCCCCCCTTTGCCCGTAGCACACCCAAGGGACCTGCCGAGCCTGTCCTTGAACCGCCTCCTGACTTTGGCCCCTGCCTCCCTGTCCGTGTTTCTCCAGGCAGCCAAGTCCCAGCTCATCAGGCGGCTCGGTGACAGCCCGCTGGCGATGACAGCTAATTAAGAAATGTCATGTCGGAGGCTTCCCTTTCATCTCTCCTCGTAGAGCCCGGCAAAGCTCTCCAACGCCCTTTGGTAATAGGGGAGAGGAAGTGTCAGTGCAGCAGCAGCTGCTCCTCCGATAGCGGGCTGACAACGCGGTGAGTACACCACGTCCCGGAAGGAAGCGGCAGCTCATGCCATGTGGATGCAAATATCTGGTCTCCACAAAAAAAAAAAAAAAAGGAAAAAAAAGAGAAAAAAATATTTTTAAAAGTGTTCTCACGTAATATTAGCTTTCCAGAGGAAGTGTTAAACACATCTGCTGCCAAGGCTTGCCATCCTCCCTGTGGAAATCTGCTGAACTCACTCCAGGTGAGTTCCTGCAGGACAACTTAGCTAAAAACCTTGTCCGGAGAAACACTGGCCGAATCCTATTGTCGTTCTTCAGTCCGTATTCCTGCAGAAGCCAAATTACATCGAGGTGGGTTAGCCAGAGCTGAGCTAGGGCTCAGTTTTCTGTAGAAAACAGTGGGTACTTCTCATTTTCTGTCTACTCTAACCTTTCTACGCTGTGACTAAATGGGCTTGCTAGCTTGGTACGAGCTGTTAAAGTGGGCTTTGTCAGGGTCCACTGATCTGGGAATGGGTTACTGCCCCCACGGTCCAACAAGCATTAAAACTAGGTTTCCTCAAAGGAAAAAAAAAGACAAGTCAAGGCTCCATAGACCACAATTTCCCAATTTTGTAAGTAATCACCTAGTTTGGAGCAGTGGAGGGCACTGGAGAATTGGAAGAGGAGCATTACGGTGACAGATGGCTTCACTCTTTCAGCAATAAACCCGACACAGATGAAGATGCATGGCATAGAGCAGACTTTGAGATCATTCCCGGGAGGGTCCTGTTACCTGGCAGTCCATCTGCCTGCAGCCCATTCAGCCCCACTGGTCTGGCCCCGTGCTCCTCACCCAAGTACTAATCTTACCGGTAACAGCAAAACAGTTGGTAATGGATTAATGACCTCTGACGAACCTGACTGCTAGAATGATCTATAACAGCCGGAGCTTTATGTTTTGTCCTTCCTTCATATTGAGCTTCATATTTGCTTTTCTGTACCCAGTAGTAGAAATTATTTTTAGCATTGCTGAATGGACAGGTGGTTTTAGATCAAACATAGCTGCAAGGCAAGGCAAGGTGCTGCATGAGTAAAGCCTGAAAACTGTGCCTTACAGTGTCAGACAAAATTCTGCATTTGGAATATTTGGTCTAAATTTTCCCAAATTCTTCCTGCCATAATTCCTAGGTAGTTTTTGGAAGAGCCCAGCTAGCTGAAAGCCTGGTTGCTCATCAGGGAAAGCTTATTTCCTCGGTTTGCATAGGGGCTGGATTAGATTCACAGTCCTGATTGCCAAAGTGAGACGTGAAACCTGGACATGCTGCCCCTGAGTCTTCCAGCACCAGGCTCTGCAGAGGGACAAGGGGGGTGAAGCAGCGACACTACTGCAGTGTGCCCCTGCACAATGCTGCACAGATACACCAGCTGGGGCTCCGGCGTGGCACGGCGTGGCACCGTATAGACATGTCCCTGCATCACAATTTCAGCTGTAACTGCAATGTCCCAGCTGGGGACATTTCACTGGGTTTCTGGAATTACACATTTGAGCGACCACTTCAAAACACCACCTGAGAAGAGATCCATTGGTTTCACTGATTTAAGCCACCTGCACCTCTGGAGAATGATCCATATTTTATTTGGTCTACTGTCACCTTCGTTACAAAAAAAAACCCAAATAAACCAAACACCCCTAAAACCCATGAGGAAAGACACTTGGATGGAAGCAAGGGATGGACAGAAGAATAGACAAAGCCTAGACACAGCTCCAAAACAGAGCTCACGATGGGACATGAAGAGTCAGAAAACAAATGATTCCCTATGACTGCTCTCACAGGGCTGGGTGGTTCCCAACGGGACAGAAGGCTTTTCATGCCCTTCAAACTCAACCAGACACGTGGCTGTATGATTGTTCAGCCTCAATCAACACAGTCAGCCCTGGCTCTCTAGATCTTGGCAGTCTCTGAGATACCGCTTGGAGCTACCCTGCGACAAAATGTCTCTAAGCACCCACTGTTGAATGACACCTGCCCCATGGAAGCTCTCGGTCTCCCAGGTATCAATCACCCAGCTGGATGAAGTGATGCTGAGCTACAAGTAGACCAAGAGGGATCGTGACGCCAAGTTTATTGTACAGCAACTGCAAATAGTCCAAAGAAAGCACTGTCCCCTTCCCACACAGGCTAACTTTCACAGCGTGCTGTGGTCATGAGATGCAGATGTTGCATCTTCGCTTGTCATGGGGATTTAAACCCTTAGGGACTTTTCCCTGGGATGCACGGCACTCAGAGTAGGGAAAGGACTTGAACCCAGAGTGGCAAATAGTCATTAGGTTGATTCAAATATTACAGCCCAAAGAGTATTTCAGTATTTCATACCCTCCGTAGAGACTTTGACAGGGCAGCCTCCGACTGTTTTCCTCTACCCTCCCATCTCAGCAGCCTGTGGGAAAGGTACACCCCACAGGGCTGAGAGGAGATGCCAGCCCAGAGGGACTTGAATACATTTCACAGCACAAATGGGCACCTTAGTAACTGGACCACAGGCTAGAAAGCTGGCAAGCTCTCCTGTTTTTCACTTTTGTGGTTGATGCTTAAGATTCCTCATCACTAGACCCCGAAATTTGAAGCATTTAATGTAAGAGATGCCAAAATTAAAATTCTGAATGTGACTTGCCATCTTATTTCTCATAGCCTGAATTCAGAGAGTACAGATCACCTTGGCATGACTTTTTTTTCAAGATAAATGATCTGACAGTTCCTCATAATTGGTTTCCCCCCCAAAAAAAACACTTCCAAAACATGGCCATCTCTGACTTTTAGGCAAAAACCATCCAGTTGTGTCAGAAAAAGCAGTAATGTGTTTTGAAATGTTTTGATATTTTTAAGAAACTTTAAAGAAGAGATTATACAGACAGATTCTTATCGCAGATGTGCTGAAGCAAATCATACATTGCTTCACTGAGCTTTGATGATTTCAAGGAAGCAATTCCAGATTAACGCTGGTTTAAGGTGTTTGACATATCCAGGAGGAATAAACTCGCTTTTCTTGAAAACACGACTACTTTTGCTTGTTCCCCCATGTCTTACAAAACTAACCCAAAAGTCAATGTGGTAAAAGACTGTAATCTAAGAGCTGTCAAAATCTCAAAGCCAAGGACACTTGATGCTAAGCAATACACAGTTTAAATGCTCTGTCAATGCACTTATTTTACAGAGATATTCCTCAAACCGTTCTGACCAAATCTCTCCTCCTCTTCATGTGCTTCATCAAAATTTGAGATGATACACAAAACCAATGCAGAATATAGCCTGTCCTGCAGTGACACTATTCCAGTTTTGCATATTACAGCTTGCAGTAGATGCTTTAGCTATACCACAACACCTTGGTAGTGTTGGACGCACAGTTTATCAGAAAACGTAAAGGAATTAAGTCAATGCAACACTTGGATACACCATTAAATTTCTACGCTGCCTTCTGGAGTATTAGCATCGCACTTTAAATAGGAAATCGTAGCTTACTTACGAACACATCCATTAGTAGGTGCTCCAGCGTCACTTCAATATCCTCTAATTTAGCTGCTAAAGTCATTGTGAAGTCAAATGCTAGGTCTGGACGGAGAAGAGCCCTCAGGAGTCCTAATCCAAACCGCCCGTGGCCAAAGCCAGTTCTCAAACTGTAGCAAATGAGTTTCTCACAGATAAAGAAAATCCGAGAAATCAAAACTTAACATCTGAGTCCAGATGACGGCTGGACTCCGTGCCGGCTGTCAGTCCTGCTTGCGGGACTGAGGATTATTCCATGTGTGCAAGATGGGAGTAGAAGCTGCAATGTGCGTGCTGCTTCCCTTTCAGAGCTCCCCAGTCAGAAACATGGAGTTATATCTGGGAAACCACAACAGAGGGAGGGAGAGACACACACACAGAAGGGGAGAGAGGGGAGGAATGGAATAAACTGCCTTTGACTATGACTGATATTTATAGGACTACTTGTTTTTGACTCCAGTCCATTTCTCTGTTCATTTCTGACCTTTCACAAATGGCTCAGCACACTGGAGCGTATTGTAAAACGGGGGCAGCAGGTCCCACAGAAGTTGGCTGTGACCAGCGCTGGGCCAATTCACACAAGCACACCATCAATAGCTCTTTGTCGGAGCATATCAGGCTCTGCGCTGTAGCTAGTGACAGAGGAGACCACAGACGTGTAAAAAACAAGGAAACAAAAGTTATTTGGATGCTAATTTTTTCCTAAGAGTATTAATAGATTCCCTTACCCACTCCCCAAGGCATCAGGCTACACTGGGTGCTGTGGTGGCTGCTGAGGATAATGTACGAAGGGGAATAACCTCAAATAATCCTGCAGGATGGACTCCGCAAACACCCTGGCACCCCCTCTGAAATGTCCTCCCACTGCTCAGCCCCTTCAGCTCTGCAGCATCCCCGTCCGGGACGCTAAGCACTTCTCAGGGCTAGACCCTGCCTTTTACTGTATTTATGGAAAGTTTAAAGCAGGATCCTAAGTGCTTGCTGTTCCTCCGCACATCTGCTCCTACTTAAGTCAATGGAGAAAAGGTGCCATTTTTGCTTGCTTAGCACTTTTTGTCCATAGCTCTCGCAGCCCTGCATGTAGCGGTAAGGTACTGGTGGACCTGATCCAACTGAAGCTAAACCCAATGGGGACTCTTCAAGGATTTTGGTTAATGCTGGCTGGGAAAAAAATAGAGAGGAAACTGAGGCACAAAAAGGAGAAATACTGAAAGTCTTGGTATGGCCAGGAGCAGTGCCGAAATTTCCTGCATCCCAGACAGTGCCATGTTCACCGAACTGACTTCCATGATGTCCATATTACTTGGCCAAACTCTTTTTTATTTATTTAGTATGTACCCACACAGTTTGAAATCTCAGAGTGAAATCTTGCATATGATGTATTCCAGACACTGGAAAAAAAACCCACAAGGCTGCCCTAAAGGATTCAGAAACTGAAGACCAGTATTATTTATGAAAGTGTGAGATGGATAGGGTTGAGGGAGCTTGGAGGGACCCCTAGTCATAAATTCCAACTAAATGTCCTCAGAGTTATGGCTGAAATCACATTTTCAGACATCCAGCATCAGCATCCAAATAGGAGCTGCCTCTGATGGCCGAGTTTTACTAGACAACAACATGATAGACCATTTGGGACATGATATGATGGATAGTTTCAATAGCAAAGAAGGGCATGTAATTCATTTTCCGGATGGACCAATTCTCATTCACACAAGGCCCCGCATCAGATAACAGGTTAGCTGCTCCAGAAATAAACCCAGCACGGGAAGCTTGCCTGCTGCAGAGAAAGCCTGTCCATCATCCACATGCTGCCCTTTCATTAAAGCTTTGACAAAGTGTCTATCTTCCCCAGTCTGAGTGGAGGGATGTTTTAATGAGCATGAATCAAGCCACAAAGAAACGTATTTGGAGATATTACATTGGAGGCGGTTGAAACTGGTGGAACCATAATGCAGCGTGCTGATGAGGGAGCTAGCACGCGTTGCTCACCGCTGCGTAGGGCCACGTGGGTTTCACAGCAGGCAGGATTTCATTTGCTCTGCTCTCTAGAAAGTATTGGCAGAAGACCTGACCGCTGGTGAGCCTTCATCGCTTCTGGCACGCATGGAAATTCAGAGATTCTGGGAAGCCACAGTTTCTACAAAAGCAGGCTGGGTACAAGAACACATGAATATCCCCATCTCTGGTCCGCAGCAAGCAGTGCTCAGGCTGTGTCAGTACGAGCCAACAGAGGTCCACTAGGACTGAATCATGCATTTGTCTGCCTCTAACTGATACTACTGTCCCACCAGTCTGACCACAACAAGATCTTTTCTGGAACCAAACATGTGATCTCTTCTCCTCTCCCCACCCCATTTATTGCACAAAGACTATGTGTTAAATACTGAAATATGAAATTAAAGATCCTTTTCTGTAGGATGCCTCTATGCAATAGCACAGGGTAACCTCGCCACTTCTACGCCCTGGCTGTCCCTGTGGCTGCATTGTGTTGGCCACAGAGATAAACAACAGGAGACATCTTCCAGGGTCAGAATGCGACATTCATGTGACAGACTCTTTGACACGAACACAGGCTCATTTTTGTCTTCACCAAGATGAATTTCAAGATTATTTCAAAACTGATGGAGAAAATCGTGTCAGGCACAAGAAAATGGCTTAAGGGAACACATAATGGCTTCCCTGAGTCGCACTCGAGAAACACCTGGCACTAAAACCAGCACGTGCTCCACTGGCAACAGCAAGGTGGTTGAATGGGTTCACAGGCTCTCACCCAGGTTAAGCTTTACATGGCCTGGGTTTCCATTATCACAGCAATAAATAGTAGAGAAATGAGATATACCAGCTCTTAGACTCTTACAGATACAATATTCAGCTGAGCAATTCTCCTACTGATCAATATTAACTGTCTTTAGAAACAGATAGAAATCTGGGGAAAATGCTGCTGATGTAAAAAGTTTCTTTGTTGAAGTAAGTCTTGTGGAATTATCCTAAGTCTTAGACTGTAGGGCATTTTGTACCCAAGGGCATCTTTCTTTTTGTTTTTCCTTCAAATTGTACTAAAATTTCAGATTCAAAGCAAAGCACAATAGGAAAAGTTCTAAAATATATAAAAAGTGTAGAAGAAGAGAAAAAAAAAAGTCTTCACATTCTAGGGATAACTGAAGCAGTTGGTGTGGCTGTGATAAAAAAATACTGACGGTTTAAAAAAAAGGTCACCAGAGAGCAGAGTGCAGAAAGTTGTTTCATTCAACCCCTTGCAAAAAGGGAATAGGAGAAATCAGAGTCACAAAATCAGATCTACTCAGAAGAACTTCTTCAAACACATCAAAGCTTAGGGACCTCTGAATCTACCCCACTGGCTCTTTTCTAACTCTCACTTTAACGTTGCTTACCCCGGATGACCTCTTTTATGGAAATAGCCTCTCAACTACAATAAACAAGAAACAGAATTTCAGTGGGTTCCCCAGGGATTATTCCCAAAGCCTCTCTGCGTGTGTGTGTGTGCATTCGAGGTACACAACAAATGAGATTGCATGTGATAATGAGAAGCTCTAATTTGGTTGATTCTTTAATGCAGTAAGTCCAAACACTTTCTTTATTAAATCATTATTTCCAACTATTCTAATTCCTGAGAATTTATTATTTTGGCCTTTGCAAGCATGAGACCTCTTCTATTTAAAGCAGAGCATCCATCTGACAACACACCAGGGTATTTGTGCAGAACAGGATGTTCTTCTACACCCACATTTTCCCCTCACTTCCTTCCTAGTTTTCTTCTACCATTTGGGAATAAGATATCAGAAGAGAGCTGAAAGTGGAGACGGTTGGAACATTTTTGCCAAAATGAGATCTCAGCAAAAGATGCTGCTTTTCAAAAGCTGAAGTGTTATGTGGGGACACACGGAGTCCCAGAAGTGTTTTCTTAGGGGGGTTTCAGGGGCGAGAGTGGTTGGTCATGGTAGGAAAAATTCACCCTGCAAAGGCTGGCTTACAAAGACAGGGGTGTAAAAACAGAATGTGAAGTTTAGAAAGTAAAGCCAAAAGCTGACAGGAAAGGGTTAAAGAGCACATCTGAGCCTAATTAGTCCCAGGATGCTATGTTTGGGCCAGCCCAGCTTGCAAAGGTGGAAGCTGAGGGGTCTGGGGAGAAGAACAGGCAGATTGGATGAGGCAAAAAGCATGACTGGGTCATGGAGCTCACCAGAAAAGGGACCCTGGGTCACCTCCACTGGCTTAGCTGAGGGGTCAAGTCCTCAGTAATTGTGGATTATGGACATGTATAACATATATGGGTGAACGCCCATTTGGGGCAGTGCCTTTGCCAGCCCACAAGCATGGGGTGGGATGGTAACTCAGCTGCGGCAAGCCAGGACATGTTTCTACCCGACTAATAGAGAACTTTTATGAACTTCTCTGCTTCAAATAATCGAAGTGAGGGTTTGAAGATGAGTCTTTTTGGTATCCTACACAGGTTTTTCTATGCTATCTCATCTTCAGAGCAAATAATAGGTCTGTTGCAACAAAGCATGGGGCTATTCCCTTTGGGGAAGGTGGAGAGGGACGTGTCGTCCTCTTGGTAAACTTGGATGACAGGGAAGCATGAGCTTCCAAAACCTTCCTTCCACCTTCAGCTTTCCTTCCCACTCATCAGCCTGACACCTCCAGGTTGGACTGCAGTAATTCACTGAATCTGGAGCTAAGTGCGAATCCATGCAGGCTCCAGCTGGCCCAGGGTGCAGCCATCTGCCTTCACCTTGGTTCAGGATGCTGTAAGTCAGCCCCATCCTGCAGTAGCTTTCAATGTCAGCTGAAGGCCTTGGGGATAATTTTCTAATAAATCAATTAACTTAGTGCTGCATCAGAGGCTGAAGATCAGCCTATGGGCCAACTTCAGAGCTGTGCTCCAGGAAGAAATGCAACAACTTCATCTGTTGAAGCTATGACACAGTATCTCCAGAGGAGCCCTGAAAACCTTGACTGTGCAATTAAGGCAATGAGGAGATGGCCTTTTTGTTTTCTGCAGGGATCTAGGTGAGTTGATTGACCTATTCATAGACAACCCGAGAAAGGGGGTGAGAAGTAAGGGAGCACAGTTTGCAGGTGACACCATGGTATTCAGGATAGTGAGAACAATGGCCTGCAGAAAGATATGATGCGACTAAGTGAATGAGCAATAAAACAGCAAATTAAATTTAACGTAGACAAATGTGAAGTAATGTTCATGGCAGGAAAAGTGTTCTGAACTTCACATATAAAATTATAGGCTCTGGGCTCACTCAGGAGTAAGATATTTGGATTATAATAGTTCTACGAAATGTCGGTTCGTTGCTCAGTAGTGGTGGAATAAGCAAATAAAATATTAACAAGTACCAAGGGGCAAGCAAAAGAGAATATTAATATGCCACTGAATCAAACCAGGGTTCACTTACATCTTTAATACTATCTTCTGATCCCTTTATCTCCAGAAAAGATACAGAGGGGATGGACAGGAATCAAGGAAAGGCAGTAAAGATTATTAAATGTAAAAAATTTACTCCTATAAAGAAACGACTAAGCAAGCAAAGTAGACTCTTTGGTCTGGAAAATAAAAGATGCCTGAAGGAGTAATTAAGGAGAGCTACAGAATGACGGTGAGTGACATGGAGACGGCAAAAAAAGGATTGCTGTTCACTGGTTTATGCAATACAAGAATAAGGGTGCATCAAATGAAGCTGACAGGAGCCATACTCAGAACAAATTGAAGGAAGGAATTCAAACACAGGTGATAGCTGATATGTGCCACTCCTTCCCAAAGATGGTAAGGATGCAAAGCTTTACCTGGGTTCAGAAAAAGACTGGACACATTAAAGGATGATATATCCGTAGAGGGATACTGGACATCTAAAGGCCACATCCAACACAGGAGGTTCCTGAGTTGAAAACATGTGGAAGGGGGGAGAATATCCAGGGAAAGTCCCATGTATGTTTTCCACTCTCCTCTCTGCATCGCTCATACCCACGGCTGGAGCTAGGACACTGCACGGACCTTTGCTCTGACCCAGTACTACTGCTCTCAAGTTTCAGTTCCATATGAGAAGAATTCATTTATAATGAATTTTCCTAAATGCCTAAGCTAATTCCAAACTCTGCAAAACAAAGTTCTCCGTGAAGTGCTTTGACATCCAAAAGACAGAGATGTCAGGGTCTCCCTGAAGTCACCAGGTCTTTAGATATTACTGCCAGGCTTGCATGGCAGGTATGTGCATGTGGAAGCTGTGGAAGTGGTATGACACCAGTTGCTGATCAACAGCCTAAGCAACATATAGCTCTGATCTACTGAACATGAGCTACCTGTCTCTCTCACAGCAGGTATGCTTTTTTTTTTTTAAAAATATAATATATAAGATAATTATATATTATAATAATATAATAACATATTTTATATAGTACACATTATATATTGTAATACATACTTATGTATGTTTTTTTCCCTTTATTTATAAGTTTTGCCTTTGTCCCAAAGTGATGACACCCCATGGAGGGGAAGCTACTTTGACCTGCAGCTGCATCGCTGCTGGCAAAGCTGACGTGCGAGACCATCTGTGGAGAAAGGGGCCGAGCATGGATGATGGCAACCACAGTTACAAACATGCCTTTCCTTTGAGAGCAGCTCCACATGCCAAATTGTGTGGGCCAAGCCTGCAGGTACATAGTGCACTGCCGGCCAAGGCTACAACATGCCTGAGGGCTGCTCGACGGGCCAGCTGAGATCCCACGTGTCTGTCCATCCCCTGGCTGGCAATGGGATGGAGAAATCATTGCCTGCAGCTGACGGACTTGCCAGGCTGGGGCTGGCCCGTGCCGCCAGATGAAGAATGAGCGTGGGAGTCCCATTCCTGACCTCTCGCCTGCAGTGGGATTGACATAGCTCCATAACGCAGAAAAAATGCCGCTTCCACACGACAACAAGATAAACGTTTTTATAAGGAAGTCCCCAGATGGGAAGCGCCAGCGGCCCCGAGGTATTACGACGAAGGAAAGCGATGACCGGAGTCGCTCTACCCCGGCAGGTTTAGAACCCAGGCTCACCCCAGCTTTTCTACAGCCTTTAACAGGGACATTTCTGTTTTATGAAGCCAGCTTAGCGTCGGCCAAATGGAGTCCCGAACTATCCTGCCTCTGAAGAGTCCCAGGTGTTGTAGAGCATTCGGCTTTCAAGTTTAAAAATCGTGGCTATAATTTCTGTTTTATTGTCACTATATTCAGCCGACATCTCATCTCCTTCCCGGGCCTGGCTGCCGCTGCCGGACTTTTTCCACTGTCCCCATTGCATTACTCTCTCCTCATGGGTGGTCCCTCTTTCCTTGGTGGCCTCACACCACTCTCTGCAGCTAAGACATTGTTTTGTTTTCATGATTTAACTGAGTGCCCTGAAAGCCATCCTTTGGCTAAAAGGCATCTGTCTCCTTCTCACATGTACTCTCATTTAAAGGCCACTATGGGAAAGGGAGGGGAAACCTCAAGTTTCCTCTCTTCCAGACTTCTCCCGGGGCCAAACAAGCCACCCAAGAATGGAAAAGCCATTTTGTCTTTGGCACAGGCGAGCTGAGCAGGTGATGCTCAGATGGGTCTTGGCTGTTTCAGCTGGAGAGAGAGGGCTGTGGTTATGGAGAACATAGAGAACTTGGAGGAATCAAGAGTTCCCCAGCCTGGTTAGTCGAAGCATACCCAAATCTGCCTCCCATGGCAGCAATCTCTGCAACACAATTCACCTACTCAAATCACAGCAATAGAAATGCGCTTTTTAAAAATTATCGACCAACCCTCCCCTTTCCCAGTCCTATTTGCCACAATTCAACATAGCACTGGCTTCTCCTCTCACTTCCCTAAAGCATCATCCCTTTGTCTTTGGGGGTCTCCCATGTCTCAAGGTGACCTGCTGGGCAGGGCTTCCGCGATGATACCATTTCTTGGGGAGATCGCAGTGCTGCGCACGCCCTTGGACATGTCCAGATGCCACTGAGCCACACGAGCCCATTATTTAGCTTGCTGGGAGGGATCCCTCTTCAGCTTCCCTCCTTGATGTAGCAAATCAACTGCATTATTAAAATGATTAAAAATAGACTGAGCTTGCCTGAGACAGCATCTATAATGGATCAATTGCTTTTTATACATTTTTGGCTCCCTACAGTGCTGCTTTGTCATCTCACTTTCACTTGTTTGGGCGAGATCTTGAAATAATAGGCACATTCAGGAGATATAAATATAGCTGTTTATTGCCTCAAAATGGGTCTGCAGACAAATCACAGTCTCAGCTTTAGGTATTTAGAAGGTAAACCTTCCTCCTCTGTCCTTTCCCTTTTGGACCTGGATCAAGCACCGGGCTTTGTGGCTTGGGGGCTGCTTTATCTTAAGCTATAGGCACTAGTTCTGCTGCACAAAATTCATACCCTCATAGGCTGTTGATTTAAGCAGCTCTTGGTCCTAGCTTGGATTTGATTCCAGTAAGAAGTAGCGCAGAGTTAACATTGAAAGGCTGCAGTAGAGTGAAATAAAAATAAATGCAGTGCATTGTGTAGCTTAACGGGGTGCTAATTTCTTGGGAGAGCATAAATAGGAGGCACAGAGCACATCTGTTTGCTGGCGCTGGGTCGGGAAAGAGCAGGGGAAATTTGGAGCTCTGTCACAGGCACAGGCTGAACTTTGTTCCTATGTCTCACAGCACTGCACAAAGTCTCCTCTGTAGAACAGCCAGTTAATTAAAAATGATATTTACGGTCCCCTGGTGATGCATGCCCGTAATGCTGCTATTAGTATTTCTGCAAAGTCTGGCACTGCAAGAGGGTTGAGGCCCCGGCGCTGCAAAGAGCGGTCCTCGTCCTCAGGGCTCCCCATATGGCTGAAGTCCACTCAAGAGGGGCTTTGGGCAGCTGAGCCCCTCTCCATCACGCCGTGTTTGCAGAGGGGTTTTATTGCCCGGGTCTCCCACAGTGAACATGGGACACCTCCTCCACCTCGCGCTGAGATTCCGGGTATTTTGCAAGCAGAAGTGAATTAACCCGCCTGATGCGGCGGGTATGATGCTCTCAGCTTGCGCTGTCACTTAATCACGGTGAGATACATGGAGGCACAGAGGAATCCAATGCACCTATAAGTACCGAAATAATGTCCCGTGCTCAGCCCACCAGACTTCACATCCCCTTGCCTCCTTCCTCCTCTAGCTCACATCCAGCCCAGCCCACAGAAATTACCCGCAGGCCATGACAGGGTATTTCCCCGGTGCATCCTGCAAGTGTGGACATTTAGAAACATCTGCAATGTTTCCTGCTATGTGACGCAGGGGATTTTGGAGAGCAGAGCTGGATGACTCAAGAAGCAGCAATGTCCCGAAACTTTAAAATATGCACATGATAAAACGCTGTAGAGGTGACGGGGGATGGAGGGGAGCAGGGAGATTTGCAGTGGTTTGAACCCCCCTGTTCAGGTGGCTGCTCTGTACACAGTCAGTGAGAGGGAGAGGTTTCTCCAGAGGCAGATCAGAGCAGGAACCTGTGCCTCTCCTGACCATGGATGGGGATTAAGGAGGATGTTTTTCAAACCTGCTCCCAACTGACCACTCTAAGCATCCCCTGTGGGCTCTTTTATCCTGAATTTGAGGAGACTTAATGCAGTGAAGCAACCTCTCATTTAACCTGGCCCAAAGGTCTCCATCTCTCAGGGAAGAGGTCCCCACCTCCCCCGTCCCACTCTTATCCCTCTCCCTCTTCCATCTTCAAAAGATGTCAGTTTTGGGAAACTCCCACCGAAGTCCATAATTAAATTTTCTCCCATCGCTGCCGCCCCCTCCCAGCCCTCTGCATCCCCCGGCACCCACCTCCGCCCCAGTGCGAGCAGCTCACCTTCGGCAGCGGCGCGCAGACCCTGAGCTCGGCCGGCACCCGCGAGGGTCCGCAGAGCCGCGGGAGCTTGCGTCTTATCCTTGCGTATTTTTTCATATCCTTATTTTGCGTAAAGATAAAGATCCTCTTACGGTTTGTATCCAGTTGCTGACAGCACCTATTAATAGCTATTGGTTTGTCCTAATAGCTGGACACTTCAAGTACGCTGCAGTGGGTTGTCATAAGCTTGGTAAGAAAAAGTTTCAGTTGTTGAATGTTTAGCTGATATTGCATGCATAAAGGCTCTATCCTGATACCACTGAAAATAATAATAAAAATCTCGTTGACATTTTATTACCAAGCCCTTCCCTCTATTCCTTTTTACACGTTGCTAGTGAGTTAAAAAAGAACAGCACCTGCTCATGGAAAAAAAAGATGATGAAAGCTAGAGAAACTCCTTGACACACTCCTTTTGGCTTTATGTATTTCACTTTGAATTAGGATGCCAAACCAGGAGAATGACAGTGCAGACTTCTGAGGCATTAACAAAACATGAATCAGACCTCAGCATGATTTTATTTGCTAATAAAAAAAAAAGCCTCCAACTATGGAACTCAAAAAAGAAAATATTGTTTGGGCTCTTTCTCATTGCCTCCTAGTTTTGTTATACTTCCCTGTACTTTAATGCTCTTTCCCAGGATGGTGAAGGATAAACCTCTTCTGTTTTCTGGCTGAGTCTGCCATTGCCAGATAGTCACTTGGTCAGAGGAGTCAAGGAGTGTGAGACTTCCAGGGGGATGCCATTCTCCATGATCTGACATCCAGTCCTGCCAAGATTCATTTCACCCTCACTGAGCTCCCTACAGGGAGGTAACTTGGCTAACAGGGGCCTCACCCAGCTATGGTCAAAGAGGTCCAACAAGCACTTCCAAAAAAAGGCCATTCATGCTGTGGGGCTTCAGCCTTTCCCTCCATTGACTCCTGGAAGGACCCTTGACAGCTCAGTGGGATGAAACCCCTTCTTAAAACCTGGCAAGGGCCAGCAGCAAGAGGGAGATGGGAAGAACCACCTTGGTTGGCTCAGCCACTTCACTCTCCTGCCACTGCAGGCAGTCCTAGGAATGATGTTTAGTTTAGGAAGAGCCAGAGGGCATCTTCGTCCTGTGCCACTGTCATCATGAAACCCACCAATGCTCAGTTGCAAATAAGGCAGGAAGTCGTGGCAGGAGGCACCAAAGCGTTGTCAATGCTCCTACACAACCATAGGATTCATTAGCTGAGTTTCCTGGAAGGTTCCAAGAGGCAGACTGGAAGTCATGTCAGGTAGAGGCACAACACCCCTGGCAATATGATCTGGGGAAATGACTTTCTGATCCCAAGTCTGGAGTGTGGCTCACCTCTGAAGGTGTGATCAGATCACACAAATGAGGCACCAGGGAGACCGCAACACCTCGAGTGGTGCCATTGCACCCTACCTTACATCCTCTGCCTACCCCAGCATGACCCCCAGGGCCAAATGACTGACCAAAGAGAAACGCGTTTCTCTCTCCCTGTCCCAGAAAGTGAAGCCTGGCTTAACACAACATAAAAATAGCTTGAACAGGCAGTGGTCTCCTCTATCACGGTGCTTTGCTGAAACGATCAGCGGCAATTCCTCCCCATGCCGCACTGATGGAATAAAGATGACAAATCTGTCACTGATTACGCTCCATTACATCCTCACAAGATTTCCTGTGCTTCCTGCAGAGATGTTCTTGCTCTTGTTTTTAAAGGTTTTCAGGTAAAACAGCCAGCCAACATCTCTGGCAGCAGCAGTCTCATGCTTTGGGGTTTGAGCCTTTCCCAGCTCTGCCCTGGGGATGTACAAAGGTGTAGAGGATGCAGAAATCACTGCTTTTTTGAGTCGTAAGGGCAGCAATCAGGAAAATACCTGTTAAAAATGCATGGTATCTGCTCCCTACAGTTAGCAGAAATCCTGCTGCAAAACCAGGCTCTAGTACGTACAATGGTGGGACCCAAACCCAGTGGATAGGTGGGTGCCTGTTGGGGATGGATGTAAGTGATGCTGGGTGAGTAGAGAAGGGCTGAATTGTACTGATAGGATGAAGGGGAATGGCTTCAAACTGGAAGAAGGTAGATTTAGATTAGATATTAGGAAGAAATTTTTCACTTTGAGGGTGGTAAGACACTGGCACAGGTTGCCCAGAGAAGTTGTTGAGGCCTCATCCCTGGAACCGTTCAAGGCCAGGCTGGATGGGGCTTTGAGCAACCTGGTCTGGTGGGAGGTGTCCCTGCCCATGGCAGAGGGGTTGGAACTTAATGATCTTCAAGGTCCTTTCCAACCTAAACCATTCTATGATTCTATGAATCCAGAGATGCTTATGCAGTCTTAGCAAATCACGGGGACTGCAATGGTTATGTTCATGGATGGATTTGCATTGGTAACACCAGACAATTCCCACCTCTGAAGAGCATCTGTGAAGCGGGACTGTCTGAAAATGCTCCACAGCCAGTGCTGCAAAGCAAAACAGTTGCAGCGTGTTCATTGCTTATGCTACGGGGCCTCACAATCCTTAGCTAATTTGCTTCTTGCGAATGGAAAACGCAAAAAGGCCCCGGCTGCCACTTCTTCCTCCTGGCTCTCTATTTCAAACAGCCTTTTGGAGTTCAGCAGGTGGGATGTCACATGTTTCTCAGCAGCTTTCTGCCCGTCCTTCCCCTGTTTCCCACGTGAAGCGGCACTCAGCCATTCCCCCCCAGGCCGAGGGTCTCTGCCCCAGACCCCTGTGCCCGCAGCCCGGCCGCTCGCTTTGCTTCCCTCTCTCTCAAAGTCAGCCAAAACCCGAGAAGAGCCTGTACGCTCCTCGGTGGGTTCAACAGGGGACAAACGGAAAGCGCTTGCAGGGACTCTGGAAATAAAGCTAATGGTCGCTCCAGGGAGTGACAGGTTCTGCTCCCGCAGGTTGCTCTGACAGATCCATCAGAAGGCACTTAGCTATAAACCCCTGAGACCTCTGCGAGGGAAACCATCTCCTGCTTCTGTGTTTATGTTGCTCTGAACTGCTTAGTTAATGTAAAGAGGCAAAAAAAAGAAAGGGAAGGTAATGGGCCTCTTTGGAGGGGTTTTAGGCACTCGGTGGAAAGCAGGAAGCCAAGGCCTGTATAATTAAATTGCTAATCTCTCACCAGATCTGGCAGGCTACATACTCTTGTTAAAAACAGCTTTAAGCTCCACAGCAATTTTTGTTTCAACTCTAGGTGCAAGCCAGCATCCTTAATTCCTTCAGCCGTGAAACACTTCAACAGTGGCGTGCCCGTCGTTAGAGAGCTGCACTCTAGCAGGGCCCAGACACCAGACAGAGTCAAGATGATCTACCTCCTTAAAAAAGAGATTATTAATAAGGTGAAGGTGCTTATGCTCTGTGCTGAGGCATAGCCTCTCCTGAGGCTCCTCTCTTGGCAATGTTTGCTCTCATCGTCTTTCTCTTTCCTTTTTCCATATCTAAGGAGTCACTCGCATCAGGGACCCCACCGAGCTCAGCAGACCGGTCCCCAGGTGCAAGATCACAAGCAAACACCTAGAGAAGGGTTGTGGTTTTTGATGTCTCTGTACCTTTGCACACTTCCTATACTGTAAAAAGAGTACTAAGCCCCCAAAATCCTGCTGGCTAATCCAAAGCAACGGAACGGGGAAGGCCAATTTTGGAGCTGAATAAACTCATACATTCCTCGCTGGTACGTCCCTCCTCCTACAGCAATCAGATCTTACATATGGACAGAAAACACTTGCGGACTACTCTTGTTTTGCTGAGGAACACAGGCAGCTGTAGAGGCATGAGATGGGGTATTTGGGTTTATTCATCACTTTAAGGAAAGCGACAAAAACAGAATGAAAAAGTTCCCATTCTTTTCACCATCCCGGCCACAGACCTTGGTATTTATATTTCCCTACATCTTTTTCTCATCTGCCTGGAGGCCAGGAGGGAGAGGGTATCCCGAGGAGCACTGTCTCACATTGTTCGCAGCCGCTCACAGGCTCAGCTCTGAGTTCTTGAGAGCAGCTTTGCTCTGGGGCACATTTCAATCTCCAGGTGAAAGCAAGAGGCAGCAGCGTGAGGGGAAGGGGGCAGAGATACGGGAGGGAAAAGCAGCCAGGAAATCAAGATGCCCATCACTGTCAATGGGGCAGGTCCCCAAGGGTTGTATATGGCCACGTCTGCACTGATCCTGACGGGTACGTCAGGGCCAAGTGCCCTGAGCAAAGGGCTCAAAGGGTCAGAGAGGAAGGTTGGCGGCGTGGGGAAGTGAGACGCCTCTAGAGATTAAAAAGCATACAGCGCAGAGATGTTACATGCACTAAAAAGCGAGAGGAAAATACTCAAAGAAGCAGCTTAATGGCTGGGACCACATCCCCGGAGATCCTTGCTGCTCTGGGATTGAATGACAAAAGCCTTCAATGCCACCCGAGCAATTAACCGAAGTGCGTGAAAATCCAACTTAACATCTGTGGCGGGTGGTTGTGGCCATGGCAAAGCCACTCAGCCATTCCAGAAGGCACTTGAGACCTCCAAGGACAGGATCTAGCCTGTCATTTCTACTGGACGGTTTCACTTCTACTGGACTGGCCCTGGACGTGAATGGTGGGAGGCACAAGAAGCATTTAACCCCCAGGAAAGAAAATCACCCATTTGTTCTTCCAAACATCTTTCTGATGTCTGTGGACATTAAAATATGTGGTCTGCTTCCTTTCAAAGGGATGTTTTGGTGTGCTCTGACTCAAGCACCAAGGACATGGGGATTTTATTTATGTCACTGCAGCAGTCACCTGTCACTGGCTAAACCGGCATTAACCATTACAGCTTCTCCCTCAAGAAGGGAGATGCACCGCAAGAGCTGAAGTTATCGTAGCTTAACAGATTACTAGTCGTCAGCTTGAAGTGAAGATGTTTGCATGCTTCCAGCACATTATAAAATAACATAAAATTAATTGGAATTAACAGTAATAACTTGTTAATCTGTGATAATTCAGTCACTTGAAAGCATCTCTGCGTACCCATTTGTTTATGTGACCACTCTCACTGGAGTGAGGGAATGAGGAGACATGCACATACAAGAAGCATTTACTGTTGTAGATCACCTAGATAAATATCTTTATGATATTCTTAAATATATATGTTGAACAAAAAGAAGATTCATAATTTTAGGATGAACAGGCCAATTTTGACAAATACAGATACCATCCCATTTGGTGGGATGGTATCTGTGACCAGCACAGGATTTTTTTAGTCAAAACGAGACTTTTAGTCAAAATGAGACTGTGTGCCTTAGCAGGGAAGGGGGCAGAGAGTAGAAGGAGGCAGACAGCAGTGGAAATCTTGAGTGTGGTTCTCCCACTTCTCTAGGACATGCTTTGCCACTTGCTTCTCACCTATTGCAACCCATTGTGGTTTTTTGTTCTGTCGCTCTTTTTCAGCTATTGTCTCCCCAAGTTGGAAAAGTCCTGTATTTTTTTCATTCTAGTTTGAAAAGCAACTTTGAAAAACGAAACGGCAAAAGGCTAAAGGCAGCATGCAGGACTGCTGAAGAAAGCCTTTCTCAACCAGTTTTAGAAATCCAGATTCTGAGAACAACACCTGAGCACAGGGAAATGAATGAAAAACACACCCACACTGTGGATGTGGTTGCCAACCCTGAGTTATTTTTACTTAGCCATACATATTTGGACTGATCATGAAATGCTACGTTTCCTAAGGGCCTCTTTGGGAGCTGTGACCACTAAGCACATCATGGACTGAGGTCTGAATGCATTAGAGTAGCTTCTGGTCTACATGGCTTCTAAATAAAAAACCACG
This sequence comes from Vanellus vanellus, assembly GCF_965231255.1. Classification (NCBI taxonomy): domain Eukaryota; kingdom Metazoa; phylum Chordata; class Aves; order Charadriiformes; family Charadriidae; genus Vanellus; species Vanellus vanellus. The sequence goes on from NC_138905.1 coordinate 8,183,711, forward strand.
ATCTGCGGTTTCTCCTAAAAGGTTTGCAAATTCTTTGTGATCTGTGGATCCCAGACAAGCAGCATTTCTGTATCCAGAAATGCATGTCCAGAAGATAATAGGCTTGGATTTGAGCAACTGAGTCAAGTTCCTGCATTTGGTCAGCTAAATTCTCTATACACACTTTAGGCACCAAATTAAGGCTGGACAATGCAGCTGTACACACTCCACATTCAGTATCTAGAGGAAAAGCTCATCCTGGGCTCTAAAATTAATTTTTTGAGTGCTGTCACTGGACACAGTGGTGGTGAAACAGCAACAACAGCCATGTTGGCCATGTCCAGGGCCATGTCCATAGACACAGAGAGGCATTTGGCTGTCCTGGCAACGTTTGCATGTCCCTTTGAAGTGGCTTGTGTGGCCTTAGTGGCAGCTGCACCTCAGGTTGGATGCTGCTGCATGAGGAGCCAACTGCAGCAAATAGCCCTGGATGTTCAGGGCATGGCATTGGTAGAAAACTCAGTGTCAGAGTCAGATAGAAAAATCAGAGTCATCAGAGGACCATTCAGCCAGTGGGTGCCAAGGGGATGCCGCAAGCTGCCTTCACAGCTAGGGCATTAAAATCACATTCTGTCCACCTATTTGTGGACAGAAAAAACCCTCTCAGCCTTTTGTGATCAACTCCACTATATTTGAAATAGCTTAGTATTTTCTTGCCTCATATATTTCCTTCAGCTGAATACAACTCTTTCCATTCCCTTCCCTGCTCAGTCCTGGCACTGGGCACAGTCCAACGCCTGTTGTGTGCCATCTCAAAGGTATCTGTTCTTCAGTATTGGGCAAGGGGGATGTGTCCTCCCTGACTCATGTAGCAACCCACATTAAGCTTTAACCACAGGCGCCCTGTACGGGTAGGGAACAATTTCTTATGCAGAGGGACTAAATAGATAAGGAGGCTGGGAAAGATGACAGAGGGAAGATATGATCAAAGTGCATAAAATCATGAAGGACACAGAGATGGTGAATGGAGAAGTATTATTCTTTTTAAAATTATTTTATTCTATAACACCAGGACTAAAGACTATGCAATGACACAGTGAGGCTGCAGATTTAGAATGAGAAAGAGCTCTGACTTGAATATCTCATGGTGAAAGTAGGGAAGGTGTCGCCAGCGGATGCAGAGGAGGCCAACAGCATAAGCAGTTTGGAAATATAATTAGGGAAATTAACATAGGAAAATTCTGTAAAGGGTTGTTAAACATGACGAAGTCAGGAAGTGGCTGAACTAGCGACTCTTGGGCAGTGGGAAGATGTACCGGGGAAGTGTATCTGCAGACTTGCCTCGTTTTTCCCTTCTGAGTCTTTGTGGCTGGATGTTGTCGGAGGCTGTGTTTTGGGGCAGATGAACCTTGGTTTGACCTAGCAGAGCTGTTATGGTACGTCACGGCTCATGTTATCTCAGAGAGAGAGTCCTCTTGAGTGTGATTCAGAGCAGGAGTGTGATGCAGCTTTGCCGTCCCTCCCACCCCCCGCATGGACCGCAGGGCAATGCAGGGACATCATAGTCTATCTAAGCACGTTCATTAGACGCCTGAAGTTCCTTGGTTTAAATGTTCCCTTTTCTGACTATGATTTGCGAAAAGCAATAGCAAGTTCGGTGTCTAAACCTCACTGCTTTTAAGAGGACTTATGTGCACTTAATCTGCTTAGATGTCTTTAATAATCTCTCCAGGCACCTCCACGAAACCGCTATGAAAATCAGGCCTAGAATGATCTCTTCCCTTTTATCTTCTGACACAGAGATAATACTTGCAAAATGCCTTGTGACCCGTAGATGGAAGCTATAGTTTCTCCCCACTTTGCAACCATTATTAATGAGGCTTTTCAAATGTTAGATTGCCTGGAAAAGGCACATTTTGACTTTTTGCAAGAATTATTTCAGCAAGTTTTTTTCCCACAGACTACAGACAGCCAATGCATTTGGTGCAGTGAGATCCACTGGTGTCGCCTCCATCAATCTCTGACTTTTAAAGCTGATTCTAACGCCTCTTACCTTCCCTACCTTATAGGAGCAAGTTGAGAAAAGAGGAGCTTTCAAGCTTGGCTGGGCAGATTGCACGTAGCCATGCCAGGCTCCAAACAGAACCGCGAGCGCTAGAAACATAAATCAGGTCTGTAACGTGAGCCCGCTGGAGGAGAACTCTATTTTATGCACTTGACCTGTATCCAGGGTTCATTTCAACATGACCCTGGTGTAACTCGCTTTATCAGCTGTAAAGACAAGCTCACCAGCTGTACCTTATGTTCGCACTCCAAAGCTGCTGGAAAAAGCAAGCAAAGCCCCAGAGCAGACCTATGGGAACAGACTAAGAAAGTCCCTTCTAAATCTTTTGCTTTCTCTGCTATAAAGCTGAAAGAATTTATCTGGGATGGACAATTCATTTAATTTGTGGGTATGCTTTTCAAAATAAAGAAATAAAATCAAGCTGAATTCTAAGATGAAGAGTTTTCTTAAGTGAGCGATTTAAGTGTTTCATATTGAAATATTAGCATGGAGCTTTTCTGGTTTGTCAAGAAAAAAGGGTGCCCCTTTTTGTAGCAGAAAACATTAGTTGAATTCAGCCTGAGTCTGTGGATACTTTCAGTCAGCCTGAAACTGCATTTATTAGCAAATAAACTATTCATCTGAAAAATGTTATCTAGTTCTACCCCAAATGTTCTTTCCGTTGCTTAAAAATATCCTATTTATAGATGAAGCTATTGTTAAGCATAGATTTAAGCTGCTGTGCTTCATTGTCTGGTGCAGTATCTCCTTGGGAAAGCAAACCAATTAAGTTATTCTATTTTGGAGCCTCAGTGCCTGTTTGTGCAGTTATGATGTCATATAAGGGACTACAGTCTTATAGTCTTTGACAGATACGACTGCACTTCTTATAAGCAAATACCCTATTTTCAGTAGCTTTGAGGTATAAATGGTCACAACACAGCTGAGGAAGGCAGGAACAGCTGAGACCAATGGCGCATCCTGTATCCAGGTCTCTGTCAACGCCCTGTACCAAAACCTCCCCCAAAAACCTGCCAGGCAGTGAAATAAAAGCTTTGTTCCTAACCCCTTTTAGTAAGAGATGGCTTCTGGGTTGAAGCACGGGGAACTATGTCCTTTTCAAACTTTTCATTATACAGCCAAAAAAAAAAAAAAAAAAAGAAAAAAGAGAAATGAACAGAGGAAAAAAAAGCATTAAAAGCTTCTGCTTGTAACAGGGATGTGTTTCATTATTTTGAGGATCTTCTAAAAGCCTGATTGCTTGCTTTGGCATTTGACGTTTTCTCTCTCTTTGTGAAACAGGTACAGTGGAGATAAATTGAATCACACCTGTCTTGCCAAGGTGTCTCAGCCTTCTGTTGCAGGAGGCAAGAAATCTGTACCATGTGCCCTTTGGGATGAGGCTGGTGGAAGCGGGGCTGGAGATGCACTTTTTACTGTGACGGTGACCGAGCATTGGCACAAGTTGCCCAGAGAAGTTGCGGAGTCTCCATCCTTGGAGATATTCAAAAGCCAGCTGGAAATGGCCCCGAGCAACCTGCTTTATGTAGGTGACCCTGCTTTGAGCAGGTGGTTGGATGAGATGATCTCCAGAGGTCTCTTCCAACCTCCCGTTATTTTATGATATGAGCACATGTCCTGAGCAAGGCTCTTTCTGGCAGCGTGCTCTGTGATCACACTACCTCCAGGACAGTTACTGGGCAGTGCGTGCAGTTCCCTTAACTCATGCTTCCTCACAGACCTGCACTTTACCTTGCAGGGCTGACAGCTTTCATTTCGGGCTGTACCCGTCCACTCATTTTATACTCATTTCACCAAGCAGACAAAAATGCATTGGCCAGTTTTACCGAATTGCCGCTTTTGCTTTGCCCAGCTAGGCAGATGGACCGGGTTCACAGCTGCCTCGTGCCCCCGAGGTGACCAAAACCGGACTCCTCATCTGCATCCGTTGGCTGCTGCTGACTCAGATAAGACATAGCCTGGTGACCTAAAATCTCTCATTTTCATTTAATCTAATTTCATTTAATTTCATTTCATTTCATGAGTAGAAACCTCTCATTTTCTTACCAGTCTGCTACATCTCATGGCTATTTTCCAGCCATCAGCTCAGGAATGGGGTTACAAAGGCAGGCAGAAGAGCACAGATTTGTAAATATTACATCTGCATGTAAATTATTAGGTTAGTTGTGATGGGGAAAGGGCTGCTGGTCAATGTGACTCCCTGGCTGTGGGACCAGCACGGGAGCTGGCCCAGCGCCATACCTGCACTGGGCCTTGGGGAGCTACCACCATTTATCGCCTGCATATTATTTATGGAGCTCATCTTTCCTCAGCTCTCTGAGATCCACAACACGCGTCCTGCGCCTCTGAAGCCGTGTGAGGTTTGTAGCGCACAGTTAAGGGGGGCTGGTGGTTTCGTTCTGTCTGAGAACATGGTTCATATCCCAGCACATCTGCAACATGCTTGCCAGTAAGAGTCCTCAGCACATGATTTGCAGAAAAAAACTATTGTCACTGAAAATATCCAAACCCTACTCAAATAGGAAGCACTGCAGAGATTCCATGAGCAGACAGAAACCATCAGGTGATCTCTGTTTAGGCGAGAGACTGGACAAGATGCTCAGGATGGTCCCAGCTGGTATGAAGCTGGATTAACTGGACCAGACTGGAGTGATGGGGTAGCGCACAGACCTGGTGTGGCTATAGCCAGGCTGGAGGCCATGAGGCGGCACTGGCTGCTGCTTACAAAGCCGTTTCTCGCTAAACTGGCAGTTTAGCAACACCGCGGCCGTGTGTTCGTCAGGTGCGGGAGCAATACACAGAATGGTCTTTGAAGTGCCACAGCAGCTGCAACAGCTCCCTGCTAAATTAAAGGAAAATACTTAAAGCTCCTGTGTGCTGCTGAAGTGCACACACAGCAATGAATTTTACAGAGCTCAAAATCCCCACACTGATTTCACGTATTCATTTAAAAGCCTTAGGGGGCACAAGCCACAGTTGAACAGTGGGAACACAAAGAAACTCTTCTTTGGGAGCAGAGAGTTTTCTTTACCGTGCGAGGGAAACAAAGCCAATACACCACTCATTTGAGCTCTTTCCCTACTGAGACACAGGATTACTTTGCCGCAGTTTGCTAAATGCTCAGCCTTAAGGTAGAGTGAATTCAAGTGTTCAACACACTTAAAGTAGCACAATAGACTCCGATAAAGCCGCCTCCTTCCCGCGCCCAGATGGCATTCATTTGTGCCTCGCGTCAGCACACGGTTGAGTTTGTATCCTAAGAGAATTCCCACTTTATTTTTCCTCTCTTGATGGGAATAGCAGGAAGGCTAATTAAACTCTCCGCACTGTGGCTGTTATCCATCATTCCTTCCCTATAATATAAACAGCGTTATCTCACGTTTGAGCACAGGAGCTCTTGTTCCCTATAAAGACCTGCCCTGAGCCTTTGCCTCTGCGCTCACAGCATTTCACACAGCAAATGCAATTAATTTCCTTGCAAGAACACCAGAACGGTGTGATCAAAGTTCTTTGCTAACCCACAGCAGAAAAAAAACCTCAGTCCCTGCGAGAAATGTGCAATCCAGCCCCAGCGCTCCCGCACAAGAATTTGGGGAAACAGCACGACCTAGTGTTCCCTCTGCTTCTCACCGCCTCTCGCAGGATGGTTCATGGCCACATCGTTGCAAATCCTACCCCTGCCAAGCTCCCACGAAAAGATTTCTCTCTGTAACCCCATTTTCTTTTCTTCTCCCCGCTGAATTTCTCCCTCGAGGGATTTATATCTTTGCCTTTGGCCCATCTTCCCTCTTTGTCCAAAGGAGGGTCTTACACAATCCCATACAGCATGAATGGGTGCAAAAGTCACACGGGCTTGGGAAGAAGTCTGCTTCACGGTCACACCGCAAGGGATTTGGATAGATTTTCCTTTCCCTCTGTGAGCACTCAGCAGGAGGTGTCTGTGAACATCACCAGCCGCAGGAGATGCAGGGAATGGGAAGGTGCCGGCACTGCCCGTCCTCTCTGCACCTTATTTGTGCAGGCCATGCGTTTTGATATTGCAAGTTCTGATCTGAAACATAGTACCGGGTGTGTCACTGCCTGGCATACACAACAAATCCATAAGATGGCTTCTCAAGCATAGCTGGTTTTGCTCGGCATCCTTTCCACTAAAGCCTGTCAACAGCTTCTCCTGCACTGCTGGGGTGGTCATACACGTCTGTAACGACAGTGTTGCCCACACACTTTCCTGCTATCAGCATGACCCATAGAGAAAGGCTCCACAACAAACACCCTAATGTGGACATGCAAGACCGTCTGGGTCTGCTCTGCCATCACCAATATAGCCAGAAAAAGCCTGGCTAGCTGAATGGGCAGCTGCTGACTTCTGCTTTCCAGACAGACCTTGTGACAGGCATCTACTTTTGACCAGCCCTGCTGTTCATCCAGTCTCAAAGATCTGTCCTTCTCAGGACACATCTCTGTGCTAGAAAAGCCAACTGCTCTATGTGCTGCCCTGGAATTGCAAAGCAGCCTTAGCTCTGCAATGCTGCCCAAAGGAACAGCATTTCTTCCTGACCTGAGGGTTGATCGCCTTATTCCCTGGAGGCTTAAGGTGTCCAGGAGATTTTTGTTGCAGCCAGTGTAATTGAAAATGTTACTGCTATTCAGGTAACCGCAACAATGGAGGATGCTCCTTCCGTACGCTCCTCAACAAAGATCTTGATCGAATGCTCCATTAGACCAAAACCAGACCTCTCTCCTGCACAAAATCAGATACATAAGGAGCTCCAAAAAATGTTTGTGACTTTCTCTGTGGGCAAAGTGCCAATTGTGGACTGGCAGACCTGGAAAGGAAAGGGAAGATTGGTTTGCAGATCTTCATGGTTATAGTGGGATGACTGCCATGTTCTTTATTTGACAAAGGAGCAAACAAGGATGGGCAGGCAAACTTCTTTGGGCAGGGCTCCAGCAAGCACTCTGCAAGGCCACAGGTTTGGTGAAGGTCATCCCTGCTACACCCGGTGTTACACAGCATGATACGGGAGTCACATCTGATGCAGTTGAATTATCCACCCTCAAGCTCCCAGCTGCCGGTCCTCTAGAGATGGGTGACAACCCATCTTTGCTCTGGCAAGACCTTCTCTCTTCTCTGTAGTATAAACACAAAAGCAAATAACCAGACCTCAAAGCAAGACACAGCTTGCCTAACCTTTAATCCAGGCTGGAAGCAACGCTGCCCTGACAGCTCCACCGGCACAGAGCCCCGTGTGTCAACGGAGATCTGAGTCAGCCACTAAACTGGATGAGCGGATGGCCTGGCAGCAGATAAAAAGGATGACTCCTTATCTATCACCCACACCATCTGGGAACCTCACTCCTTGCCTTCCCAACCCTAATTATTTTTACTGCTTGATCTCAAGAGGTGTTTGTGGCCTGACCCACATCCAAGGGAACCTGCTGTTTCTTGCCCTCTCAGTGGCAGTTGGCTTTTCAGCCACTTTATTACCATCTTCACCTGCGAATCAGATAATTGCTCATGTGATCCCAGAGTATTAGTCCCGCTTGTGTCGTCGCAAGCGTTTGGACATTCCAATTTTCAGGGGATTATATGCAAAGCAGAAAAGACATCAACCGTGCCTTTCATGCTTTTCCCTGGTCTCTCTTTTCCCTGGGGACAACTCTTTTATCTCAGGGAGCCTTACAGAGAAATCAGCAATTCAATTACACTATTTTTTTGGCCTTTAATTTCAGATACTTATTCCTGTTTGATCACGTCATGCAGTAACTCAGGAAAAGAATGAAACCGTTCCCAGTTGCAGATGCCCGTTGCTTGCTAAAGCAGCAGCAGACCGCACTCTTTTGTTTACTCTGTCCTTATTTTATGGGGTCTTTCAACCTGTCAGTTTTGAGGTCTGTTTCTGTGAAATAGACTTTAAGCTATTTTAGCTGTGAGTTCACCAGATCTGACCTGGCCTAGCTTTAAGCTCATATCAAAATCCTGCTGATGAACTTCAGTGAAAGAAAAGGGTAAGTCTAGGAGGCAGCTTGAGCCTGGCTCTGAGCATCTCTCCTGCAGGAGAGGTTTGCAGGGGAGGACCTTTCCTTATGCTGGTGATGCAGAAGTGAGACTGGGAGTGCGCATGACGTTGGCAGGGCAGATTAGCTGATCATAATGATCCCTCCTGAACACATAATCTATAGTTAATCAACATGGTATATTAGATATCTACAAGCCAGCTCAAACTTGCCTCCGGCCTAAACTGCTAATGAGCATGGATCTCCGCCATCTTGCACACAACCACATCCTTCGGGGATGGTGACCTGAGAAAAAGTCTTATGAAGAGCGGCTGCGGGAACTGGGATTGTTTAGCCTAGAGAAAAGGAGGCTGAGGGAAGACCTCCTCACTCTCTACAACTACCTGAAAGGAGGTTGTAGCAAGGTGGGGGTTGGTCTTTTCTACCAAGTAACAGGCGATAGGACAAGAGGTAACGGGCACAAACTTGAACATAGGAAGTTCCATCTAAACATGGAGAGGGAACTTCTTTACTTTGAGGGTGTTAGGGCACTGGCACAGGCTGCCCAGAGAGGTGGTGGAGTCTCCCACTCTGGAGACATTCTAAACCCGCCTGGGAGCCATCCTGTGCAACCTCCTCTAGGTGTACGTTCTCTGGCAGGGGGGAAGGACTAGATGATCTCCAGAAGTCCCTTCCAACCCCGCCCATTCTGTGATTCTGTGATTCTGTGATTCTGTGATTCTGTGACAAGTGGAAATGGCCTCAAGTTGTGCCAGGGGAGGTTTCAATTGAATATTAGGAAAAAATTCTTCGCTGAAAGGGTTGTCAAGAATTTGACCAGGCTGCCCAGGAAAGTGCTTGGGTTGCCATCCCTGGAGGTATTTAAAAGATGTGTAGATGTAATGCTGAGGGACACGGTTTAGTGGTAACTTGGCAGTGCTAGGTTAACGGTTGGACTTGATGATCTTAAAGGTCTCTTCCAATGGAAACAATTCTATGGTTTTATGATTCTACGACCTGGCAATATTGCCACCGTGTGTCCTCTGCATCCCAGCCACTGCTGAGGCAAGAAGGTGGCTTCAAACCCTCCTGTGTTGATCTTGTTGTGTGGAGGAAAGGTTGAGGTGTGGGTGATTGAGCTCATGGGCCATGGCCCAGTGTGAAGCCTTTCAAGCTTGCAGAGCAGAAGCAGAAGGGAGCACCCCACTGGGTTAGGAGGAAGGTCATGACCTGCCCTTTGCCATGTGAAGGAAGCTCAGTCGAGCATAAATCTCACCAAAACCCTGTGCTGAATTAGGGTCTTGATAGTAAAAAGCAGAATAAGTTTGTTAATTACTGCTCTTACTGGTAAATCTCTAACTGAACTGAAAACTATAAGGCAAGTAATTTATTTTATGCGCAGATTGTATCTATTTTAATGAGATCCAAAAATAGAGATTTAGCGTGGTGGCTTTAAGCTCTGACGTTGCACAGGGATTTTTTCCATGTGAAATTTTTCAGGGTGCTTAATGAAGCTTTTCTTTCCTAGAGATAAAACATCTCTTTTTGTGCCGCAGTGCACCAAAGGGACCCATGGGCTGAATCTCGCCAGACCAGCCAGTCAAGGACTTGGGTTGCTCTTTGTGACTCTTCTGATTCAGGCCCAAATCCTGCAATTCTCAGGAAAGGGATGGTGTCACGGTGCAGAGGTACCTTCAGGGTTTGGGCAATTCCAGCTCCATCGTGAGTTTTCATTCTCCTGTGCGTGAGACATCCCTGCCTCAATTCCTCATCCAAAGTATGAGATGGTACAACACAGGACTCTGTCCCTTGGAGATGTCCTCCGAGACGGTGATGTGCCACTTGGCTGTAGCAGTGATGCCCTGCCAGTCTGCAGGAGTTTGTCCAGTACTTACTGGTGTAGGAGACTTCCATTAACGTTGCCACCCTGCACTTTATAGAAGGGGACACAGTGGTATGTTTAACCTCAGGGAGAAAACCACTGTTGCCATGACCCACCAGAGGAGACCAAGATGAACAGCTGGGAGGTTGCTTCAGCATCTCCTGGTGGAGGTTCCCAGCAGGTTCAGTCCCCAAGAACTGAAGTGACCCTTCTGTTATCAGGCTACAGTCATTGGCAAAGGGACTGTCAGGGATTTCCTTGGGGCGGGGGAAGCGGGAAGGGATGCTGTGAGCACACAGACTGCTCTATCAGCACGGCACCTGGGGATTTCCGGATGGGCATTCCCCATGCAGCTTCGTTAATATAATCAAGGCCAGGACTTATTTAGTGCTCAGCCAGTCATTGCAAAGGGACTGATTACAGGCTGCTCTCCTGGGGCACTATTTCAGTCTGGGACTTGACGGGGGAGTATAAATAGCATGGCAGCTGCACCGAGGAGGTATTCCTATGTGACAGAGAAGCTAAAGCCCATGTCAAGGCCTCACTAATTGCTCAAATTATCGCTACTGTTAACAGGGCAGCAAATTATGTCAGGGAGTCTTTTAGTAGTCATACCACTCCACCTACAAATGATATACACTCCTGAATTAATGCTGACAAACAATAATAAAAAGGGGTTGAACTAATAAAATTTGAACACTGGGAATAAACATCAAATTAAAAGCAAACAACACCTGAAATATTGACTTTGGCAAAATAAAGTGATACTAAAAGAAAAAGGAAAGTGTTATGGAGAGAAGAATGAGCACAATTATGCTCAGGGCAAGTTTTACCCAGCACTTTGGAAACAGTTTTGCTTTGTCCATTTGCAGGCGAGTTCTGGTCTGCACTAATTCAGCTGCAAATGTCCTCTCCTGACAGTGGCTATGGAAACTGGAGGAGAAGTGATCCCAAGAGCAAGACCCCAGGGCTTCAGTGCTGGAATTACCCTCTCTTCTGATGCTGCTGGAATATTAAATATCACTACTCCATCTCCTTCTCCTTGTTGGTTGGAATTCTTCCACGTTATGTTGTCAATGGCTCCAACAGGTTGGGAATGTATAGTCTGAGTAATACAGTCCTTCTCCTTTGGAGGAGCAAGGATGGTTCCCCCCTTTTTATCATTGGGTAACTGAAGCTGAGAGATGGGGAGAGCTTTGCCCAGGGTCAGAGACAGTAACAGGAATTGGATCTGTCAAACCCGCCGCCTGCTCCTCTGAATTCAAACGGTGATGAATTTAGACCAGTGTACCCACTACGGATACAAAAGACCTGGCTGATCTCTCATTTACAGCAGTAAAAAGCAGGACTAACTTACTAAAACCACTGACTTTTATACTCTTTTGGGTCCAAACCAGGTGGAGACCCAGCTCTATATTTGCAGCTGCCCGTCCCTTAAAGCTGGAAGGATTGAGCCTTCAGGTCTCATCCCAGGAAGTCTGACCTGAGAGATGAACCCTCTCCTTCAATTTCCCACCATTATCGCTGCCAGAAGCCATTCAATTCACCACAGGCTGTTCTTTTAACAACACTGTGCCCTATCTTCTGGCTTATGCTGTCAGAGACTGTCAGTATAAAATATACCAGCAGTATCTTCCCCCTCCCACATACAGAAATGTGTAGATGTCACAGTACTTTAAGCAAACTGCTAAAACTCCTTGGGTCCATAGTATTGGAGAAATCATGATCTTACATTGAACCACACCTGGTTTGAACACCTATATGTGTGAAATAAATACAGCTAAACCGTCATGGACCCCAAAGACGCTCCCTTGGCAAACACTGGAGCTCCAGCACCAGGACAAATAGACCGGTCTCCAGTGATGCTCAGGGAGGTGTGCGTTGGAGCAGATTGGACTGATCTGCAGATCAGGCACAGGAGAAGGAGCTTCCCAGTGCCAGTTGCTGAGGGCTAGAAAGATGCTCCAACACATTCCTGTAGTATCACAGCAGGGATAAGAGCCTCAACCATTGTGTTGCAGTGAATCCCACTGCCAAATCAAGGTTGACATCCTTCTTTCACTGAACAGTGCCATCACCAGCATTAATTACAAGAGAAATCTGTCATTATTTGTTCTGTGTCATCAAAAGGCTTGCGTCTGGGCTGCCAAACATGTAGGAACATGCTGCCCTAAAGCAGCTACGGCCTAAAGCACGTGGCGTATGGGATGCAGAAAAAAATCTGGAGTACTCTGGGGAGGCTCTGCTGGTTTTGTCATAAACTTGCTTCTGTAAGGGTTTTAAGAGAGCTTTTCTTGGTTTTGGTTTTTTTTTTTTTTTTTTGAGAGGGATCTTAGAGCAGGGACTTCCGTTTTTGATTGACTCGGAATCTAGTCTTGGTCTACCTAAAATCCAGCTTAGTGTCACAGGCCGTGTGCTCCCCTCCTCTGCTGAATGATGTCATCCCACGAAACTAGTGGCGATTAATATATTCTCGAGAGCATTTGTCAGTAATTCAGTGGCTGATCACAGTGGGATGGGGGAGTCTGCAGGTGTCCCTCGGTGTGTGCAGTAGGTAGTCCCTGCCGGGGGATAGGCACCACTGTGACAGTGCTTTGTAAGAGCTCACCTTAATTCATCCTCCCTTTAAGTCCTCTACTGAGCGAGGATTTTTGGTCTCTCTGGAGGGCATTAGAGTCCGTAATCTCATTAACAAGTAGCAGGCTGTCTTTCCATCCTGTGTGGCAACCTAAATGCTTTTAGAAAACAGTTGTTTGTAAGGATGGCACCTATGAATGGAAGAAATATACTGATGCTGTCCTTTTCTGGGTGGTATTCTCAGTTCTCTGCTAGTTTTCCATGGACTCCTTTTTAACTGGGATATTAAAATGTACCACATGTCGCTTCGCTTCCTAAACCAGCGCAATCAAAGGCTGAAACAATCCTTGCCACAGAGACCAGTGGCTTTTCCATAATTAGCAGCAGAATCTTGCAGAAGACGCAACAGTCTACCTCAGTTTAACATATTTAATCTTCTTAGGGAAGTGTGGGTTGCATTACCTCAAACCAACCTTGAAAGCTCCTGATCAGCCACATCAGTACCACGAGTATTGTAGGCAGTGCAGTGCTCTGGTCTTGCTAAGCTCCGTAGTAGCAAATTAACACGGCACAGCTGGTGCTTTCAAAAGCTTCGTATTCAAAGTAACTGATACAGATTTGGAGTCTCTGCTGGGTTAGGAGCAGAAGATGGCTGTTCACGCTCAGGACTGGAGAGTCTGATATTAACAACCTCAGTGATATTGCAGAAAGTTCATTTTTACCTCTCACTTTAAACAAATCCAAGCATTGGTATTGCTTGGTCGTGGTAATTTTAAGAGGCTTAATAGCGATGAGATTGAAAGATTGGTGAGGCTTCCTGGGACAACATGTCATGGTTTCACAAGTATGTACAAGGAATAGCTGGGTTTGATATACTGATTTCATTATAGCACCGTCATTCTAAGTGGGCATAAGGAACAAAAGGGGGTAGTTTCCCATTCCCAGTACTTGCCCTGGAAAGTCATGGGAGTATGATCCTTGATGTCAGTGAGGCTGTAGGCATCTTGCACAGCCAACCCCCAGGGATAGCCAAGATGCATTTGATGGCTGTTACCACCCATTAAACTAAGGTTGATTTTACGCGACTGAAAATGGCATTGTGTTATTCGTCTGTATGACACTTCAATGTCCCACAGGAAAGGAAGGATATCGAAAGGTGAGAAAATCTCTGCATAATGTTACCTAACTTGTAAATCTATCCAAGCAGCAAATATTTCATTTGGAACCACGGTCTAGAAAGGACTTTCAATTCAAAATAACTTCTGAGGGCTATAATGAAACTAGGGAGAACTGGGCCTCGCAAAGCTATTTCTGTTTGTAAAAGAGATTGATATGATACATACAGCCTTGGGCTTTGGGTCCATTCTGTCTCACTCAGGCATTAAATCACATAAATGTGAAATGATTAGTCCTAAGCAGGTCATCCAGACCTCCTAAACTAAGAGTTTAAGCCACCAGAGAGAGACAGAGGCCCCTTCAGAGACCTTCACAGGTAGCACCCTCCATCTAAACTAACTCATCTCCTGGTTTTAACCACCTGTCATCTATTAGAGACACAGGCTGTGAGTCGGGAGATTGGGTTTCCAGGGCTTCTCCAGGGGATGCTGCAGCTGGTGGCTATGAGGAATGCACTCACCACCAGGATTCCAGGCTTCCTAGGTGCAGACAGCCTCTCCAATCCTATGGAGGATGGATCTTCACTTGGCCATGAAGAAAGAATCACAGATCTAGCAAGACAGACAGTAAGAGGGACTCTTGCCTTTAATTTGGAAATGTTTGGGACAAACCAGACCACTGTTGTATTCCAGACCTTGGTCCTTTGAATCTGTATTAGGTCATATTCATATTAGATATAAATGACGGCAGATGGTTCTCTGTAGCTCAGAAGTCCTTCTTGTACACTGCTCCAGTGAGCTCTGTGTTGACATAGTCTTAGCTCATTGCAAACATTTCTCTGGATTTTTCATCTCAGCGCTAAAATGTGAAATGATGTTCAAGCTTTGTGTTTGCACCAAGGACACCCTGCTGTGTTCCCTGGGTCTGCCATGGAGCTGGGTGCTTTGTGTCTTCGTGGCACAGAGGGGTTGGTTGGTTTGCTCCTTTGTGGGGCCTGGTATGAGTGCTGGCCAGAAAAAAAAAGCAAACACACACAAAAATTCCCCTCTGAGTAGAAAGATGAGATTTTAAATTTGAAGTTGGTTGCACTTCTGCAGGAAACAAAACTTCAGGGACCTCTGAGACTTCCTATAAGAGCCTGGAGAGGAGGTGTCCCTGGGCCAGCACTGGAAGTCCTGCCTGGGATGGGGGCTTGAGGATGCTGTCTTGCTCAGGAACTAGTCACCCTGCCACACTCCTTCCTGCTGCTGGCCTGGGAAGTCTCTTGTGGAGAGTTCTGTTAAAACAAACCTATTTTGACAAATTCTGGTTTTGATGATCTCTCATTTCTGACAGCACATCTCACAGTGATTCTTGCCCATCTCTCCTCAGCCTGCTTTGAGAATGTCCATGGGGAACCTGCAGGGAAAAGTCCACTGGCAGCAATTAGCACCTTCTAGTCCAATGCAGCGAGTGGTTGGATTAATCTCCGATACCCCTGCGTGCCGCCTGACACAGTACTGCAGCCCCCAGACGGCGCACGGGGTGCAGAGCAGGGCACTGCCACCAGCCGTCCTGCCACCAAGGAAGGCGAGGAGAGGAGGAAGCCACGTGCCCAGCTTCAAATCAAAGGGGTACAGCCACTACCAAGCTGAAGACTTCCCATCCAAACCAAACGGCGGATGCTGAGACTCTGATGTACAACAGGAAAGCCAAACTACTCTGCTGGCACTGAAAAAGTTGCCATGGGGCTCATGCCCTGGGGGGGGGGGGGGTTTCCCTGGGGTACAGGCCACGAAACATCCCTGCACTTTGAAGACCCTTTGAGGTTGTTTTGGGGTTACAGCAAAGCTGAACTGCCAAAGAAAGAAAAACAAACAGCAGAACGATGACCTGACAAACTGACCCTGCAGATGGAGAAGCGGGGAGGGAAGCGTCTGTAGCCCTGCAGAAGAGCTGGGGAAGGCAGGAGTTTTCCAGCTCGGACTTAGTCTCCTGACAAGCGCAGCCTTCACAGAGGCTGAAAAGACATGAACTGTAAATAAATCCTGATGTCCTTTAGGGAGATGCTCCTTCACAGGAACAGCCTCTTGTTTTGGGGTGCAATGCTGGAGTAAGCAGCTGGTCACCGGGGTTTGCCGAGTCCTTCTAAAACGGGGTTTCTAACTCATTTGCCTCTGCTTACTGCCATCTAGTGAAGCTTGCTGGGAAGACCAGTAAGACCCTGCTCCCTCCTTCCCCTTGTCCCCTAAAACACATTAAAAGGAGGAGGATTACCTTTTCGGCAACAGTTGTACCAGGCAAGTTAGTGTGCGGCAGATGAGAGACAGAGAAATAGGAAGATGCTTTGTACTTGATGATTCCATTTCTGAAAGGTTTACTGACTTTGCAGAGAAGATTTTAGATCAAAGAGTGGTTCAACCAGCTGCCCTGCGTGGCTTTTGCTCATGTGATTGTCCCTGTGGATCCCCCGGCACAGGTAAAGCTATGGATCATTTAACTTAGCCCAGTGGAGAACCTGACGTGGGGCTGTGAAGGTGAAGGGGAGATGTCAAAGTAGTTTGTTTTCTTAAAACAGGTGAGGAAGAAGGAGCTGGATTCTCTTTTCATCTGTTTTTAATGTCTAGAGTACTATTTTGGAGGTCAGCGTGGTCAAAAGACGGGACTCTGGGGTGAGGGCTGTGGGCGGCTAAAAGCACGAGCAGCTGTGTCCTGAACTGTCTGCGACAGCCAGACCTGAACCAGGGAATGGCAGGCTGGGAACAAGAGTCCAGTCTGAAGGGAGCAGGGATGGCACCCTTCTGAAGGCTAGAAGGTACCCAGCACCTCAGCTCCTTCAACACAGAAAGAGATGTTTGCTATGCAGAGCTCCTAATCAGAAAGCTTTTATTATAAAGAAAGAGCTTGGTAAGCTACATTAAATCATAGGCAACGTGGTTTTTTTCCTGATATGTAAAAACATATTTATTTACCACACTCAAATAAGAAGTGGCTATTTGTTAAAGAAACACAGCATTTCTAACCAGCACTTGTGCTGGATGTAACGCATCCTGAAATTCAAGCTGCAAGTGTGCCACGTGTTCTCTCCCTGTGTGCTCCATGAAGAGCGTTGGGGCACCTCAGATCTCATCCTGCCTCCAAGCAAGGAAACAACTAGGGGGGGATCACTTGCTTGAAAAATATACAGCCAGTAATGCTATTCCACAAATATTGATAAAGGTCATGTCCTGCATATCATGCAACTGTCCTGACTGCAGCAGTTACGTGATGTATTGTCCCAAAGCAGTGGGACAGATGAACTTCAGGTAGATGAAAAAGCCAAATGGAAACAACCCAGGCCCAAGAAGTCAAAAGAGATTTGACGGTACCAATGATCTTCCAGGAGATGTTCATTCACATGGGTAGATCATGCCATACCTGATCAGGAGTCTCATAAGAGCTGCACAGGAGGGATCAGGGAGGGGATGTGGTCCCCTCTCAGCTTAGATGAAATGCTCCAGTCTGGAGGTCTTGCTATTGAGTATTTTGAGGCCAAACTTCATCTTTTCAGATGGCCAAGTCAAAAGAAGGGGTGACCGTTGAGGTGGAGGGTTTGAAAGACCTGTTGTGGATGTCCTACCAATTAGGGCATGTTGGGCTGGAGGTGTCTCAAGTTTTAGTTGCTGATTTTACTTTGTTCTGTTATTTTAAGCAAAGTCAAAGATGCTCAGAAACAAGCTCCCATGGTCGATGAATACATAAACATCATCAGTGTGCAACAAACGTACTTTCAGTGCTGAGTTTCTATGAAGCAGGAAGGATAATATTTTTTCTAAATTAGCACCTATCTGAGCCATTATCAGATGGTAGAAGGGTTTTGCAGGTTCACTCTTCATTAACACGTACGCGAGGTCCAGCCATAGCCCAATGCCTACAACATGGCCAAGCCCCATAACTCAGTCCTGTTACAGTTTGCTCTCACTGGGGGGTACTTTGCACGTTGCAGAAACGCTCAGGATCGAGCATTTAGGCATCGAGGCACCACCAGAGAGCCTGGGAAAAGCAAATTAATTCTTCAGTTGCAGAGCTTTGTGTTAGCAGCAGCCCAGACATTTACAGACCCGTTCTCTATAAAGACTAACCATTTGGCGTGTGTGCATACCGAGCGCGCTACCCAATTAAGTACATGTAATGCAGTCCCCAGCATGCTGGCTCGTGCATCAGGCCCTTAATTACACCAGACTTTATTCCAGTGGTTGAAGATATTGCCCTTCGGTGAGGCCTAAAAGCACCAAAGGGAGCTGCTGGAGCCACTGCTTCATCCAGATCAATATAGAGGGGAAGGATAATATGATTACGGGTGGATTAAATTGGAGACAATGGCAATATCATGATGTATTTGGAATGTGGAGCATTTCATCACGAGGAAGAGAGGGGAAAAAGACCCAACGTGGTAAAATTGCTTTTGAGAGTGGAAGAATGGCTGCATTCCTAGGATACCTTAAGGATATTTTTTCATGGATTATCAAGGCTACAATTTGACAATTCTCATTATTTAATCTGACCTGTACACACCAGGTCATAGAATTTTGCCTCATCATTCTTACTTTCAAAGACTATTTCCATTTTTACATCGATTCAGTTACAGAACCACAGATAAAAAGATTTTCGTATTCCCACAGAATCATTCTGAAGTCTTCTGTACGAGATATTTTCTAGAAGATTTCCAAGACGTTTTATATTCCAGAAGCACTCAATTTATGACCTTTTTGTAAAACCCTATCCTGGAAGTAAAATAACAACACGCATTGATTAAGCATCTCTGAAAAATAACCAAAACTACTTGCAATGTTGGATAGAGTTGAATGAGTAGCTTTATCTCCAAAAAGGAGAAGAATTGGTAAATACGCTAAAGTGTTTTGCCATTTCATTTTGAATTGTGGTAAATAATTGGAAAATGTTTCCAATCAAATGAACCGTTTTTGAACTAGTAGCTGATATCTGACTGCAGTTGGCACAACCTGTATGCATGCCTGACACGGCCCTTGAAGCCAAATATTACTTCAGGTTTTCTTTATACACAATATTTATTTTTTCAGCTCACTGCTGCCTCTGCCAAATAGATATTTTAATAACTTCTTGGTGTTCCATTACATGAAAGATACTATAATATTTGGAATCACTATCTTTATTTGAACTTTATTTTCCAATCTGCCCAAGTTTTTTTCAAAACATTCTTTTTTAAGGACAGCCCAGTATGTTTCCTTTGACCTGACCAGACTTTTGTGTGACATACTTCAAGAGTTGATGTGGTCAGTGGACTTAACGGTGACTAAAAGCAAAATACTTTTTCATAAATACATTTATTAAGAAATAATGGTTGTCTTTGCATCTTTGCCTCTTGCAGTTTCACCTCTGGAGTTCTTGACAGGTATTTTTGTGCTGGTGTTACAGCTCTAAAAGCAACATCTATAAAGAATTTACAGTTTTTATATTATTTGGAGCTAGTCTGGAAGCTTGTGGGTTTTTTTTAACATAGTCTGAAGAAATTTCATTTCCGTTCTCTGCATTGTCTCAACCTCTTTTTGGCAAGCCACAGCATTTTTGACAGAAGGAGCTGACCCCACTAACCCCTGCAGATCTGCGGGGGGCTTCGGGAAGGGCAGAAACACACTATTTCATACATCATGATGAGGCAAACAGCTTCATCAGTGCCGTAGTCATCTTCCATCGTTTGCTTTTGGAAACACTGCTGTGGGGTGCAAAACCTGACATCTTGTCTTGTGGCTCATCTCCATCACCGTCTACTCTTCTTCCTCCCCTGGGAACAACTCTGTGTCTCTGATGACCTTGAAGGAGCCTACTCAGCACAAAGTCTCCATGTTCATTTCACCGAGAATCAGGCAATACCAAATACAGATAATAGCCCATTTATGTTGGCTCTTGTTTTCCCACCTTGTAAACACCCTCTGAATTTATATTCCCGTCATTCTTGCTATAATACTGTTCCCTAAGCCATAAAAAGAACAATTCTAAGCTTCTTGACAGCTAATATTTCTGTTGAGCAATACTAATGCATTGTAAGTCTGACCTTAGTACTGATGCATCACAGTCTGATCCTACTCAGTACTGAGTTCCCACCGTGGCTCTTAATGTGCCCCGATGCTCGTGGAAGGCAAAGGCACTCAGCAGTTGGCAGGATCGGACTCCAAAGCAGAGGTAATGGCACAAAACAGATCTAAGATGCTTACTGTCACTCTAATGTAAAGGTGAGACACATGTTTGCAGGAGCTAAACTCTACTGGGAAGGATTTCTGTAAGATATGGCATCCCCTTGGGATAGATATCAGCAAGAAAATAAAAAGCTTTACATCTTCATGTTGCTGCGGGCAAAAACAGTGGTTGTAAGTGAGATCTGTGTAACGTGTAATTCTAACTAAACACCAATGGTTCACATGCACAGCACGTTTGTGTGAGCAAAGTTTAGTGTTTTGTTTCTTTTGCTGTACAATTCATTTTTATGTTAATCATTGCATTTGCAAGAACAATGTTCTTAATAACTTTGCAGTGCTCATGATACGTGAAAGCCATGATGACTCTTGGAATCACAGTCTGCTTAAAAAGCAACAGGCATCTATTAAAAAACAACAACTATGAGCTATAAACACACATACACCTCCACACATGCTGTATTACAGCCATTTCTCCTACATACAAGAGGCACCTTGTACCTAAAACTGTAATTTAAACACAAGGACTTCCCAGATTGGTTTCGTCTCAGTGCCTCTTGGACTAGAGGAGTCAAAAACCTTCAGAAACAAAACTAGAGAGCTCACTTGGTTGATTTGATGTGCAAAATTAAGCCCTGGTTCTTGCTTCATTCATTTCCGTGCAAAGATATTCCTAAGTCCTTCTAGTGTTGCATACTGGTCTACAAGCTGTGATCCTGGAGGGAATGGGAACAACCAAAACACAGAGTGGTGCAGCCAGGACACCCTCTCACTTCACAGAATCATAGAATGGTCTGGGCTACCACAGCCCCTTTCCATGCCAAGAAGCCCTCACAAACGTCACTTTCATCAGAGGGTCTCCTATATACGTACACACACATATTTTTAAAAATATGTATACATATATGCATACGTATATATCATAGAATCATAGAATGGTTAGAGTTGGAAGGGACCTTAAAGATCATCTTGTTCTAACCCCCCTGCAATGGGGGGGTTAGAACCTCCCACCAGACCAGGTCGCTCAAAGCCCCATCCAGCCTGGCCTTGAACACCTCCAGGGATGGGGCAGCCACAGCTTCTATGGACAACCAGTGCCTCACCACCCTCAGAGTAATGAATTTCTTCCTAATATCTAACCTAAATCTCCCCTCTTTCAGTTTAAAACCATTACCCCTCATCCTATCACTACACACTCTGATAAAGAGTCCCTCTCCATCTTTCTTGTAAGCTCCCTTTAGGTACTGGAAGGGGCTATAAAGTCTCCGCAGAGCCTTCTCTTCTCCAGGCTGAGTAACTCCAACTCTCTCAGCCTGTCCTCATAGCAGAGGTATTCCAGCCCTCTAATCATCTTCGTGGCCTCCTCTGGACTCGCTCCAACAGGTTCATATCCTTCTTATATTGGGGGCTCCAAAGACGGACTCAGTACTGCAGGTGGGGTCTCACCAGAGGGGAGCAGAGGGGCAGAATCCCCACCCTCGCCCTGCTGGCCATGCTGCTTTTGATGCAGCCCAGGATGCAATTGGCTTTCTGGGCTGCAAGTGCACATTGCTGGCTCATGGTGAGCTTCTCATCAACCAACACCCCCAAGTCCTTCTCCTCAGGGCTGCGCTCAATAGCTTCTGCTCTATCCTTACCCCCTTTTTTTTTCCTGCTAAGTTTTAGTGTCCTTTAAGCCCTGAGAACATTGTTGGAAGAATCAACAAAGACATCCCTAAAGGATTTCCCCTTCCTTCTAAAGAGGACCTTAATACAATCAGAGATGTTTGAAGTAGCTTTGTTTTCTGGCTACT
Organism: Vanellus vanellus; assembly: GCF_965231255.1. Taxonomy (NCBI): domain Eukaryota; kingdom Metazoa; phylum Chordata; class Aves; order Charadriiformes; family Charadriidae; genus Vanellus; species Vanellus vanellus. Next base: position 8,205,308 of record NC_138905.1, read on the forward strand.
CCAGTGCTGACTGATAAAGTCATTGAGATAGCGAGAGGTTCAGGCAAATGAGAATTAAGATTTCCAGCTGTGTTGTATGCTGGGAAAGTTGGCTCTGCTCTTCACGCTGCAAAGCTTACCTACACCGGTCACCAAGGCTGGGAAAGCAGAGGTCAGCCTTCCTCAGACCAGCTCCCTTCCCGATCAGCTGCTGGGTGCACCCCAAATTCTGCAGATGGGTAAGCTGATAGAGAAGATTAAACCCTGTATTTTCTGCAATAAGCTGCTTGGTTGCTTTCCTTGTCTTCTCAGCTCACATTTGAAGTAACACCCAAATTGTGTCCCTGGACAATTTATTAGAAGCTGAAAGCTGTAGCCAACGATTGACACATTTGGGTACTCTGGAGGAATTACTGGATTAACTCCCAGTCAAAACCACTTTAGCATTCTCCTGTCATAGTTTGCAAAGTTAAATTACTCTGGGCAGTGAGGTAGAGCGACCAGCTTTTAAAAAACCCCAGAAACTCAGCTGTAATTTTCTCAGGCCTCCACTACTGAGCGATAACACTTTTCGCTCCCGTAGCACTTCGCAGTGGCACCTTTCTAAGCTACGCAGCAGGTGCAAGGCACCGAGGAACACGGTGTCTGTGTCAGGAGCCGGCACCACCGTGACCCACCGCCGTCTGCAGGGAGGAACGGTTCAGGGGAGGGGAGGGCTGAGAGAGCAGAGCCAAGAGCTGGGTACGGCAGGCAGACAGCGTGGGGCTGGGAATGTGGCGCTCATTTCTGGCTGGGAAGGATGCTGGCTGTGGGGATGGATCTCCCATGGTCGTGTCGTGGATTTGCCAGCACTTGAGACTTAGTTTGTTTTTTTTTTTTTTTTTTTACTTTTAACAGAGATCACCGCAGCTTCTCCTAGAGAAAAGAGCATGATCTCAGGGTGGAGATGCTTGTTCCTCAGCTACGCAGGGACTCAGATCAAAGTCTTCACTGGCCTAAATCTGACCTCAGTCAGCGAGTAACACACTGGGGAAACACACTCTTCTCTTTCCCCATTAACCCAGGCCACAGCAATGCCTACTGCCTGCTGCCGGCAAACCAAGGGGCCACTCGGCTTGATTTTCAAAACAGACCTTTCAGCCTTAAAAATCTGTTACTCCGTGGTGGGAAAAACAGCAGCAAAAGGAAGGGCTGGATGAAGCATCTGCTGTCATACCTGTGACAGCTTCACGTGGCTTCACATGCAGCAGTGGCACTCAGGCATGGTGTCCCGGGCGTTATCACATGGAGGTCACCAAAATCACGTCAAAGCAAGACGGCAGTGAGCTGCAGTCTTTTTCATTTTGCTGCAGACACCCCCTCACACACACAGAAAACAAAGTCCATACTTGCTGCCCGTGGGTGCCTTAGGCTAGAAACTTAAATTCATCAGAAGCCATTTGACTGGCAAATGTTTGCACACCTCATGGTTTAGGCGGAAAAAAAAGACACCTACTTTCAGAATTACTTTCCAAGCAACTGGCTTATGCAAAAGACTTTCTTTAACATCTCTCAAACACTTTGGAAAGACTTTGTGCCGATGCCTGCCCTTGGTCTGCTGAATCTGGAGACTTCTGCTTGGATTTCCTTTTTTTTTTTTTTTCTTTGCCTTGAATACACTGGATCAGAGCAGCCCCGTTTTGCTGCAACACTATCTGCTGTCACTGCCTACTCACTGGGACCTTCAGTTGGGATGTACAGTGCTCCAGTGTCAACTGAGGTAAATCAGTGTAGGTTAAGTGCTTTGTTAAACATGTCCTTTTCTCTGGGTTTTGTTCCTCTAGGAACTACACAAGACTTTGCTGTCTTGAAACGATGTACAGCCTTTGGGTGTCTACCTCGTACCTTGAGCCATACATGCCGTACGCTAGGTGGTGTGATCCTCAGACCTCTCCCTCTCCCAGGGCCAAGAAGAGGTGTCCCATTTATTCCTCACCTTACAGGAACAAGGATGTCAATGCTGACTGGTCTTGTACATCCTGGATATGAAAATTAGCTGGTTTTTTTAACGCTAAGATCACTCCATTATAGTGTTTTATTTGCATGTGTGCTGAAGCATTTTTGTGTCATTTCTCCCAGCTAGAAACAGTCATAAGTGCAACACTGAAATCCAGAACTCAGGTCCTGAAGGTTTTCGTTGTAAAATAAGCATCTAAGGGTTTTGCTGTCCACACTGTGCCCTTGTCAAGCCAATAGACACAGACAGAAACACTGTCTTCGGCAGTTACATCTGGAAATGCATCTTGTGGAAAGACAGAGACAGAATAAGGAAGCTGAAGAGCAGTGAGAAGAGAGAGATGGCTGAAAGCCTTCATTAAACACACTGGGGAGACACACTGTGTCCCACACTTTGCTGAAAAGCTCATTTCAAGTTTCCTATGTACCATGTTAGAAAATGAAGCTGTCAGATCTGCTTACGGGCAACATGCTAACCTATGAAACACATTTTCTCTGTCCTCCGGGATAGTGCATTCTAACAAATCTTTTTATTCTTCCCTCAACATTGTTGTCATTCCTAGAATTAAAGCTGTCTTTGTCGAGTGGGGTGTTGAGGTCTGACTCTCAAAGTACTCACGGTTGATAGGCAGTGATAGTGGTGGAGGCTTGAGAGATGCCAAGGACCTACATCAGACCTTCACACCAGATCTCAGTCTCAAGTTGAGCAGAAATACATTGAAAAAAGAGGCACTTCTGACATTCAGCTTAACTTCTGCTCCCCTCCTTGGTGTGCCTGTTGCTCTCCTTGAAGTATATGAGGAGCCCGGGGCAGACTGGACTTCTCAGTTTGGTATTTCAGACAGTAACAGCCGTGATCAATCCAGAATACAGCTTTCTAATGCTCTTCATGTGCTGAGTACAGAAATTTGTCCCACCCTCCCCACTGCAGGGGATGACTGTAGCCACAGAAGGACAGAAACCACTGAGCGATGGGCTGTGTCTCTCCGTTAGCTGTGGAGGAGCCTGATCTCAAACAGCTCTACATTTTTATGAGGCAGGAAAAGGTCTAATTTTTGTCAAAGTGTACCACACCAAAAGACATTTAGCTCAGTATATCTTCCTGCAGGTATGATTTTCTTCCAGCTCAACAGCCTGTACAAGAAATCTATCTAGAGCTCTATTTTATCATTCCAAAGGAATTAAAATTACTGTGCCAATGTCCTCTTCCTTCGAAGCTAGTTAATGAAAATAGGCAACCTGAGCTGTAACGGGTAAAGGGTTGTCGATGAAGAACATAAAAGCCATTTTAGCTGAAAGGATTTTGATGCCAAAGGGAGTGACTCGCGGAGCACTGGACTGCAGAAGGGTAAACTGAAGGATTCGTCACCAGATTAATCTTTGTGCAAAAGTATTCTGAGAGCTAATAACTGTTTGTGAATGAGCTGATTATTGAAGAGCTTTGAAGAAGTTTAGCATGAATAATTCTGCACGTTACTTGCTTTTTGCTACTCTCCTTTTCAAAAGAAGAACATAAAAAGATCATTATGGCAAATCAGTGATGTCAGCATTTTTAGGGTAGGTCCTCCCCTGGTGTAAAATAGCTGCATCTCCTCTGGCAGCAGTGGGATCTGTGATGGGACTGAAGCAACTTAGAAACAACCAACCAACTGAAGTTTGTTAGTATAAACTGTTTGGTGAATAATTGGGCGTAAGTAATGCATTACTGCAGGGAAGAGCAGACTATGGCGCCCTGGCCATGGCCAGCATCCACCTGGCAGAAGGCTGAACAGAGATCTCTCTGTGAGGTCTGGCACCAAGAACAGCGTAGGAAGTGATGGACGGCGCTTGGATTCGGTCAGTGGCCTCCTTGCCTTAGCCCTGTCCACTAAACTCGAGTGGAGCACCTCGGTGCTGCTTCTGATAACGGGCAAGGCTGTGAAGAAGGGTACATCCGCTTCGGTTTTTCAATATAAAGGCTTATCCTCAGTAATGACTTCAAAGCAATGGCACTGAGCACCACTGAGCACTTTGGGCACCTCTTCCTCCTGATGTGACTTTTCCACTGGCCAAGTGTTGTCACCGGCACCAGGAAGCAGAATACTCAGAGAGGGAAGGGAGGGGCCTGCTGGACCATTTGCTATTCAGATATGATTCCTGCCTGGAAAATGTTTCTGTACCTTGCATTAGGAATATGCAGTTCAGCTTATGAACAACCTGCGGACTTGGAAGAAGTGTAATTTTCACACAAACTTGCAGAGCGTTTCTTTTAAAGGCCGTGAGCTTGATTTTCTGGATTTCCCTAATAGGAAAACAATCTTGATAAGAAATAATTTTTTATTATTAAATACACTTATATCTTGTCCTTCTTTGGCTGAAATGCCACTGAAACAGCTGCTGAAATGTAGCTCACGGAGAAGTGCGTGATGAATTAGAGGGTCTGTGGGCTAATTTTTAATGCCTGTAGGCACACGGACACCCATGCACTCTGGGATTTTACTCTTATCTGTAATCCTTTGCAGAACTCTTTCTGCCAAGAAGTACGTACGGTGTGTTGGTGATAGGCGAACAGTTGATAAAAGGGAAAAAAAAATAACTAAACATGCATTTTGGGGAGCAAGCATTAGATTTTACCCACCGCTGACTCAGCCAGAAGATAAATTTGCTCACAGTTCCTATTGTCCACGTACCCAGTCCAAGGATTTCTGCAGCCAGGGTGAATATTGCCAGTACTGGAGTGGCTTGTGGACTGGGAGTTGAATCAGTCCTTGGAAGGACCTCACGAAGACCTTTGTTTCCCCGTGTGGTTGAGCATTGCGTGGTTTGCACAGGCAGCCTGGTAGCCTACACCTGGAATCTCCTGGCCAAATCTGGGTGAGGAACCAATTGAAATTCATGCTGTTCTGCATCACAAGTACATTCTGTTGGATGCTCCGGTTCTGTGTTCAGTCACTGGCATAATTATAATCATTACGTGGAACACACAGAGGGGTTATTAAATAGCTGTACTGTTTAAGTATGCACTAATTATATAAAGCACAGTACCAGGACAGCACAGAATATCTCCTAATAAGAGTGGCCTGCATCTCTGGCATCCACCTAAATTAAAAACCTTCTCAAAATGATAACCTTAAGTAACTATGCACTTCATAGGTGGCTGTGAAAGGGTTAGAACTAACTCAATCAACTAAATTATGTGTAAATGGCTCCATTTTTATTAGCGGTCTCCAATGTATACAAATTTCAGTGGTAAAGCAGCCACAACAAATGGATTAGTCCATTATCTATTATCATGTCTTTCCTCTCTGTCAAAACATTTCTCCAGCCCTACAGACTAGCTTATAAATTAAAAAACTGACCGAACAACAACAACAGCAACAGGAAACCAAACAGAAAAAATCCCTGCATAAAAATTCCATCCCTTGGTTGGTTTTCCTGAAGACAAAAGATGCACTCTGCACTGAGATATTTGAAAATGCTATGAAGGGGAAAGCAAAAGGCCATTTTTACTGGGCACGCTTTGGTAAAAGTGCTCCAGACAATTATGATGCTTGTAAACGCAACCTACTCCAGACATCGCTTGCATAAAAAATACATGGGAAATAGAAATCCCCCGTCAGCTTCTCTTCTCTCACTCTAAATATAGACTACCGTACCTCCGACCAGAAAAATAAGGATCGGTACGAAGGAAATTCTCATTGATTCAGCAATGAAGATGGGACTGCAACTGCTTGGACACAGCTGCCATGTGAGGTACTCCACGGTCTGGCCGGGCATGGGGAACTCTAAGGCTGATAGCCCAGGCGGTGACTATATGCCATAATGGAGGGATTTGGATGTAGTCCGAAGACGCATATGCTCTGATGAAAGGAGGAAAACCATGGAAGAGAATCAATGTTTGATGGGTCCAAGCAATTTTTAATTGAGATGAGAGAAGAAGTAAGATGTCTGCCAAACTCAATACCAAAATTTAGCCTAAATTCGATCAACAGTTTCCTGAACCAGAGGCTGGCCCCGTGGTGCAATGTTGCGGAAGACATTGCCTTTAGTCGGTAAAGGTCTTCAAGATAAGCCAAACAGATGACCCCTGTGAAGCACTGAGAAGGACCTGTGCTTAGCCATAGTAAAGGGATGGTGTTTCTTTTCCTATCGTATGCCTGAAAAGTCACATTCAACTCCAGGAGACCCAAGTGTGTCTCCCACTCTGCAGAGGATGCATCGGCACAGCCATGGTTTTTGACCTGTAGTTTTTTCATGGTTCCAAAACAAGCTCATTTTGGCTGTCCCAGAGATGAGGCTGTGATGTAGAAAAGCAGCCACAGTTCAGTTCTCTGGGCACATGTGGGAAGTTCTCTCTTCACATGTGATACATAGCAGATGCCATAAACATCCTTGAATAAGTAAATGTCTTATGGCTCACGCTGCACCTGATGAGTGGGTTCCAGGACCTCTGCCTGGAAGAACATCTTTGCATACACAGAAGTACATTCATAGCTGTTTCCTCCGCAGCTTCCACTGCCAACTAAGGTCAGGGGCCTGAAGCTGTAAATAAAGGCAGCCTGGGAAAAGCCAGTGCAGAAAGTAGACTCCAGTCCTCGGTAGGCTTCATATGCTGCATTTGCAAGTGCTTCATTCTTATTTATTTTCATAACACATCACTTCCTCGGAGCTACCCATTAAAAATGTGCCCACACTAAAGCAAGGAAGAAGCTACTATGTAGTATAGCGAGACAGAGGGGTCGGAAAAAGAAAGGGTACTGGTCGTGTTTCAGAGATGAGGAATGGAAGGATGAGGGCTTAAAAAAAATCAGAGAGACAGAAAATCTCCCATCAGGGATGGAGCCTACTTTTGCTACATACCAATCTAGCATCTAGGATTAGATGTCTCACAGTTCTGGGAATATACAGTGAAAATATAATGGCTTTCAGTATAAATTCTTGGACGGTGATTTCAAGAGTTAAGCTACAAGCTTTGCACAGGGAAGGAACATCCTTTGGCGGATATTAGGGTTTCTTTCTTTTAGACAGCTTTTTCCAGAGTTTTCTGACACTGATTTATCAGTGACGTTGTCGGTCTGTAGTTGGAGGTGGGTAAGCTTTTAGAGGACTGAAATGCCACTCCAAAAGCATGGATATTCCCCCTAAAGCCATTGAAAGTCACCCAGAACACCCAGGTGTGCAATGCCAAGGTGGAGTGTATGAAAACCGCCTCACTGGAGATCTTATCTGCAGTAGTCCTGGCTAGAAATTCTCCCCAAAAATGCAACCAACAGAGACTTTTCTGCAATCCATGTCTTCAGTAACTCCCTTTACATTCAGACAAAACCAGGAATCAGGAAAAAAATGAGAGACAAAGTTATATGGGAGCTGAACCTTCCCAACTACTTTGCAGAGATCTGGCAGTAGCTGGGTACTTCCTATACCTCCAAAATATTTTCACTCCTTTAATGAAACGCTGGCTATAGTCTACTATTGTCCTATGAACACTTTGTGCACTTACCTCCTGGTGAGTTTACCTGGACTTCTACCTACAGGAATGTCTCAAGTTTGGCCTGTAAATGACATTACGTACAGTTCCCTCCAAAGGTTGGGGTATACAACTGGGAGTGAAGTAACATGAATGCCGCTACCAGCTCTGCCAAAGACTCTCTATGTGACCTTGGAGCCTTTTTGTGCCGATCCCCACCTGTAAAATACAGATAATAACTCTTTCTCTACTGTACATCATAGGGTTGTTGTGATGCTTAATTAAAGCGTTTAGAAAGTCTTTCAGGAGTGTCAGTCTATAAATGCTAAACGAGGCCGTTATTCTTCTTCTCCCATGGTTACCATCAATTGTTTTATTGATCTAGTCCATTATAGACTCAGGAAAAGGATTGTTTATTACAGTGGGAACTTAGAGTTGAGATATTTCTTTCCTCCTCGTTAGACTCAAAACTTGCTCCCACAGATGTTTTTAATCCTCAAACATGTTGACTTAAGTCTACAAAATGGGGCAGGAAAATACTGAGTATAATCCCCCACTAAATAAAGGCCTTTTTCAGATCTCTCTATAACAACTGATGTGCTCAGTTTATTGGAATCTATTGGGGCTTACATATGAAAGAACTTTGACAGAAAAAAATATCTCTGCTCTTCAATTACAGCTGGATGAAAAACTAGTTGATATAAATAGGAAGCTTCCCACTATTACACAAGGCTTTGAATCAGATCACTGATGTCCCACAAGCTGATGATACATAAAAATCTTGAGTTATTTCACTGAGACTTTTGCATGCAAAGAAATTGCAAAATCAGTCCTCAGTATTTAAACGCTTTTAGGGCAAATGAATTGTTGCCAGTGTAAAGAAATTATGAATAGCAAAAGATAATTTAGCTACAAGCACTGTTAAATTTTCTTTCTCATTACTATGAGCATGTATCCATGCTAAAAATCCAAAACATGCTGTACTAGCTCCATGCAAAAGCAGCACTTCCAAGATGTCAAAGTACTTTGGTAGCCCAATTATTACTTGTAAATCCCTAAGAATCCTACGTACTTACGTTATTCAAAGAACTATTTTTAATTAGTTCACAAGTTAGGCAGCAGTTGGTAACATAACAATTAACATTTCAGAGAAAGCTGAGCAATAAACAGGTGCTTTGTTACTGCACTCCCTTCTTTTTCAATTACAGGGAGAATAACGTTTTTACAAGGAATCAAACAAAGGTTAATTTGCAATTAGAGCTTTATGATGGGAAGAGGCTCTGTTGGTGAGTCCTATGACTCACGAGTCCATCACTGAGACACAAAAAGGAAATGGAGGTCAAAAAATACTCCACAGAGATGTCCTGATGCTTGTCCATTGGTTGGCAGCTTCCAGCTCAAATTAGGTCCTATTAGTGAGGCACTAAGCATGTGCATCAGAGGTGGACTCTGCAGAGTGAAGATGAAAATTTACCTACGTAAAATAGAGATTAGGAAAAAAAGCATCATCATCCCTTGACTGGAATGGGAAACTGGGAGATTAGGTGGTTTGCCGAAAGTTGCAACAGAAACAGGAACGGAACTCCTGTCACTTGGCCTCTAGCTTGGTGTCTCATTATAAGATAAATTCTGACTTTATGCTTTTTCTCCTATGGTCCTACATAAATCGCTGTGGGCTAGGTGAGGGTTTGAATTCACAGGATGGCTGTTAATCTGCAAGAATACTCCATGGCCATTTACTATGACCTACTGGAGGGAATGGGGAGGGGGTGAGAGCTTATATTCAGGTATCTCCTGGAGACCAGTTCTTGTCTGTCCATACCCGTAGTAGGCATATCATTGCCTGCATGACATATAAGGAGCTCTATGCATTTTGGGTACTGAAGCGATGCTTGAGTAACTTCTGTGAAATAACACTGCAATAACGACTAATGCTCTGTCATTCCTGAAAACCAGAGGTGTGCAGGAGAAAGAGGGAGATTCTCCTTAGAAAGGAAAAGTCTAAAATAAAATGAGGCAGAGTAAAGCCCCAGGAATTGTTTGTAATGTGGTCCTCTGGTCTACAGTGTCCTTGGCTGACATGAGCCGCCCTTCCCTGGTTATTATGGTAGGAGGACACGTCACTTGCTGTCAGTTCACTAACGAAAGGTGATCTTTAACCCTCCTTAGAAGGGAAAATCATCCTTGCTCCTCCTGACAGACAGGACACACATCCTTCTGCCACTAGCATCATGCCAGGAGATTGGCCTTATGGGTATGTTTAATGTGCAGGATATTGATATGACTAATGACTCTGAGGCTCTTGTCTTTTCTCCAGTAACAGGTTGGAACAAAGATTACAAGTCTAATCAGCCACTGATTTCCTCATTCTAAAATAAAAATTGAATAGATCTGTAAGACTTCCTTGCTATTCAACTCCATTTTTTGAACAGATATTTCAATATAAATGCAAGGTGTATACACTTACCTACAGTGCAGCACAGGCAAATTTGGACACTGATTTTTATTTTTTTTTTCTAACCAGCTCTTGGAATGCCTGAACAGGGATGATTTGCAGAGGTTGGCAAAGCCAGATACAGCCACTTAGTGGCCAGCAAGCCAATTACGGAGCATGAGGATATATAACCCCAGCGATGGGAAGCTTGTGCCATGAAAAAGGAGTGTTCAAGTGCTCCGGTTACCGTGGCTTAATGGTTAGTGAATACCGCTGTATACCCTAAGTCACTGACATTCATCATACATCAGGGAAAAGTAGTCCATGAAAAATAAAAATTAAAGTTTGTATATGCCATCTGAGTTTTAAGCCTGTAATAATCTTTTGGATTTTACTGTTCAGCTCTTAGCAATCATGAAAGTTAAAGTGTGCTTTAAAATGAAATCTGGCAGCTGACTTTCAGTATAACCTGACTCCGGGAGCTAAGGATCTAAAAACAATTCCAATAACATAAGGTTCATTCTAAAATTATTCTAAAATTATGAGAGTTGGCAACTGTAGTCTGATAAAGTGGCACTTTCCAAGTCCTAAGCAGAAGGTGAGGATTAAAAAAAAAGGAAAAACCAGTCTGCACCCAGGTTGGAGCTAATATCCACCTACCTCTTCCTTGCCCCCTCATTTACCTTGAGAAAAGCACCCTGGCAAAGTAGGATGCTTCATTGTCTGTGCATGCTTATTCCTCATGCTCCTGCACCCCGAACCTGGGTCTTGCCTAGGAGTTTAAAGCAGGTAGGCAAATGACTTCTGCTTGGATGTGTAATCCAGGAGCTAAGTAGATACTACCAGCCTTGTGTCAGCATGACAAATTGCCGAGCATCTCCTGAGCAACTGCGTGCGTGCTGGAAACTTGTATGCACTTCCCAAGGTGATGAACTGCAATGGAGGAGGGTTAAGCTTAGGCATCATCGAGCACTCCTGAGAATTGTGCACCATCACAGAAGATGGTCCTAGAAGAGGGACCATCATGGTCTCAGCTGAAGTGGGGCAACCTCTCTTCAGCTGCCCTAAGTCAATACTCTTTCCAGACCCTCCCTTGCTATCTAGCTCATGCTTTCACTCAAGCCCATGGTGGGTTTCAAACTTCGTGACAAAATTTGGAGAAGTAGCCTGAAAGGAGCCCGAAGCAAATCATGGAGTGGCCCAAATGTGGGCACTCGTTTGCAGGAGGCAGGGCCAGCCCTTTCCATGATCGATGGCCCAGGCCTGGGCAGCACACGTGCCGGATGGGTCACCTTAAATCAACCTGTCTTCCTTCACATTTAAAACTTCCTTTGATTAATGGTGCTGAAAGCCTGATAAATGAGAATCAGCCAAGTTGTGCATACAGATATCTGGGCAGATTAAATAATTAATCATCCTGTAATTAATAAAGACAGATACTGGCTTATTCTGAAGTTTCCCTCCTCCTCTCCTCACACAGGCTTTCAAAAGGTTTTTGACAAAAATAACTACAGACACCAGCAGCTAATCCTGCTTTGTGGGGGAGGGGGACCCTGCTGCTTCGTTAATGTGGCAAAATCTGCGCATACATTTGAGCAGTAATGAGATCTCCAGGGCAAAGTATGACATCTGCTCCAGAACTTCTAAAATACAGGTTAATTTATACCAGCCAAACCTCTTTGAAGCCAGGCAGTTTGATTTTCAGTTGTAGACTTAATGTAGTAACGTCTGACAAGCGTTCAGCCCTCAAAGGCCTTGCCATTACTTAGCTCCCAGTAAACGAGCCTATCAAAGCACTTTATAAATAATACAACCAAATAATCCATTGGCAGAGGAGCAGCTAAGTCCTTGGGCATCACCAGGTGAGTGGTCAGTTGCCCCAGAGGTGGTCATGCCGACAGGGGTTGACCAAATGCCCATAACATCACCATTATTCCCACTATGATCATCAAGAAACTCAAGCACGTAAGGACTAAATATGGAATGACATAAGGAGGATCTAATAGAGCTGGGAATTAAAAGAAAAGGTAAAACTGGAAGCTGGAATTGTCTTCCTTCAGGGTAGACCAGGCTACTTACTCTCCTTACTCTCCAGGTCAAACATTGCATTTCCCTTTTCTTCTTTTTTTTTTTAAAAAAGAAAGAGGAAAATAGCCAAGGTATTACAACAAAATTATCAAATTAGTTAATATACTTCTGATACATTTAGAAGGTAGATTGAGCTAGAAAATTTGGCATCAGCAGGGATTATTTTTGGTGGGTGATGGCTGAACTGGGCTGTTGGTTCAAGTGCCCTAAAGAAATGTTTCCAGTCCCTTCCTGGTAATGCCTACACCCCTTTTCACCTTCTTGTGGCAGGACACTCATTTGGGACCCTGCAGTTCAGGTCTCTGCTGGACTAGAAATGGTCCGTAAGTGAAACACAACGGAGGCCAAATGGTAGTCCAGAAGCTGTCTAACATGAGTTCAGACACCTGTGTCCCAGCAGAACTTTTCACTTTTGTTAAACCAATTTGTCTAAAGTAGTTTATCCTTAGGAAGGTTAAGAGATAACTCGATTACAACCTATTAGCACTTGCATGAGGAGATTTTGTACAGGACTCAGGTCTTCAAGCTGAAGTAAAAGTTGTAATGAGCTCTAAGGGACGACAGTGGAGGCTGAGCAAATCAGACTGCAAATAAGGTTCTCGGCTTTTTCCTCTTGTTTCATTTTGTTGTTTTTTTGTTGTTGTTTAAGAAGAATGGTTACTAATATCTAAAGCAACTTACCAGGTGATATACCAATGAGCTGCAGCCCTCCAAGCAGCTCTTTCTAAAAGTATATGCCACTATCTGTTCAAAAATTATGGATTTGATACAGAAATTACTGCATGAATTTCTAATGCAGAAGACTAAATGCTTATGTTTTCTGGCCTTTAAAAGCCATGAACCACAAACGTGAATGAGAAAAAGCAATTGCAAAACACAGGTCACTAGGCCAAGCTGAGAATGAGTCAGGTCCAGATGTGTCTTAGACAAATCAATTTATTTCCCCTTGCCTGAAAAGCCCTTCCAACAAATTATTTAATAAGATTATTCTAAATCTTTTTCACAAAAGTCAGTCTCAAATCTGATTTCAGAGATTACCTGCTGTAATAATCCAGACATAATGCCTAAAATGCACTCAGGAATGCTGGGTCCAGTATAGGACATATCTAGGCTACCGAAGAGCTACGGATACCCAAAGAGGTCCTGCTCACTGGGATTCTCTGGGGAAAGGTGCTGTCTATTTTGTGCCCTTGCCAAACACAAATGAGATTGAAAAAAAAAAAAAAAAAGAGAGCAAAATTAATGGAGCAATATGGACACTATCAGGAATGCAGCAGGAAGTAATCAAGTACAAGATCACGCTGCTTGTGTGACTGTTGCCATGACATTCAAATAGCACTTACTATTATCATAGACTATGAATATTCTGTTGGCTGATTGATAGTCTGTGCCTTTTTTCCTTGTAAGCAAATGCAATGACAATATTAAGCAATTACTGATAATGTCACCCAGCTGCTTTCCCACCGCCTGGGTGACGGGATTTCCAAACTGCAGAAATAACAACAAATTTATTAAAATGTGGAGCGTCCTCCTCTGCTCACCGGCATTGCGTGTGACTGGTGACAGCACAGCAGAAGGTTTCATTATAGTAAATTAAAGAAACACATCCTCAGTAAACTTTACTATGGGAAGAACCATGGGGCTTATTTAGCTCTGATTAGATCAATGAGACTGTCTAAACACAGCAATTAAAAATACAATTGGTAGCTATGTAGCCTGCTTTAAGGCATCTGCATGCTTGAGAAGTTTATACAGGAATAAACTTGCTAAAGTACAGTTCCTGATTAGTAAATAATCAATATGCAAGGTGCTTTGTAGATTCATGGGGAAAATTTGTGAAGGCCAAATTTTCCTCAATTAAATGTCGCACTAGCAACCTGCCAAGAGCCATTGTGTTGGGCTTAATTTATGGGCGATTTACCAAATTGTGTCCATATTTTCCCTTAATTATCCAGCAAGGACTATACATCCCAGCATGCAATGCCTTGACACGAGCCAAGCAGAAGTTTGAGCTTGGATCAAAGACTGAGCGTTGGCTCCTGCTGTCGTTGGGTGCAATGGAGCCACTGGAAGCATAATGGGAAAGTTTGCAACCAACCCTGGTGTGGGATTTTGGGTTGGTCTTTGGCCACAGGTGAGATCTGCATCTGATGGTCAGCACTAATAACACCTCATGTAACTACTTACAGCGCTGAGGACTTGGAAGGTACATCTTGGAAGACCATGCTGGAAAAAGAGGGAGTTTTACGGAATCACACAGACTCACAGAATGGTCAGGGTTGGAAGGGACCTCTGGAGATCATCAAGTCCAACCCCCCCACCAGAGCAGGGTCACCCACAGCAGGTTGCACAGGACGGCGTCCAGGTGGGTTTGGAATGTCTCCAGAGTGGGAGACTCCACCACCTCTCTGGGCAGCCTGTGCCAGTGCTCTGCCACCCTCAAAGGAAAGAAGTTCCTCCTCATGTCAAGATGGAATTTCCTATGTTCAAGTAGGCATTAAGTAAGCATGAATAAGATCCCCCCTCAGTCTTCTTTTCTCCAGACTAAAAAGACCCAAGTCCCTCAGCCTTTCCTCATAAGAGGGATGTTCTAATCCCCTAATCATCTTCATAGCCCTTTGCTGGACCCTCTCCAGCAGTTCCCTGTCCTTCTTGAACTGGGGAGCCCAGAACTGGACACAAGACTCCAGGTGCGGCCTCACCAGGGCAGAGTAGAGGGGAAGGACGACCTCCCTTGACCTGCTGGCTACACTCTTCTTGATGCACCCCAGGATACCATTGGCCTTCTGGCCACCAGGGCACATTGCTGGCTCATGGTCATCCTGTTGTCCACCAGACTCCCAGGTCCCTTTCCACAGAGCTGCTCTCCAGGAGGTCAGCCCCCAACCTGTACCGATGCATGGGGTTATTCCTCCCCAGGTGCAGTACCCTACACTTGCCCTTGTTGAATCTCATAAGGTTCCTCTCTGCCCAACTCTCCAGCTGGGAGAGATGGACTACTTCTTTTAGTTGCAATTCTGTGCCAGCTTTTTATTACTTGTCCTGGAAAAGAGAAATCCAGGTCAAACTTTGGAGGATGCAAAGAGGCCGTCTCCTCCCATCACTTGCGCTGCTCCCTCCTTGCATGCATGAGGCTCACAAGGCGTGAGAAGATCTGGTCCAAAGTGTACAGTGTCCCAGCCAGCCCTGAGAAGCACAGTTCCTACGGTGAGCAGTAGACATTAAGGGCTGGCTCCTTGCTAGCTGTGAATTGGTGTGGCTATAGTGAACTCAAAGCATGTTACACAAGCTAAAGATTGAGCCCTAAATCCGTAGAGGTTTGTTAGAGTCACTCTAAAACCCTATAAAATCCAACAGAGATGAATATTCTGCTCATGGGGTTTTAAAGCATTTTACTTTAAAGCTTTTATGTTATATTAATTTTTATAGGATGGTTAAAGTAAACCTGCAGCAATAGTAGCATTTTCTGTTTAACTTTACAGCAATCTGTCAATAAAAATTAGCATGGGGATATGTGCGGAGAGAAAAATATTGGAGGCTGGTAAATTAGAAAAGATGTGAAAGGTTTCACAACAACAAAAAGCAGCAACTTAGTGGTAGGGTAAATCTCCATGCCAAGTAGAATATCGTTTAGATTGTAGCGTTTTGAATCCCAAACTGCACATAAATCAACAGCATGATGGTATATTGAAAAAAAATAATAAAGATATGAAAGCAGATCTCATCTGAGGGATGTGTTCAAGATGTAGCAGACATACCTGTGACCTGGAGATTGTGCCCACGTTTGCACACCATCTTCTAAGAAATTATTGGACAATTTCTGGAGGAGGGCAATGGGAATGATTATGGTTTAGGAAACGTGACCAGCGAAGAAAGGTTAAATGATGTAGGTTTCTGTGGTCCAGAAAAGAGAAGCCTGAGGGTCTGTGAAACAGTTTGTCATAAAAAGGTGGGAGATAGAGAGGGATTAATTGCAAGAGAAGGCCAATCTGTCTTACTCTGTAGAGAAAAATGAAGCGGGCATTAAGAAACCTTCTTTATCCATAATTCTAGTTAAGCACTGGGAGAGGACCTGGCTACCTGGAGGTCAAATTTCCCACGCTGGAAGTACTGAGAACAGTTTTAACAGACTCCTACTGCAAACACTGCAAACGTGTCTATTTTGTCGCCGAGCCCGAGTGCCTTCCAGGCCTATTTTTTCTTTTATAAATTTTGCTATATACTGAGAGAATATTTCCTGAGTGGTTTACAAACAGACAGAGCTTCAGAATATTCTTTTGAAAGGTGAGTGGGTGGGCAGGTATTACAACTTCAGTTTAGAAAACTGGGGGAGATAAAACCAGAGATTCAAGTAGCTTCCCTAAGGCCAGGGAAGCAACAAGCATGTCAGGTGAGGTTCAACTACAAAGGTTTCCAAATCCAGCAGTCCTCGGGAGCTCACACCCACCCTTTCCTTCTCAGAGCATCTATCTTTTCAAATGAGCTCACTTTTCATCTGGCTCTATTTTCATGTAATCGCCTGGCAGCTTCCTTGTTTTCCCCCTTTGCTAGTGACCGCATTAGTAATTGCACACCTTGACTTCGTAGTTGCCTTATTACAGGTGAATACAGCTGCTAACCGACCTTCAGACCCTGCTGAGCTGCACGAAGCATAGCAGTGACCCATGCTTTTGCACCAGTGGGCAAAAGGCTGCCACCGATGACACCGCCAAACCTTTGGTACCAAGAGCCTCAGACCATGACCTGGCTGGGACTGGAGGAGAGGTACTTTCTTGCCTGGAAGATGGTGTGGCCAGCACGTGGCAAGAGCCCATATATCAGTGCCCATTGCTTGCCTGACCTGTTCCCTTAAACAAATCCTCAGTAAAACCACTCCTGGCCAGCTCAGAATACCAGTTTTAAAGGGGAAGAAACCATCTTTAGGAACTAATAAACTTTCATACGGCATTGGGAAAAGGTGAGGGCTGGTGCTTTGTGAGTCTGCTGGTGAAGGAGGTTGCTCGCTCTGAGCATGCCACAAACACATTTTAAGACGAGAGCCCTGCCCACCAAAGCAGCAAGCACGAGAGGCATCACTTCAGGTTTACAGCCGTTGCTTTTTTTTCTTTATTCCTTCCATTGTTTTTTCAGTTCCACATAAGGCATCCACAGCCGTGGAGGATGAGGAACAATCACACCAGGAATAATACAGAGGTAATTCAATATGTTTCACCCGTTCCTCACTGACATTTACTTACTCATTCCTCGAAATATCCTTCCACTTTCTTCTGCTTTCTACATAAGGTATGGAATATACTCACGTTGCGCTAGGTATTAATTAACCTCTCATAATCAGCTGGCTGGAGGACCCTATTATTTCCACGGTTTCTTTTGCATTACAGTCAAGCCAGAAAATCCTTATGCCTTGGGCCTGAGGATTAATACCAAACCATGGCTGACTTCTCTATGGAATTACCTCCTGTACTTGTGTTAATACCAGCGGAGATCTTCCCGAGCAGCACTACCACTGTGCACACCAGCAATCGCAGCTAATTTGTACATATGCTTCCATTGGACAGACGCCATGCAATTAAGAGGACACCCTCGAGGCATTAACATTTCTCGTCTCTCAGTAAGTGCAGTGGGAGAACGCAGCAGAAGTTTATAGGGTGTTATCCATGGGAGTGTGTTATTTCAACAGTACGTCTTATGAATCTGCACGGACGATTCAGAGCTGGGCAGGGAGCCAACACAAAGAGGTTTCTGAGGCCACTGTGGGAATCTCCTAAGTCCCTGTTTGCTGGAAGAAGGCAGCATGGGGGGATGAAGCTGGAAGAAGAGGATGAGGCAGCATGAGGCAGATGGTGCTGGACTGGAAACCTTCTATGTCCCTACTGGCCTGTTCCCTCTGGGACACGGACACCAGGACCTTACCCACACCCTTCAGGGTGTTTGTAATCCCTAGTCCCAGCTCATCAGCTAGATCTCTGTGAAGCTCTGACTACAGAAAGGGTACCAAGGTCTTCACCCCTCCTGGGGAGGAACTGAGACACTTAACAGCGAAGACACTAGTGTGCTTCAGGCCCTCTGTACCAAACCAAAGGACTGGCCAGCTCCAAAGGACCAGTGCTAAGACCTTGCCAGGCTAGATCCTTTCCACTGGAGAATTGCTGGGGTGCTGGGAGCCTGTGGGTGACCTTTCTTGAGCAATCATCTCAGGGGATCCCCAGGGGATCCACCAACTAAGTGTTCTGAGATGCTACTGATGTAGACTGGGAGAAAGTCTGAGGCTAACATGTTTTGACCAAGACATCTTGAAAGCAAGCAATCTGGAAAAGCTTTGACAGGAAAATTTTAAGCCAAATTTCCACCCCATGCGGCTCTCAGAGGCTCAGTGAATCCCATTACTCTCTGGCAGAAGGATCTTGGCATCACGGTC
Source organism: Vanellus vanellus (assembly GCF_965231255.1). Lineage (NCBI taxonomy): Eukaryota > Metazoa > Chordata > Aves > Charadriiformes > Charadriidae > Vanellus > Vanellus vanellus. The sequence continues at coordinate 8,223,668 of NC_138905.1, forward strand.
TGTCCCAAGCTGTGTCCAGATGGTCCATCTCTAAGACCACCTGGGAATGGTAAAAGTCTTTGCCTTTGCAAGTCTGGCATCAGCAGGACTGTGTCTATCCTCTTTATCAACATATTATAGGGAGGAAAGCATTTGATCCTGCTCCCTTCTCCTTGTCTCACTCCTACACTTAAAAAAACCACAAAACATATGGAATAAATTCATTCAAAATACTGCACTTTCAGCTGCACTGATTTTGAGAGAATAACATTCACCTGCACCATCAGTGCTAAAATGATGTATACTGAGGCTTCAGCGCTGCTGGCTAATTTAAGAGTGTTGTCATCATCATAAAAGGAAGAAAATCGATTCAAATCAAAAGCCCACAAACAAACTATGACCTTATTCAAATCAGAAAAAAAACCAATCCCAACCTCTGACAGCTACGGTAGGATGTCAGAGAAGCCGAGAAGCCACGCAAGATGCACAGTATTGATTACTGTGTAATAATGATTTCCCCTCAGCCCACAGACTCCACCATGTACTTCATTCTGCATTCCAGAGCACGTCTCTGAGCATCGCTGGGGCTGGGAAGTAACACACACCAGACAGCACTGGGGGTTGCAGGTTAAGTACTGCACTTAGGTTTTATGGAGCAGAAGAGTAGATAAATTCTGTCAAATGAATGTAAATGCTCAGCATTAATTTTTGCTTCTGGGAGTCTTTAACCACTTCCTTTGTGGAAATATTTCTAAGATTTCTCATTTTCACAAATCACCATGAATCTCTCTTTGGTTCTGAGTTTCAGTTTGGTTTGATTGCAGTTTTGTTTGTTGATACCAATGCAAATATTCCTGATTCTTTGCTAAAAATTTCCACGTCTTGTCTACAAAGGCATCATTCCTGGTAAGAATTTACCAGTTAATCTCTAGAAGTTGAAGTTTTAAAGAATTCCTAATTTTTGGTCCTTATTCTACACTGTTTGGAGCATCACATAGAGAAAGGACCAGCCACCGTCCTGGCTGAATATGAACTGGCACAGTTCCTTTGAGGTTAGTGGTAGAACACAAGTTTGTATTGCTGAGTCTCTGCCCTGCATTTCATTCCCTTTGGGTTTGGTCTTTTCTCCACTGACACTAATTCTTTTGCAACATACCTAATAGGCAAAGTAGCTTTATTTCATTTCCCTGTTTGTACTGTGGATGATATCTCCTGGTGAAGATTAATGGCTAAAGATGATTTAACAGCATAGATACTTTTCACAGAAAATAATAAAAAAAAAAAAAAGAAGAAAAAAAAACTTTCTCTTTTTCTGTCCAGATTGAAAAACATTATCTTGTCTTTTTTTTTTCTTTTGTGTTTGTTTTAATCCCAGCCTTTGATGGCTTCCCAAACAACTTTACCATCTTTTTGTACATCTGTGATGTTCCCATATTAATGTGACTCATTCTTACAAATAAGCCTGGGACTCGGCCGCATGTGCAAGAAACTGCAGTTTGTCTCTCCTGAGTTTCAGAAGTTATGCCAGCAGAGACTCTGACCCTACGCAATGTTATCTCAGTCACCTGGTTCTTCTGCCTCCTTTCCCTTCCTTTTTGCGGTATCCAGGAGAAATGCGGGCTCACTTGGTGAAAGAGGTTTGTGATGTCTGTGGGAGAGGCTTGAAACATTTGGCTTTAGTCTCCCTTTGCACTTGCTGAAGCACCAGAACGCTGTTATCACCCATTTAAGATCTCGCAAAAAACCTCAAACCCAAACATATGTGACAAAACTGTGGTCTAAGCAAAAGAATCTATTTAGAACCTGAAAAGAGCCGGTTGGAGGCTGAAGAAATGCCAAAAAAAATGTTTTTGCTGAATGGCTTCTTAATCTACCTGTCAATCTACCTTAATAATAGTATTGTGCTCACTAATTAGAAAATCTACGCTCAACAACAATGCAAATACCATCAGTAAATGTGCATGAGTGATTTAAAATAGGGTAACTATTGGCATATGCAGACACATATTTCTAAAAATGAGTTGCAACACAGTGTAAAAGTCACACCCATTTTATAAAGCTTTCTTTACTACCTTATCAAACGAGGGCAAATAATCTGATGCAGGCTTTCATGTGGAATATGCAAAGACATTTATTCCAAGGAAAGATGGCATATAGAGAGATGCAAGTGGAAGGACACAAATTCACTCCCCACCCTCAGCATATGGTTTTGCCACAGCGCCGTATTTTTATTTGTGCTTTCAAGAGCTGCCTGGCCTTTTCATGTAGTCAGTTCAGCTCTGCTCATGTCTACTCCCACGACTATCTGTTTTGTCAATCTGGGTTACTTGGAAAAGGTGCAAGGAGGAATGATTAACTGCAGTCAATTTATCTTGAACTCTTAGAGGGAATTAATAACATGAGGTTAAGTAAAAAATACCCATATGACAATAGTCATATGCACGTTGGCATTATACACGTGGAAGCTGCCTTGGGTGAATATCAGGGTGAAAAGTTAGAAAATGCCAGGCATAAGTGGATGTTTCACGATGCAATTTTTAATTGGATGATCATATATGCTCCCTTCACCCTAACCTCTGCCCCCATGATTTCCTTTTTCCGTGTGTGGGGTGGACCTGTCTTAAGGATGAATCAGTGAAGGCGTCTGCTTTCTAAAGGGCTCTTTGGCATTTGTGGCAGGCAGAAGGTGCGCAGGGAATGAGGCTGAGGAGCACTGCAGAAGATGAAATAGTCTTCGGGTGAAGACAGTTGGTGATGGGTGATTCATATATCCCAAACTTTTACTAATGATCCCTGACATCTAAGCTTTATTTTCGGGTTTGTGAGCGACACCCCTGGGACATGACTTGAAGAAAGCCTAGGCTCTGCCAGAGGCAAATGGTGAGGGGCACAACGAGCACAGAAAGCGCTGTATAATGTTAAGGATGCAGAAAAGTCAGAAATGGCCCAAAACTGGAGGAGACCTTTAACAATTCCTTCATGGCTCAGTTCTGCATCAATTAAAAGGAGACAAACCCACAGTCTGATTACTGGTTTGATGAGCTTTGATACTGTTGCAATTAGTACTACAGAAAAAAATACATGAGAAAATGAATAATTCTGTTTTCAGGGCAGTATTCAGTAAATAAGACCTAGGGTTATTCACTGAGAAATGAGGAGAATACGAAATAAGGAATGTCTGCTCGTTATCTGACTATTGTCCACCTTATGCACAAGATGAGAAGAAACCTGTGAAAAAGCAGTGTGGGACTGCATAATTAGATGGGACAAGGCTGCAGGGATGTCCCTTGCTCCAGTATTTCCCAGCTTTGCATCTTGATGGTGTTCCCTCTTTACAAAGCAGCTTTACACGTGTGCGTTTTACCACCTGCACCCAGCTGGGACACGGGATCTGGGCAGAAGGAGGTTTCCACGCCACAGGCAGAAGTCCTCTGCCACCTCCTTGCCCCTCCATCCCTCACTCATCCTCTCCCCACCACATCTACTTAGTCCTGATCGCCATTTCTCAAACTCCTTTCTCCAGTCCTAATCCTCTGTCTGCATCCCCCCCCCCCCCCCCCCCCCCCGCCTCCTAGACCGTTTATTCCAGCTTGGATTTTGTTTCCTCTGCACTTGTGCCTTATTTTCCATGCTGCCGCGGGTGTCAGCATCCTGGGGGTACCTAGCAAGTTTTCCGTCTGAGATCCTGGGAGCCACTGGTCTGATTGAGACAGGGACAGACCCTGGCTTAAAGCTCAGATGAGCTGGTTTCAGCCTGGCTGTTTCTCAGGCATCCCTACTCCCATCCCACCGGTACCCGTCCGTGTGCTGCCCAACTACCAGTGAGGGTGTGAGGATAAACATTGAGGCACCGGTGCCACGGAGAGGTACCTGATGCTATGAAGACTCGTTTAACCTCTCATCTCGCCTGATCTCTCTCTAAAGACCACAGTACATTAGGGGAGGGGTTGTGCCAGCCGGAACGAGGCAGAATATTGCCTTATTTGTACCACATATTTCTTGGGCCTGATCATGGAATATTTACTGAAAAGATTAGTCCCGTGAGTAATTAGTCTTGCTGGAAAAAGAGTTTCAGTGGCACCACATAATAGTCTAATTCCCTCTATCCAAAATAATTTAATCTCTTCTAAATGAAATCCATTTTTGTAAAGAAAAATTACTTCCACAGCATTATACCAAACCTGGCCGTGAAGAGATCCAGCTTTAGATGAAGTAATGATTTCACCTAACTTCGTCTTTCGGCTCCTAAGCTACTAGAATTAATTGAGCGTGTAATTAAGGAAAGGTTTTTCTTACCAATATGATCATGCTTATAATTAAAATCTCACACAAATGTGTGTATGGAAGAATAGGGCAGGGCAGAGCAGGGAAGAGACCAAAGCGTCTGACAGGTTTACATCAAAGGACCTGAGCTCCTGCAGCTCTAAGCCAGAGGGAGGGGAGGAAGGGAAGACGGTACTGGCTGATAACTGACTTGAGATATTGTTTTTGACCTCCTGTCTTCAAAGCCCTGAGTGGTTTAAGTGCTGCCTACCCGGGAGATTGCTTCTACCTTTAATGTTACTTCAGCAGAGTCAAGCTTTGCAAGCGTTCCTGCGACCAAGCCCCGGATGAGCAGAAGAGCGATGGTATCTGCACGTTTTCAGAGAGACTGGAATGGGTTTGACTGCTGCTCTGGGCTGTGTCTCACCAGTGCTGTGGCCCAGGCGACCCCATGACATGCCACGAGAGCCACCGCTCTCCTCTGGGCTTTGTTGCGCGGGAGACCCGTGAACAGGATTTCATAAAAGAAGGAGTGGTGCATTTTTATTACTGATATTTATACTGCATTTACTATTAAATCAGCCTTTAATTGCAGTGTTCGGACTGTGATATGTGACCCGAGTCAACGGCTCCACCGGGGGACAGCTGCGTTTCGGGAGGTTTGGCTGTTCTGAACGTGGGGAGAGGCTGGGTGCTGCCAGGCTGCAACCCACCACCTCCTCAAGAGCTGAGCTCCTGCACAAAAAGGACAAGGGCTTTCCCTAAAAAACCCAAACGGGGACCTGGAGCTTGAAGAGAAGAAGGGATTGACTCCCTGAGCTGGTCTGCCATGTGTGGTGATACCCTGTGACTGTAGTAGGGAGGGGAAAACCCCCTCCCTTATAGTATAACCAAGCTGAGGACCGAGGCACCAAGGAAAAACACAGGTGTGGATGGGTGTTGCATGAAAGAAGGCACCTTGAGCAGGAAAACTGCCCTCATTTGTTTGATACCTGCTGTGCTTAGGGAAACAGGACTTTGTATGTTTATTGACATTATTATATGTTTATAAATTACATCAAAATACAGCTGTATCTGTCCTCAGGTCTCTTCTGAACTGGAACAACCTGCAGGGCCCGGGATTTCTGTCCTGCTGGTTGAATCCCAAATGGGGTCAGACTTTTGGTCTCGGAGGTTTGGTGGGGTTTGCATTGCAACGTAGATAAAAGAGGAATGCAGGGCAAGTTAAAGTACATTAGGTGTGCATTCTCAGGAGGAAAGCCCGCACGCCCAGCTGTACGCATATTTTTACGTTCATCTGAAACCAGCAAAATATTATGATGAATAGCTGATCGCTACTGAAGTGTGTGCCGAGGTGCTTAGAGCTATGCTGGCGTGCACTGGTCGTGGATCAGACGTTTTGTACACGAAATACGCATTGTGCAAGTGCTTTATTGCATTCCATATAGTCCCAAACATTAAATGCACAGAGTGCCTACCAATAACTGCCTTCAGAATGACCTGATATATCAGTGAGCCATGCAGGAGAGCTGTTTCCCTCCATAGATAACTGCTATGCTGGCGTTTTGGGAGAACCATCATTTTTGTTTCATAATCTTCCGCGCAACTTCCCCATTTTTTTGGCTTTCCCATCTTTACTGCAGTTAAGACTTTACGACCTTCCCCAGTGGATACAACCTGTGATTCAAAGCTAATAGCGAGCGGCTCTGTCTGAGTTCTGCTTTTGAAAAGGATGGCCGATTGCCTCGCCAACAGCTGCCCATTAAGCAAACTGCTTAATGAAATGACTGGGAAGATGGGTGCGCTTATTAAAAAACCCCTGAAGCCTGTAACCTGCACTCTGAGCTAGTGAGCTTTACGCTCTTTATGGTGGCATTGTCACTTTTCTTTGATTCCTTCAGTCCATGCCTTGTCCTACTGCATTTTAAAGCTTATTATTCTTATTACTAATTATTATTATGTTATTATAGCTATTGCTGCTATTATTAATTTCAATTTGGTGTTGCTGTGGTCTTTACATAGGCCCCCAGTGCCTGTGCTACTCTGTGAGGTCCCATGGGAGCCAAGAGAAGGTCCTTGGGCACTTCCAGGCAACCTCAGCTGCAGGAAAGTTTTGGGAAGCTGAGATGTTCCCGGACACCTCTGCAACAGCCTGGGCTTTGCATAGGCTGAGCAGGACATGGAGAATGGAGGCCAGGGTGAAGGCTGGCTTGAGCTGGGACATGGTGTCTTGATAGCGGGAAGTGAGCAGGGCGGTTTGGAGCAGTTTCTATTTCCAGCCCCTGAAAGGACCCAGGGGCATTTGATACACAATAGGAGAGCTTTGGTCATCAAGGCATGCTGTGATCATTCCAGGCTCCAACACAATGAGGTGCCAAGCCTATTTGCATCTCCCGGCGATGTGGTTCCTGATGCTCAGCTGGTGATGACAGAGGGTGGACCCCAACCAGGTGACCGTGTTGTCTGTGAAAGGCAAAGCAGCCCTGGCCTTGTGGTCATCTTGGTCCATCTCAAGGGCTGTTTGATGGTCATCAGGGAAGTGCTCAGCAAGAACTGAACCAGCTCAGCCTGGTGTGCACCCAAGGGTGCCCCGTGCTAGGATGGTGTAGCCTCGACTCAGTTGTACCGCTGAAGGCACTGAGAAAGGACAGCATCACCTGGTCATTGAATCACAGGTGAGATATCAGAATCTGCACTGCAATCCTTAAAATCCTCCTTAAAAAACAGAGGCAAAATGCCACCATCTCCTCCAAAGCCTTCGGTAGGGAGCATTGGGGATAAGAATTGTCTTCTCAACATATGTTTGGCCAGCACTAAGCATATGAGTCCCCGTACTGGTCTTTGACCTCCTAGTGCTGCTGCACTGCCATTCTCACTAACGGTGCAGTGACCAGCTCCTGCCCAGGATACACCAGGGTGCTTTTCCCCCTGTACGGTAGGTAACCCACCCCTGCTGTGACTGCGCGCGAGGGCAGGGCCCAGTCAGGCATGGCATCTCACTGCGCTGATGCAAAGCACAGCCGGGGAGGAAAAATAACCTTTCAGTTTTATGTTCAGTGATATATTGTTTTTAAATCTGGATGGGTTTAGGAAATGTTACAGAAGAACAGAAAGGGCTCTTCTTTTCCAAAGGCATAATGTTATGGTAGAGTTATTCTGAAACCAAACTCTGCTCTGAGTTATGTCCCTACAACCTCTCTCCCAGGTATTTATAAAATTATGATTAACAGCAGCAAACGTAGGACTTCATTATTTCTTGAATTGCTTTTATTTTTAGCCATCTATACGCCCAGAGAATCACATACGGCCTCATTAACCTTTGGGTCAAACTGCTAATAATAAGGCAGGGAAGGAGGTACCAGCTAAGCTGCTGGGCAGACTGTACGAGTGCCCCGTGGAAGGGCTGCCGAGGGGGCACCGGCACTTCCCAGTCCACCCTGCGGACCTCATGCAACCGTGTCAGCTGGTGGGTGATTGCACAGGAACCCAAGAGGTTTGGGTGCACACTGTCCGTGTGAAGGTACTCCAGGCAGGAGGTCTGAATCCCCCAAATGTCTTTGGAAATCCCGGTACTCCGAGTGTCATTAGCATCTGTATGTTTCTATCTCGATGGGATATACAAATTGGGAATTAAATACACAGTGATATCAAAACAGGGATCTGAGACTCCGGAAGAAGAATGTGCATGCTTTTGAGGTGACGGGTGCCCCCTTTTGCCATTTGGTCTTTTGCCAGCGTTAAAACCACCAGAAATGGTTTCATGACATGTGCAAAGGACTTACTCTGCATCTTGGCTGGTGCAAGAGTGCCGTAAGGTGGTTTTAAGATGCGTAGCCCTCCATGCGGTGCAGGATACTAACTCAAACTTGCACAGGACAGCTTGTGAGCTAAAAGTTAAGAATCTGCTCAGACGCTTTGCTGGATTCAGCCTCATACCGTAATAAAAAATCTGCTTACATGAACCTCTTTTCAGTTACCATCCAAGGGGGTTAAAGACTACAGCAGTCCCACCCTAGGTGTAACTCAGACTCCAGACTTCCCTTTCTCTGGGGCAATTTTCCCTTCCAATTTCCTCTGGCCATCTCTCAGTCATCGCAGACCTCTGCTGTTTAAGACTCACGGGCGATGTGGCGCCTCCCAAAGTTTCTCTGCTTCGGGCCGCTGTGAACTTCTCTAAGTACGGCGCAAAGGACAACTTAACCATTCTTTCCGAGAGATCTAGCGGTCAAAAACTAAATTGCTTTGAAAGTAGAGCCAATAGGGTTTAATGAATAAACAGTAACACCATGGGAGTTTGCTAATCCCCAAAATCTATAACAAACAGATAAAGTTAATAAGATTCAATAAGAGAGAACGGCCCCATTAACGTTTTAAGAGCACTATCTAAACATTACACACAGTATTTACTGAGTTCCCTAGCTGAATTCTCTGTACACAGGAACACTCAAAATTCATTATCTTTGGACGCAAAGCTTGGTAAATTCAACGGTAATTAATCTCCATTTACCCTCCGCGCGTGTTTCTGAACAGACGAAAAGTTCATTGAAAAAGTTCTTTCAGCCGGTCTGAAAGAAAAGCAGCGCTTTGATAAACAAAAAAGCGCCAAACACAGGCTTCTCAAAGGAAAATAGAGCAGCTAGCCAGTTCTGTGTGGTTCAAGCCAGGTGCTCATTGCAAATTCAGTAGCGTGCACTGGCAAGCGTCAGCGGCAGAGAAACCGAAATTACTGAAATTCTTATGCCAGTGTAATTTGCTGAAGGCGATGCACTGAGGGTTAAGGCAAATTGTGCGTGTGTTGAGGATTATAAAACAAATTAAAATGGAGGCTAACAAAAGGAGTGCAATATTTATGCATTTCTTCATTCTTTTCACTCCCTGGTACTCAATCAACTTCACAGTCTCTTAAGGTGGCACGGGGACATTGCTATTGTGTGCATTCATTGGCTCTTAAAAAAGGGGCTCAGACATCCTAGGCTACAGAATTCAACCGGTTCTGGTAATATTTATCAGTATCATAATTAAACCACCAAGTATTTATGTCCCGCTATTACTTCTAGTCATGTGAAATTTAGCCATCAACAGCAAAAATGCGGTAAGTTTTCTGTTCAGTGCATTCCACTTATGTTTCAATTTTGATATACCAGCCCATTTTAACACACATTCCTCCACTTTCCCTTGAATTCCTGCATTTGTGCATCCCGGTTATATAAAAGTAGAAATGCATTAATCACCCATGACCTACTGCAGTGGAGCCCATTACATGGTGTAATGCACTTAACGTTTTATATCCAATTTACCTCAACAAATATTTTAAAGAGTTTCGAAGTTATTAAACACCCCGGTCTATGATCTCCCAGCACGGCCCAGTAACCAAATGGGTTATCACTTTGTGGAAAGGGAAATAAGTCCCCTATGAAATACACTCCTGGCTGCGTATTCCCAGCCCTCTGCTGGCAAGCCCTGCCATGGAGCTGAATGGAGAGGTGAGGACATGTGCCCGTGTCTCTGCCCTGCACGCTGGGTCCAGTGTCTCAGCTCCAGCCCTCCTGCACCCTAAACTGGATTTTTGAAGTCAAGATGTGCCCACCTGCCCCTCTGCCAGCTCTGCTGTGGGGTGGGAACATCTACGAGCAAAAGGGACCAAAGAGCTGACAGCGATCTTATTTTCAGTCACCACCACGTGATTTGCCCAAGCCCACCTGCAGGGATTTGGACCTCGTTTTAATTACAGAGACCTTTGCTTGTTTGGCTACCAGAGGCAGATACACATTGTCCTCAGCCCTTGGTGACAGACCCCAGAGGTCCCTGCAAGAGTCAACCCTTGCTCCTACCTACCCCTGGAAACAAAGCAAAACGTTGGGGTTTTTTAATTCTCTGTCTAGATTTGAGCAGATTGAATATAGCTGCCTGGGACACTAAAGCCAAAACTGAGCGCTTATTTGCATTCCACTGTAACATGGAGATGTTTTCAGGCAGATTAAGGTCTCAGAGCTTGCAGACACTCCAGGCAGCGCTGCTGGAGATGACCAGGAGCCCACCATCCTTCATGTCACCATACAAACCAAAGGACAAAAAAACTTCCAACTAGCCTCTAACAGTCGCAGCCTAAGTGCAATACAAGCGACAACAGATGGAATCAGACAGACGGGGGAGTGGAGGGGAAAAAACGAGGCAATATTAGGGAGTGTGACAGGCAGGGGTCTCGGCACAACGGCAGCCTCGTTGTTGTCAAGTATTTTTTTTGTAGGCATCACATATTAAGATTGTATTTGGAGAGTTAGAGAATTTACACTCGATTTTCTGGCAAGCGAGCAGGGAGCCACTGCCAGCTACGAAGCATCTTGGAAATGAAATTGGTTTTCCAAATCTATTCAAGTGATCTCCGCATTGTTATTTCTCTGAAAAGTAAAGATGTAAGGGCCAAATCCTGATCTTTATTACACAGAGTCTGTTTGAATATCTCCATCAGCTGCCATGGAGCTGCTCCAGATTACCAGCAACGTAACACCAACGTCAGGATCCGGATCTTCAAGAGAATCACGTCAGTTTTGCATCATTGCAATCGATGGTTTAAAATCGCATTGCTTTGGCTTGAGAAGCTTTTCCCATATGCAAAGGAGGTCAGAATCTGTCCCTTCCTCTGATATGAGAGGACACTGGGATCCAAATGACCATGTCTGTATTCCCAAGCAGATTCTTCTATAGGATCAATAAATAACCTGGTAGTAGTAATTGAGATTACGCTTTATGAATGGCATTATTAGGATTTACATTCCAGACGCAGCTACGAAGCGAGTCAGATGAACAAACATAATACCCAGTCCCGGTCCACTTCCCTTACTCTGTCATTTTTATAGCCGCCCGCGTGCTGCAGGTGCTGATAGTACACACGCCTGACTGTAATCCACGCGTTAACCTGATAGCGCACCAATTCTGGGAGAGACTGCCTCCAGCAATCATTTCAAGCCTGGTTAAAGGAGCAGAATGGAAACATCAACTAAACCGTTGGAAGTTATGTTTTCTAATACTGGAAATGAGATCGGTTGGGCAGTTGTTGTGTTTTCTGTTCTCTGATTTAAAAAAAAAAAAAAAAAGTAGTACTGAGAAATGCCTTATAAAGACTAACACTAAAGTATGTATTCCTCAGTAATGAGAGGTATGAATGGTTGGGTCTATAATCCTTTATAAATCTTTCATTCTATAAACTGCCCGTTAGCATTATTCTCAGTAATAAAGAGCTATATGAAGTTGGTACATCTTTTTTTTTAATTCCCAATTTACTGGGCAAGACAAAAAAGAACTGAATTAAAGTAGAAAAAAAATTACTCCCCTGGAGAAATGCAGTACAGCCACTTGCTGGCAAATTATTATTATTAAAATCACTTTTCTAGCTTTTAATATTGAAAATACTTTCAATCATTGAAGAGTCTTTAATTTAAGATAGTAGATGGCAGGGATGTAATCGAGGAGACCAGACTAGCTGATCTGCTTCAGCACAGGGGCTGGACCAGAATTTTTGAGTCTGGCATACATATATATGAAACAACTCTAGTCTGACTACACCTTCAAAACTGCTTGCATTTAAGACCTATGAAGATGCCCTGTTGCTAGCAACAATCGTCATTAAATTCCAGTTCTCCCAGTCCTGAGATAAAATACAATGGGGCTGGATTGCATTTGGTGATGAACCAAAATCTGAAAGATTTACTCAAGGCAGTTGCCACATGGGATGGAGGCAGTGACTAAATAAAATACAATCAGGATTCAATCTGTCCCCTGGAACCACGCAGAAATAATAGCACAGAAGGAGATTTTACAAACTATACCATTGCTGTGTTTGTCTCTGGCTTTTCCATGCTGGGATTCAAGTTTCTTTAATAATGAGGATTAATGGCAAACCTTTAAAGAGCGTTGGGAGCGTGAGAAGGCAGCAAAGTGCAGCAATTCCTTGGGTCTGCATGCTCACTTTCTCTTTTAGAGCTTTCTGGTCTGGGTCCACACCAAGAGGTCTCCCACCTTGGCAGGGTACAAAACCACCCTCTTTGCTTGTCTGTGCATCCCTTGCTGCTGAAAATACCATCCTGGGGTAGCCCGCTGGCACCATCCATCCCTCCCCGCGCCGCAGGTACGCTTTCCCCGAACAGCTCCCTGGGGAGCACGCACAGACACACAGACACAATGAGAGCCTCCGACTGGAAATTCAAACAAAAATATGGCTGTCTACTCCAAAAGGCAAACTCATTTACAAAGGTCATCTCTGTCGAGGAAGAGTGATGGGTTACTCCCCTCTTGGAGGCGACTGCTGTCGCTCCTCCGCCGAGTTACATTCACGAGCGTAGTTTTGAAAAAGAAGAAAGAAAAAAAAAAAAAGAGAGAGAAAAGAGACAAAAGCTCGGCAAGTCCCCTATTCACAGAGCTAGCCCCGTGCCCCCCCTTCCCTTCCTTGGGTAAAAGCAGCTTCAAAAGACATTAACATCTTCCCCTACCTTCGTTCTCATCGGAGACAGAAGCCCTTCCATTTTGGTCCGATCCTCATGCCAATCCTCGTCCCCCAACTTAGTCTCTCGTGCCTGTCTCAAGCATCCCACACGAACAAGAGCATGTCAGGGACCGCCAGCGACACCCTCACGGCAGCTCGGCCAGCCGCCAACCTGCCAACTTGCAATCCTCAGTTGCGTGGAGCACCGTTCCTGGAGAGACCTTCCTCCCTCTCCCTCCTCTCTCTCTCTCTCTCTCTCTGCATAATCTGCCTGCAGCTATGTTTGTACCATCGCGGCTGACAAACGATCCCTGCCTTACGTAATGCATTCAGCACAGGACAAGCGATCCCAGCCCAGCCGCGGGGATCCGGTCGGCGGCAGCGATGGGAAGGTGTGGGACTTTGCCCTGCCTATTGTGCCGCCGGGTTTAATCTGGTAACGTCCCCGTGCGGGGCTGACGCTCATCGGCTCTCTCAGTGCTAGCTAGGAAAGCACCGAGAAAACTTCGTCACCGTGGAAAGATTGCGGATTCCCTGGGATTGACTTAAAGGGGTGTGATCCTGATCCTAAGCTTCAGCCCGAGCGGTTTTCCCCACTTCGGAAACGCCAACGGTCGGAGCATTTTGTGCTGGGCGCCTTTGCTGTCGGCGAGTGACCAAACCCACGGCTGAAAGGGAGTTCCTGTCAATTGTCAGCCGGGAATTGAGAGAAAGAAAGAAAGAAAGAGAGCGAAACAAAAGGAATATAGTCCTGCAAAGTTGGTCAGCAAAAGATACTCGCTGAATGCGTTTCTATTAGCATTTTAATTCAGACCACAGTACGCCTTTGTGGAAAATTCCCTAATTGCCCCCGCTTCCCGCATTTTGGTTTCCATCACGGAGTGATGCCAGGACTGAATCTCTTGTGGAGAAAAATCCAACTGGAAAATGGGCTTTAGACCTGTAAACACACCAACATTCGGTCCACAGGGCCAGACCAAATCTGGCCAAAATGAAGTCCCTCTGAAACATTGTCAAATGAGCACCAGCTGTCCATCACTGCTCCAAAGGTGGCTCCCCCTGGGGCCACCCCACTTCCTAATACAGACATAAATAAGGTTCCCCTTCCCCAGCCCCAGGGATAACCTTCAACATACCAGTACCAAATTGCTGTACAAAAATGAAATTAAAAACCCTGTTACACCACTAGAACCTGATTTTCAGTGTTCAAAATATCAGTCAGGCTGCTTGGAGCATACCACAGGTGGAAATTTCTAATGCCCTTCAACATCAGCTCTTCTTTGAGGCCCAAAAGCTACATGCTCAGGGAGAGTCACCCTCTGATTAAGGCACTGAGCTGGGATTCGGCAGATCCAGTTAAACTCCTGATATTGTCACATGTTCCCTGGATGACCATGGGGAGTCACCCCAATTAGCTTTCACCATCTAAAACTGCCCTCTGGTCTGAGCCAGCCACCGAGGCTCCTGCAAGGCCAATGAGAGAGACTCCTTCTCGAAGTGATTCGTCCCAAATATCCAAAGCCAAGGAGAATCCTGTCCTCAGGTCCTCTGTGGCTCCTCACCCCTCCATAAACCTCTCCTCTTGCTGCGGTTTCGTGCTTTGGCTGCTCGGGGCAGGGACCATCTCTGCCCACGTGCATCCTTCGTCCTCAACACAGGCTCCTGGGGGCTACACCGACATGGAGAGGGTGTGAGGGAATATGTTCATGGTGATGTATGAGGACACAGGGTGCAAAACCTGTGATGAACCCAGAGATAGATGTCACCCCTGTCTTGGCAAGCCCCAGCAGAAGTGCATCCAGGCAGTGACAGAGAGGAGGGTGTTCGACCCCACACATCCCTTTTTCTCTCTATCTCTCCCTTCCAATCCTTTCAACACTGTAGATCTTGCAGTTTTTAGGGCATTTTTCATATCATATTTTATGGGGTAAAAACAGGGAGGGGAGGTGCCCCCTACAGTGATTAATATTAATTTCAAAGATAATTAAGTGTTCTCAGCCCAACTCAGCTCCTTATTAAATGTGAACAAATCTGATCGTATCATATTGAAGCCAGAGATAAGTTTTCCGGAGCTAAAGAGACACTGTACAATGCTGGCAGGCTCATCTATTTCTTGCTGGATGTATATAAATATATTTTGCTATTGGTATTTACAAGTCTTTAATAAGTGGCTGAATAAATGGTATCAGGAACTCCAGGCTCCAGTAAAACGCAGCAACTGTGATTTTTCTGCTGTACAACATCGTGTCAGACTCTGACATGAGGTTTACAAGTCTGTGCACCTGAAAAACATCCTCTCCCCCAAGTCATCGGGGGAATTTGGCTCTTCAAAATGTCAAGAGGAACCTTAAAAGAGAGGAGCATTTGGGAATTTTGGAGATCTCAGGCCACACGGTTAAGCTTTAAAGCAATATGATAATGTGGATGGTGTACCCAGGGTAGCATATGAACACCCAGCTCTCTTTTAAAGCTCGGTTCTGCTTTGAACTAGGCTAAACCGCAGTGCCTCATGAGGTTTCCTGTGTTATCTCTGTTTACAAGCAAAAAAAAAAAAAAAAGTAGTTTTCCTAAAGGCCAAAAAAGTAATTCAGTCTGGGACCAGAAAAGCAAGCCGGGGCCTTTCCGGTTCAGCAGCACTCAAAGCCTCTCTGATCTGAACGGATTGGGGAATTGTGCTGATACTGCGTGAGTCAGAGCAGAGCCCAGCTCAGCAGGACCAGCAGGAACAGGAAAAAGGATGGTGCTGCCTGAGCGGCATGCGTGGCTGTCAGCCGGCAGCGAGCCCGCCCGGCTGGGGAGCACAGGCTGCGACCCCCACCTGCATCCCAGAGGATGCTCTGGGCCCCCGGGCCAGTTATGAGCCCCGCATGGCACTACCGTGAGCCACAGCTGAAGTGGTGCGTGACACCGAGGTCTGTCCACATCCACCTTCACCAGTGGGGCCAGGAAACCCAACTGGCTCTGCCTGGGCAAACTTCGGTGTGGCTCCCCAAAAAGCTGGCAATTTCCAGCAAATGTAAGAGCTGGAGCGACAGTGGATGGATGGGGATTGTGCATCATATTTCAGTCTCCTCTCAGTCTCCAGGAGCCAGGTAAGACTTGAGCTCTACCAGTATCTAGGCAGATACTCTGCTTTAGCGATGCAGTCACCAACCTGTCCTTCATGTGCTACAGGTGCAGGACAACCACCCTCAGCACGGATCCTGCCCGTTTGCAAACTCCCTTCACATTCAGAGCAATAGCTTTACAACTGTGGGAGCCAGAGAAGTTTATCCTCACTTTAAAATGGAAGTTTTAGTTGCCGTAGCCAGGAGAGCAGTGCCACAATAGTGTGTGCCACGGTCTGACACTTCGTTCCTCCCCTGGGCTGTGACTCATGGCAATGCTCAAATTACCGCAGACTTGTTCAGCAGCCTCCGCTCCTGCGATTTTAAGATCAAAGGCACAACAGAGGCAAAAGGAGCATGTGAACACTTGCTTTCTCACCCTCTTTCTGGGGAGGAGAGCAGTGTTTGACTCAGAGCCTGGTCAGCTACACCCAGTGTATCTCAGGTTCTCCTTCTGCAGAAGAGAGGACCCACTTGTCTGGTTCGCACAGATGTTGTGGAGGTTCATCCTGTCCTGGATTCAAGCCATTTCATCCCAGAAGAAGTTGTTAAGCTGGGAATATAATTACTCTTGGCTCCTTAACTGATCATAGGAGCAAGATAGATACCTTGAAACCCCCTTATATTGTCATATTCTAAACGTCTGCTGGAACCTGGACAGCAGACCAAGGTAGATGTCTACCTGGAACCAGGTAGATCCTAGCTGGATTCAGCCTTGGAGCTGAATATCTTTCGAGGCTCTGCTGACTGCATTGACAGACCTGCATTGATAGACCTCCATGGACCAGAGTGAGAGCAACGATATCTGCTGACATTTAGCCAAGTAGACGTAAATAACTGAATTTAGGTATCTGACGCCAAGGCTGAATCTTGCCCCAGTTACCCAGTAGTGGGGCAAATGGCCAATAGAAACCTTATACTCACTGTCAGGCTATTGGGTGAGGGTCTTAGAAACAGCCAAACTCTATGGTGTATATACAAACCCTCAGCTTTCCTCTTGTTCACCCTCTGTGAGTGCATCCAAGCCTGGATAAAACTTCTGTAAATTGAAACTCTTCCTAACCTTTGGGGTGGGGATCCCAACACAGACCCAAGTTGTGCTGCCTGTATCAGTCCTGTAAAGTGGAGGGAGTTTGGATTTGGACCCAGTCTCCATTCCTCTCTGATGCAAAGAGCTGCCATCACCTCCTGCCTGCCACGTCCCAGACCTGGTGGTGGCCAGGACAATAAGCACTGCCACAGCCCAGCCGTGTCCTGTACACACGCCACTGGCTGACCTCGCAACTGGTCATTTCATCTGGTGAACAAAAGGTAGCATCACAGTGTTGCCATGGCGACATCCCGCCATCCGAATGGCTATGGCATCATATAAGGGAGGGGGAAACATCCCAGTCACATACCGGGGCTGCGCTGAAACATATCTTATATTTAGAACAGGCGGCACGAGGAATACTAATGAATATTTAACACTGGGAGCGCCTCCCGTGCTCGCTTTTTTATTTTTGTTGTGCACTTTCCATAAGCGCAACATTTGCTTCCAAATGGTATGAATATTACTGCTACTGTGCTTCTCTCGTCACTGCTTCTCCAGATTTCACCTGCTTTCCATTTCTCTTCTGTGAATAAAAGTCAAAAACGACACACAGCCCTCACAAAAGTAGCATTTGCAAATCAGGACCGACGCCTGCAGTGGGTTGGGGGGTTGGGGAGGGAACCGGGATGTTCTTGTGATCCCGTTTCCCAGCCTGGCCCTGCTGTCTTTAGATTGTGACTTTTACTACAAGTCTACTGATACGATAACAAAGGCAAACTGTTCAGGAGTTACCTAAAAACGGGTAAGATTTACTTATGTCCCACAAGAACCAGCCCCTTTTAGGGATTTATTTTTTTTTTATAAACTAAAGATAGCCACTTTCAACAATGAATTCACAGTTTTGTCAAAAAAAAAAATAATCTAACTTTATTTCATTCCTCCAGGAAAAACAATGTCCTGTAATTCCTTTCTTCTACTGTTGGTTTTTTTTTTTTTTCCCCTAAAGGGTGAATGGTGACAAAAAGTCATCAAACCACCCAGAATCCTAAATTCCGAATATTTTTATGTGCCTTTTTAGATCATACTGTTTAAAAAACAAAAGCAAAGGTGCTGGGCATGGCGGTGAGTCTGACCCGCTACTTCCAGGGCTGTGCAGCAGACTGAGCACCTCCTGGTGATGGGCAAGCTGGTTTTTTCGAGGGTGGCAGGGGAAAGCGAGACCCGCACTGGCTGGGGTGGCACGGGGCATAGGTGCCCACCCATTTGGGCGCAGCTCAGTGCTGCCTGCCCGGGGACTCCTCTCTCCAAAAAACGCGGTATTTCAGATCTCATTCTGAAGTCATCTCCCGGCATATATAAAGCTTTGTTCTGGGAAAGGCCAGGTTCTCAGCAACGATTTTTAGAGTGAAATGCGCTCTTTTTACTGGCCAGTGACGAGGCATTGGCGTCTCTTTTGAGCCTCGCAGAGCTGCAAAAGCTGCAGCTTATCTATGTGCTTCCTGCTTGGTACTGCTCCAAGGCACCAAGGATACAGGCGCAATTCAGCTGGCAGCTTTGTGGGTGATGCAAGGGGAGGAACTGTGCTGTACTGGGTGTGTTGCTCTGGCAGCACGGAGAAACTGGAGCTGTGTTTATTTGTTGCCAGTTAGAGGGTGTATTTTCAAAACCGAGAAAGGAGGTTTTCCTCTCCAAGACTGCCGGTGCAGTGCTTTGAGATCTGCCCCACAGCTCCAGCGGGAGAGGGACCTTCCTCTGGGGAGGTAAAGAAGGGGTAGACCCGTGCTCTGTGCAAGCTGTTCCACCGACGCAGCATTTGCATGAGTAAGTGTTGTCAAGATCATTTGCCAACTTACCCTTTTATGGCACCAGTTCTAGTGAGGGCTGGAAACACCAATTATTTTTCTGGAGTTCAGCTTTAAGGCTCTAATGACCTGGATTCTCCATAACAGTTATGCTTTTTCCACGAAAGCAGAGCAATATTAAAGTCTCAAGGTATTAATAAGATTGATTTAGCTGCCTTACAGATTTGGAAGCCAGACATAAAAAAGTCGTATCTGAAGATCGTAGGTCTCTGTATGAGGCTGAGAGGGAGACTGACTTACAGCCAAGCCAGTTCAGCACCCTACCCTGCTCAGCACGGCCATCAGGGTCTGTCCATCCTCCCCCAACAACTGGAAAGCATTTATATCTCCAGCATTATTATCCTGACTCCTGTTAAGTCAACGTGGTAGTTTAGGAAGGAAATCTGCCTCTCCACCACGCAAATAGACCACCGCAGCAGAGATGGAGACCGCCGTGTTTGAAGAAGAGCTCATCTTCTTCACAAGTTGCAAAGTGCTCAGGACCAAGCTCTGGCTTGGTGACCTGGGCAAGGCTCTGACTGCCTTGTTTCTCCTCGCCTCCATCCTGGTTCACCAGCAGGATGTATAAATGCTTTGAGGATCTACAGATGAAAAACGGGAGCTGCAGAGATGAGGCTACAGACTCAAAATAATACCTGCTGTCCGGAGTCCCTGCCCCAGCAGAGAAAAAGGCCTCTGGCTGCCCTGGCTCCTGGCAGGTGCAACCACGAGGCCGAGCATCCTGCCGAGTCTTCTGACAAAACGTGTGCTGGAAATATGATGGGGCTTCCTTCCCTAAACAGCAACTGGAGCTGTATTTTCCTTTCGCTGCTAGGTATATTTGCTGTTCTGCATGTTAACAGTCAAAACACATACAAAGCCTTTTACTACAGCATTAGGTGTACGTATGCATTTTCAGCAGTGAGATTTATTCATCCACTTCAGTAACCATTCAAACAGGGCACGATCTTCACTGCAGCATAGAAAGCAACAAACACTGAGTGTGTTTGGTTTGCAAGAACAAATCAACAGAACAGGATAACAGAAGCTGTTTTTTTCCAATGTAAAGGACTCCGCTGCCATCCCTGTTAATATCTCTGTCAAATTAAACGCTGTTTCCCAAAGCTACAACTCTGCTAAAGCACAGCTATTATGGTCTTGGTTAGAAACCTGACTATAGCCACTTTATGTCTGTAAAAACACAACCTCTGATGCCAGGTGACTCCCAGATACTCTGGAAATGCTCATAAATGCACTTGATGCTCCATAGACATGTCTCTCTGTGTATTGGGAGAGGAGGAGGAGCTCTCGCAGGGCAGACAAGGCATTAAGTGAGAAATAGCCATTTCTCTGAAGTGTAATGTCATTACAACTGTGCAAATCCTGGACTGTGGTCATTTTGGCCTGGGGAAGAGGGAAATGAATGGAAGTGCTTGGGATAAAGCAGAAATAGAACACAGGGGCGGGGGGAAGAAAGGGGTTGACAAAGTACAAGAGAGTAATGACAATCTGGGGTTGCTCAGAAGTAGTCCTGTAAAATACTATTTCATGCTGAGATTCTTTAACCTTCTTTAAAGGTTGGGTTCGTCTTGAAGCAAATCAGAATCCCAAATGAAAAGAGCAACCAGAGAGCATGTGTTCTCCAAAATGTCTACACAGTTTTGGTCCCTCTGAGGGTGAAGGCCAAGGGAGAATTTTGCAGCTGCCCAGCTCTCAGAAGATACATCTGCATGAAAAAAAAACCCGGAGGCAGGAGGATCACCTGGATGGCAGAATCTGAGGTAGATCCTGCACGCCTCTTATTTGATGGAGACAGACTGCCTCACAAGACACGATCAGATACCTGAAAACAGGACCCAGGGAAACAAGCAATACCTTTTTTTCCCCATGATGATCCTACATTTTTTTTTATTTTACGTATTTTTTATCTTGGTTTGTTCAACCCCTAATAGATCCCAACCTCTTGCACCCATGAACCGTTGGTAGACTCAGAGTCATCACTGTCTCTGTCGGGTTTACCTTCTGGCATAGATGACAGACACTCCTCCCCTTACAGCTCAACTGGGGCCCCTGTCACCCCCCCCCAAATAAAGGCTGTGTTCAGCGGATACCAGTCGCGTGTGGCTGCCTTATGCTGTAATGGATATTTCTATCCCCACACGTGCGCCTGCTTCAGCAGCTGCCTGTGAGCCCTCCTTGGGTTACTGTCCTCTGTGAGCTTCAAGCCTCCCTGGGGAGGCCCTTTGGCTGAGCAGTTATCAGTCACTACGTGTCCCAGCTGTGATGGGTTCTGAGCAAGGTTTCATTGGCCTTGGAAAGAAGAGAGGACTAAAGAGACTCAGAGATGGGGGATCACCTTTTCCTTTCCTGTACATATACTTTTCTGAGCTCCTTTAAACTCTTGGTCCTCCCAAACCCTTTTACCCCTCAGATTCAGCTCTTGGTGGCAGGGGCTCCAATCCCTGTCGGGTGCTCCTCTCACTGCACGAGCCACAGTCATACAGATATTCTTCCAAGAATATTTCCGATCTTAGGTCTCCCTGTTGCCTCATTTCTCCATCTTTACTGGGCTAATGGGACATTTATCCGTCTCCCAGAATGTCAATAAAGATGTAAAATAATGATGCCGGCAAAGCATCCCCAGCAAGGCACAGGAGAGCTTCTACATATAATGAATACATATCATCAGCCTGTTTTCAGCCTAAGCAACAATCCCTACTTACATCAAAGTCTCATCTGAATTAATATTTGATGCTGGAATTCATGCCACTATTAGACGCTGTTAAAATCCAGGGACCCCGATCTTTCTTCAGCTGGAAACAACAACAAAACTCACTGAGCCGGGTCAATCTTCAGAGGTGGGATTCGTTTCAGCTAATTTCAAATGTCTACGGTGTGGCTGGCTCCAGCTCAGCTGGTTCATTATCATTTCTTTATAGTAAGGGGAGTGAACTGGCACTTCTAAGGCTCAGTTCCCTTGACCTGTGTTAGGATAAGGTCATGTGTGTTCCAGCTGCGGAACAGAAACGCACTTTTTGTGTTTCCTATGCCACAATCCTGGCAGAAATAAGGATGAAAACATCTCATTAAGGTTTCTGCTCATTATTCTAACATGGTGATTGCCTGAGTTATCTTGCATACAATAAGAAGTGCAGTCACCATGCTAGTGGAGCTGAACTTTTAAAAGCGGCAGATGATATACAACATGGGGCAAAATCTAAAAACTGTGGTTTAAGGAGTTGGGGTCAAATTCTACCAGTTGCCTGAAACCTGCCTATTGTGCATGGCATTTTCACAGTATCACAGTATCACAGTATGCTAGGGATTGGAAGGGACCTCAAAAGATCATCTAGTCCAATCCCCCTGTCGGAGCAGGAACACCTAGATGAGGTTGCACAGGAAGGCGTCCAGGCGAGTTTTGAATGTCTCCAGAGAAGGAGACTCCACAACCTCCCTGGGCAGCCTGTTCCAGTGCTCTGTCACCCTCACTGAGAAGAAGTTTCTTCTCAAATTTAAGTGGAACCTCTTGTGTTCCAGCTTGAATCCATTACCCCTTGTCCTATCATTGGTTGCTACTGAGAAGAGCCTGGCTCCATCCTCATGACATTCCCCCTTTATATATTTATAAACGCTAATAAGATCACCCCTCAGTCTCCTCTTCTCCAAACTAAAGAGACCCAGCTCCCTCAGTCTTTCTTCATAAGGGAGATGCTCCACTCCCTTAATCATCTTAGTTGCCCTACGCCTATTTTCAAAGGTGATGGACAGCAGTTCAATAAGTTAATCAGCTAATTCACTTTACACTAGAGTCTTAACATCACCTGGATGTAATGACTGCTGGAAGACTGATTTTTCTAGGTGTTTCCTCACTCGCTTTTTATCTGCTACTACATTTGTGAAGTCATCACAATTTCTTAACTATTCTTCCCTATTTACCTTACTTCGCTTATTAAAAACAGTTTAAAAACATCATTCTGCAAACACACAAACGAAGATCTGGGGAAGGATTCAATTTAGTCAAAGAAAGAAATCTGCTGGGTGACGGTTGTCTCCTATTGATTCAAAAGAGGCTGATGTTTGTCTTCTATTAGCCCTTACAGGAGTTACGCAGACGTAACCCAAAGTACGTGTTATGTGTCTGTCTCCCTCCAACCCATAACAGGTAAAAGTCTCCCACACCTTCCAGGGGGATGAAGTTCAGCCTTACGACTGGAGGACTGAGCTTTGATCACCCCGAAGAGCTGTAGCCAGGACTGCTACAAACATCGATCGTCAAAACATCAGCGCGATCAATACAGCCGGTGCTGTGGTGCAGTTATTGACGCCGGGACGACTGAAAATAAAAGCCAACCACGTGACGGTGGCTATGGCATTTCTCCATGAGCGCTGGCCTGACTTGTGCCTCAGGGCTCACGTGTGGGACGAGAGCAACTCCACGCTTTGTGCCCTGGCCAGACCCATCAAATCCTTGCTGAACATTTCAGGCAATGCTGTGATCCACTGGGTGTGGAACATGGTGGCTCTTACCCACGTGGAGCATGATTTCTTGCATGTCTCCACAAAGAGAGGGAGCTCACCTTGGAGGTGTGGAGCAGAGACTCAGGTCTACCCCATCCCCTGCCTTGTAATCCCTTGAGGGTTTAGGGCAAGTTATGTCGCAAACCCCTACGCACTCGATTTTATCACTCTGAAAGTGGAGATAATCTATACCTCAGAGGAACATTGCATGGATAAGTCAATTAACCATGAAATCACAGATGGAGGATGCAAAAGAAATGCAAAGGATTAGTTCTGCAGAGCAACCCTGCCAGGCACAAGTACATTTTTAGATCCTTTTTTTTTTTCCCCCTGACTAAAAATTGCTAGCAAGCTGCTCCTTATAGTCCCGCTTAACCTGTTAATGGGGCATCCGTACCAATACCAGATACATCTGTAGCTGACTGTGGAAAAGTGGGAGCAAAGCCACCTGGGCTCAGCACCCTTACCTGGGCAGCCCAGCTTGTCCTGGCACCAGGTCACCAGTGGGCTGTGGAGCCCACTGCTCTGTTGCCTTTGCTTGGCAAATGCTGCCTGCCCAAGAGACCAGCAACCTTTCCTTGTCCGTGTCGCAGACATGGACCCAAAGCAGGCAGAAAACCATATCAGGATGCAGAAAACTCACTGCTGGTTTTCAAAGGTGGGATGAGCTGGAGGAGACCCCACATTTTGGAATTTGTGCAAGTCCCTGGACCTCCTGGGGCCCCAGGGTAAGATCAGGTATGGACAGGGTCTTGCTAAGAAGATAGGTGCTGCTCTTGGGTTAAGTCACCTGAGCAGATAAATTATAGGAAATATTGTCAGCATTAAGTTCTTAATGGTAATGAAATAGTAATAGCAATGGGTCCCATTTCAGGAGATACTTCTCAACCTCTTAAACACTTCTTGCCTGTAATCACCACAAGGATTTCCATCAGATGTTTGCTGACACCATTCTCTTTTGCACATCAGAGGTCTCCAGCAAGGCCAGCACTGACACTGCAGCATTGTCTCCCGCCTGGTGCTGTCCCATCGCTGTCACTAATCACTGCTTTTAAGTGTATCTACCTTTGGAGAGCCAGAATGCGGGGTACGTTCCTGGCCTGGCCTCCCTCTTCCTTCAACGATTCTCTACTTCATTCCTTAGAGCTGTTTTTCCGCTGGGCACCCTCCTTTGAAGCAACTTTGCTGGTTTATTCCTCAGAGGGTCTTCAGAACGGTGCTGAGGCTGGGCTTGGAGACAGCCCCTCGAGATACTGCACCATGGCCTTTCATCCTCATCTTCAAGGTGGGTTTGCCTGCCAGAGCTGACCACTGCTGAATTGCTATAGTTTCTCCTCGAGGTACTTTTTATTCCTGCGGAGCCTCACATAGGTAATCTGGAAATCTCTTAAAGGATTTGTTTTATATATATATTTTTTTTTTATTTCAATGCAGTATAAGAACATCTTTAACATCTGGAATTTTGAAAAAAGAAACAACCAACCCTGTACAGATTTTATAGATTTACTCTAAATCAGTGTCCCATAGATAATTAAGTGGTCCTCATTTTAAAAGGTCACTTAGAAAAATCATTGGATTTATTACCCACTAGTGATAACCACCTGGGAGGTAAAATTATCTCACCCAAGGAAAACTCATCCTGCGGCACTGCAGCCTGTAAGCCTTAGTGTCAGACATGCAGACTATGGTTTTGTGTGATGATTTATCTTGCAGTAGTAAGCGAAAGGGCTCCTGTGCTTCCACAGCCTCCCCAAACCGAAATCCATTCCCCAGTTCCCAGAGCTGGTGTGCCTTTTTATCTGGGAGATATTGGTTTAGAAAAACAATCTCCGCTAAAAGAAAAAAGATGCAAGGAAAAAGAAAAAAAAGAATGTGAATAAATGAGGTTTATATTATCTGCCCTTCGAAGAGCAGTAAGTTACAGCAGAAGGAGTGAACAGCCATGAGGAGGTGAAGGCTTTCATCTGCTGATAGAGAAAGTCTAACACGGGACTCCTGTTTCTGCTTGAAGTGTTGTCATTTTTCAGATCATTGGTGAGAAGCAGCTTACTGTATTTTGTTGTTTGTTTGGTTGGGGTTTTTTTAAATCAGTTTTTCTCATATAGGCAAAGTCCTTAGGCACACTTGCACTGGCAAAATAATGCTTTTGCTGGTAATCTGTTTTGTCAGAAAACTTCAGCAAACTACATGAGACAAAGGACTCTTTTGCCCTGGGCTGCCCAACCCAGGAGGGTTGGGCTGTAGATCAAACCTTTACCAATAAGCCTTTAATAATGCAGAATAGGCTATTGTGCAGATCAGCTGCTTTCCTGAGTTTCACGTAGAAAAGAAAAATGTTTTACAGTTCTTATTATAGCCTCAGGTATCTAAAATTTCAGTATCACTGCATCTTCTGAAATACAGGGGTCAAATGCTCAGTCGGTTAGATGTTGAAAGAGTCCACAGTGATTCTGTACTCAGAGCATATCTCATAAACATGGTTGCAATAGAAAAATAGGAAACTAGTCCAAAGTGAACAGTCCGCAGGCTGGTTTCATACCTACCTGTCTGTTTTACTTTGTTGGCAACATTTCCAGCTGATGTGAATTGCCCCTTCTTATCCAAATGACATTAGCTTAGACCTGATGATGACATTTCCAGAGCAAATGTGCGTTCCTTCTACATAAATATCACAATTTCCTTGTCAAAGCCATTTTGTTACAAAGACGGGAGAGCGACTGTGGCCCAGCGAAGAGATCATCCTCTTGCTTTGCTGACGGAGTGACGCAAGTTTCACCGGAGCCCTGTCTGGGATGTGCTGGATGTAGAGCAGTGAGCCCAGGGCTCTCTGGCCCCCAGGTCAGCACGCCCATGGCAGGGCCAGCTCAGCTGCATGCGTGACAACTTCTCGCTCGCCCTGGTTTAAGTGCCGCCTGTTAACTTAAACCATGGCCGACACCGCAGAGCCCAGGCAACTCTGCAAAAGGGAACTTGGTTTGCATGCTGTAACTATCGGTCGGAATCGCGAATGTGGGTACCTTTGCAAACCTAATCCTCCCTCCCGTCACACTGCTTCCCGCTTCTTGGCATATCTCTTTTCCCTTTGCTCTCTTCCCCAGGGCTGCGAGCAGAAAGATGGCTGGGCCAAGGCTGTGTACGGCCACCGCTTTATCATATCTCATGATTTTGGCTCGCTTGGCCCTCTCTGCACAAAGAAACCGTCGGTTCTGCCTTGAGGGGGGCCAGGTTGCGAAACGCTTCCTTGCACTGCAAGAGAGCAAACTCGAGCAGAAATGACAATACGCCGAGTGCTGAAAGCAGCCGGAGAAATCTTTCTTTCCCATTGGAGATGCCTAGCCACCAGGACAGCTGTGAGGCTGACACTAATTTTCCGGCGTTTCCAGCTTGGTTGTAACATTGAACACTCTGCTTAGGTTCGGAGCAGCAAGTCTTCCGCTGAAGCATCCCGTCCTCCCGAGTAGTTTTGCTCTCCCTTTCTCTCCTGTGGTGTTGGTACTTCAGTCATGCCAATAGGTGCTCTCTAAAATCACGGCCCCCTTGTGACAGGGGAGGATTTCTTTACGCAAAAAATGCTTCTCAGGATAGGTAAAGAAGGGGATAATCAACAGTCTAGTCTCTCAAAAGGCTTTTACCAGAAACCAATTGATCAGATACATGCATTAATCCTAATTGTGTGTCACCATCACTTGAAAAGCACCTATAGTTCAACTCTGCATATTTCAGCTCTTTTCTGTTCCCTTGTCTCCTGAGGATAAATAAGGTTTGGCTGCAATTATGTTTCAGAGCAAACTGAAAAAAACCTCCATCTTT
Organism: Vanellus vanellus; assembly: GCF_965231255.1. Lineage (NCBI taxonomy): Eukaryota > Metazoa > Chordata > Aves > Charadriiformes > Charadriidae > Vanellus > Vanellus vanellus. The sequence continues at coordinate 8,250,698 of NC_138905.1, forward strand.
CTAAAGAAATACATCATTATTGTGTGATCATGGCAGGACTTTCATTATTTAAAAGCAACATCTTTCTGCCTATATTTTTTTGACAATCACATTTTTACAAACCAAATTAAAACCTGCATATTTTTCTACATACGGGTATTGTTGAAACTGTCACACCTAATAAGAGCACGAAAAGAAAGATGAAAGCGCCATGCTCATTTCTGAGCAGCTGGGAACGGCACTGAGAAAAGCACAGCAATTGAGATTAAGAGAGAGCCTTCACAGCACAAGATAACCCAGCTGCTTGGAAAATCAAATCTATTGAACATACAGATTTCATGCAACAAAACAATGCCTTGCTGATAAAGGAAAATAACAATGCTCACGCAGAATTGTATAGTCTTCGATTCAATTTGGAGATAAATGGGCAGTCCTGTATCTTTCCTCTTTAGAAAAAGTCAGAGTTAGCTTTCTAATTGTGACTATTCATTGCCTCTTTTTGCCAACTCTGAAAGATCAGCTCGGAGATTTTCATTTGATAATAACATACCCCCACAATTCACTGGAAAGGGCACCTGTGTGGGGAGTTAGGATGTGCAGGTTCCCTTCCAGGGTCTCACACTGGCTTTGGGTACCTCCTTCGTCTCTCCTTCTCTTCAGTCTTCCTATGCTAAAGAGACATCAACGCCTTTGTAAAATGTTTTGACATCTCTAGAAGAAATGTGCTATACCACTACCCCATCATTTCTGTACTCCTACCTAATTCATGCTAAGAAGTCAGGAACAATAGGACTACAGCTACAAAGCTGATCAGAAAATGTTTTTCCCTCTGATGTAAGCTGTGTACATCATTAAATGACACAATTTTCTCTAAAAAATACTGTTGGGGCCTAAATGTTTTAGCTTTTTCAGAAAACTGGATATTTTCTCATGGGAAGTGATACTTGTTTATGATCTTTAAATCTTTACTTGAAATCTACTTCTCCATTGAAAAATGATTTTATGTGATCCTTTTTTGATCAGCTGTGGAACAGCAAGCTGCTCTATTGGGTTTTTAAATTTTCTTTACAGTCCAAATATAACACTTTACCTACAGTGAATTTTTGGTCCAGGTATAAAGTGTTGATCATTCCCACACATTCTCCAGTCTCTTTTTTGCACTGTGGAAACTATGAACACAAAAGCACTTTTCCAACACCAAGACGCAACCTTCCTTTCCAGACTGAAGGAATACATCAAACCCTGGACAGGGAATTATAAAACCCGCCTTTTTCTTTGCTTCAAGACATCCTATTTTCAGTAACCTTCTAATAACCTGTGTACGTGTACGATACTAATCGAGAAAAGTAATAGTCCTGGAATTCTAGCTGGATATAAAAGAAATATAATAGTCTTAATTCTTCTAAAATGAGGTCTTTTATTTACGCATGAAAAGATGGCTAAAATGTTCCCTGAGACAGACTTTTGTAATAGCTAACTAATAATTGCTGCTCTGGGTTCTTGTCCTGGCCAGTTTTTTAATCAATGACACAATACTTTACCTTTCACCAAATGCCTCTGGTTTTCTCTAAAGCCTTTGTAAGAAACTTTGTCAATGGGTTTGCGAAGTCCAAGGAAATCATTGTTGGCCAGTTTTCTTTCAACCCATTATTGTATTGGTGCTGAACGGGTTCAGACAGGTTGGGAGAAGGATATCATATTCCCCAGAATAGGCTGTTTAAGTTACAAGTGGGGTCCCCTGCAAAGAGCTACTGAAGGTACCGCAGTCAGAGTTCCTCCTTGCTCCTGCTTAGACCAGCAATAATATATATTACAACTTGTAGCCCTGAAATTACCCTCTTGGGATGAATTCCTAGCACCACGAGTGCTTTCTTGAGAGGATATAATTAACAATGTTTTGATTCTCCCTCCCTTCTCCCTGGCAAATCTGGACTCAGGCCTTTACATCTTTGCCTTGGTATCCTCCAGCCCTTGTGAAAATGATGTGAGTTTTGGCCTTAATAACAAGCCATGTAAAATCTACATAATTGACCCCTTTTCTGAAAATATTTCAAAGCTTTCTCTTTAATCTTTGAATATGTATGTGCGGAAGGAATGCCCCTCATTTCGGACAGACCCCTCGTTGTTCGTGTTGTATG